>NC_089794.1:25713197-25740697 GCF_040412425.1 Macrobrachium rosenbergii | reverse complement strand
GTGTGGGTGTGTGTCTCAAAAACACGCAAGAGACAAAAGATATTCCGCTTCATACACCAGATATTTTACGATGGCAGAATCACTCAGGGATGAGTTTCATACCTTTGTGAAATGGACGCCATAAAACATGAATTGTAGCCCTGATAAAAGAAGTGATAATTCTTCCTTTATTTCCATGGAGACAGAGTTTAAATTCCAGCATTTTCAATAACTCTTAGCTCCGGTTACAGAATGTAGGTTATATTTATTGTTTGATATTGGAGAAGGAGTATTATACATATTAATGAAAAAAATAACACGAATAGATTAATGTTAAAAATGGTTTAGTGATTTGCAATGGGTATCTTACCTTTTTCTATGTTTTTTTTTTTATTTTGCTTTATGTCTTACCAAAAGTGAATGAAATATCAAATAACTGTAATGAAAAGACCCTTCTGGATGAAAAATAAAAAAAGAATGGAGTATAAGCCAAATTTGTAGATGAAATATATAAATAAAAATCAAGACCTTTGAGAGCAAAATTATCTTATGGTCAGAACTATATGTGGATTAAAATGTAAATAGTACAACAAGGAATCAATGCAAAATTATGAAATCACTTGATAATCGCCGATAAATAATATATCTTACCCAAAGGTAAATTTATCCTAATTTAGCTAATAATAACTCTTACTTCTTTCGAATGAACACCATAACATTCTATGGAAGCTTGAAATTCAAGTCAGTGGGCCGTTTTGTTGGCTTGTTGCATGCGAATAGGATTCATGTCCTGAATAACAATAATAATAATATCACAAAAAAGATTCAGACTTCTCTTTTCCAACCTTCTGGCACCAAATCAGATTAAATTTAATGATTTTTGTCTGATCGTGTCCCCACAAAACTCAGTAAAAAAATGTGTGTATATATATATATATATATATATATATATATATATATATATATATATATATATATATATATATATATATTTATATATTCGTGAGTTAACATTGAAACTGCAATTATATCTGAAATGAAAACCAAGTCCAAACAATTGTATCTGACCTTTCTCTCATGACAGATTCTACGTCACTTCATCTCTCTCTCTCTCTCTCTCTCTCTCTCTCTCTCTCTCTCTCTCTCTCTCTCTCTCTCTCTCTCTCATGTCCTTTTAAAAAAATTATATTATTTAGCAAAAATTTCAGTATCTTAATAGAATAGATAATCCATTCAAACATTTTTATCCCAACGTGATGTTATCAAGGAAACACATTAATTTATCTTCCCATTTTTTGGTTATTCAAACCATAACATTAATAATCCATAATTACACATATTTCTATGTTTTCTTAATTGATTTTTTTACTAAATTCTCTTTTCCCCAGACATTTTACTTCGTCAACGTGCCTGCCATAACAAGCATTCATTCTTGTTAGCGCTGGTTAGAAAGTGTTCGTTTTTTCCTTTGAATTTTGCAGATGAAAGGAAAAAGGAAAATGACAATTTGTCCTTTTCGCCCGTTTTTTATTTTCCGTATTTTTTTCCTTTTTGCCTTGAATTCCCACTCACACTACACTCACACTCACACTAATTGCTTGCTGCCCAATTGATTTCCTTTCCTCTATATACGAGTGAATTATTCCTCAAACTGGCAGTTAGAATTTAACCATTTTTTCTTGACATCAAGTATTGCATTACCTATGTTAGACCTACTCGGTTTGCCCTTGCAAAACTAGGCTTCATCACTTTGAGAAATAAGGTATATGTCACGTCTAACATTTGACATAATCTGTAAAAGAATAGATTAGAATCGTGTTTCAAGAATCATGCTTCATATGAATACTGCGGTTTTCGCCTACGCGAGCAGAAGGTGTCTAATATTCTCAGTGAGATAGTAAAGTTACATTTGCGCTGTTCCTGGAAATATGATTAATTCCATCCTTTTGAATGTAGCATTCACGTTGCATTCTACCCAAACAAGACTAGAAAATCTCATGGACGTAATATACATCATTATTAAGAAAGACTGAAGTGAGAAAGGGCTGGTCAAGAAGAAATTGATAAAAAAATAAGCACAAGTATAAAGGTAAAGTCAGATTGTCTTGAGATGGTACGGTGCTTTGGAGAAGAGTAGAGAATTATATGTTGATAAAAAAATGTATAATCCCAGAGTACTGGAAGGAAGGAAGAGAGAGTCTCGTGGAAACCCCTGGAGAGACATGAAATGATATCCTGGAGACAGATGTCAATGTCAAAACGCATATAGGAGGATCTGTTAATGCACACACCGTTGGGAATGTCACCTCGTGGGTTCGTTATCCTAAGTGGATTAATTAGTTTGCTGATTGCTCGAAGGACCTTGGATACTGAACACGTGGAGGTGGTATCTGGGATCCAGTTGCCCTCAAGGGATTTGCCAAGTTTATGGTCTTGAGAGGTAGGAGAGGGAATGTGATTTGCGTGGCAAATAATTTAGATTTTTGTTACTGATTTTGAGTGGGTCCACGTTCTGGATGCTTCATTTTTGGTGGCGCCCTCCCCTCCCCCCACCCTCTCTCTCTCTCTCTCTCTCTCTCTCTCTCTCTCTTTCTCTCCAAACTAAGACATGCTTGAAATTTTGACAAAACTTCACCAAGATAAGACAAGAGAGGCCTCTCTCTCTCTCTCTCTCTCTCTCTCTCTCTCTCTCTCCAGTCTAAGATACTTTTGAACTCGTGACAAAATTTTACCAAGATGAGACAAGAGAGAGCCTCTCTCTCTCTCTCTCTCTCTCTCTCTCTCTCTCTCTCTCTCTCTCTCCAGTCGAAGATACTTCTGAATTCGTGATAAAATTTTACCAAGATGAGATAAGAGACTCTCCTCTCTCTCTCTCTCTCTCTCTCTCTCTCTCTCTCTCTCTCTCTCTCTCTCCAGTCTAAGATACTTTTGCCTCTCTCTCTCTCTCTCTCTCTCTCTCTCTCTCTCTCTCTCTCTCTCTCTCTCTCTCTCTCTCCAGTCTAAGATACTTTTGAACTCGTGACAAAATTTTACCAAGATGAGACAAGACAGGCCCCATGGCTATTTCCTGCTGAAAAACACTGTCAGCTAGAATTAAGATTTTAGTGAACCCCGGCTCGACTGCAGACTCAATATGAAGTTACAATCATACAATCAAAACATCCATATAAATAATCCCACTTCCATTACGTTTAGACTTTCAACAGTGAGACGTAATACCTGATACTAAACCAATGTTTTTATAAACAACCTCCTGGTTCGAGCGCTTATGTTATTAAATTGTCTTATAGCCTGAAGTATTTGATGTATGGTCTGTTAATCTGATTGCTCTGTTCTCTGCTCTAAAAACTGTGTCAAGTCTGTGAGGCTGAATGTTACTGGATCAGGCTCTCTCTCTCTCTCTCTCTCTCTCTCTCTCTCTCTCTCTCTCTCTCTCTCTCTGTATATATATATATACATATATATAAACATATATTTATGTAATACATATACACACACATTATATACATACACACACACACACACACACATATATATATATATATATATATATATATATATATATATATATATATGTGTGTGTATATATATATATATATATATATATATATATATATAAATATATATATACACATTATATACATTATACATTATATATATATATATATATACATATTATATATATATATATATATATATATATATATATATATATATATATATATATATATATATATATATATATGTATGTATATAATGACTGATTCAAAAAACACTACAACTTTAAATCTCATAACATGCGCTATCACATTTTGTTTGTTGGGACTTGTTTCCAAAATCCACGTACCATACCAGATAACAATTTAATCCCAGCCCCCCACAAGAATCTCCACGAAGTCCGAAAACGAAATCAAATCACGTAATCACGGGACATCACTATCTCTTACGATAATTGACTTGGAACTCACTCCAAGCTTAGTATATCTGTCGTCTGCAATTTCCTAGGCATGAACATGACGCCCGAGGTCATTCGAGAGAAAGCAGTAATTCAAAAGTCTAATTTTGGAATCGAAATGTCTTCTCTAATCAAGTCAGTATTCAGAACTGTTGTTGCTGATAATCCCCTTCCCAGCATCCTGGATCCGTGGTGTTACGTCATTTTGACCACAGATGAAAATAAAAAGCAAAACTTTATATAGTTTCCTCAATATTTCGAATTGTTATTGGAAATCAACTTCTGAGTATCCTGAATCCGTGGTATTATGTCATTTTTTTGGCCGCCGAAGAAATGAAACAATACCTTTTTTTTTTTTATCAAAAGAGGAATACAAATTCTCCAGAGAGTATTAAAACAATATTCGAGTTTAATATTATACTAAGTATTTAGAGGTAGTTTGATATGAACCGTAAACGGAATATCTGTGATGAAAAGTAATTTTCCTCTTTGTTTAATCAAATTCTCTAGAGAGTATTAAATTAATATTCTAGTTGATACATTTTAATATTATACCAGATTTTCAGGGGCAGTCTGATGTGAATCGTAAAGGGAATGTGTGTAATAAAAAGAAATGTCCATCTTTTACTGATCCAACAAGAAATACAAATTCTCATGAGAGTATTAATTATTATTCGAGTTCATGAACGGTTTAATATTGTGCCCGGCATTTAGTGGTAGTTTGAAATGAATCGTAAAGAGAATATCTCAGTTGTGACATGAAGGTAAACCAAAATGAACTGGCAGGTTAAAAGAAAGAGGTATACGAATATGATGGACCAGAAACATGTTTAGAATGTGATATCATGTGAAATGGTTCTATTTTTGGGTAAGCCTGGATGTTCTTTTGTGGCAAGATAAACCAAGTTAATTATCAAATTTAAATGTTAGCAGTTACTACGAGGAATTTTAAAACGTAATGAAATAATAAAGAATGTCAAGTAAATAGTATAAAGTTCATGGGAGATGACTGATTAAAAAGACGCTTTCGTTCAAATGATGTCAAGGGTATAGTAATTTGAAAATAAAGGTTATTTTCAAATTACCTTTCAAGCAGCACTGTGCAAAGCAGAAGGCCTGCTCTCTCTCTCTCTCTCTCTCTCTCTCTCTCTCTCTCTCTCTCTCTCTCTCTACCAATAAATCTAGTCATCTTTCTATTTCCATCATTACTAACAATAAAGCTAGTTAAGAGTTTAAGTGCTAGATAAAAATATTCATTTAAAATATATATATATATATTCATTTTCAGAAAAAAATATTAATTTTCCCCAAAATATATTCATTTAAAAACTTTATATTCATTTAAAAATATTCATTTTCAAAAAAAGTATATTCATTTCCAAAAAAACTATATTCATTTAAGAAAATATATGTTCATTTTCAGAAAAAAATATATAATTTTAAAAAAATATATTAATTTTCACTAATTATCATCGTTTTCCATTCGTCTATCTGTGCATTAAAAACCTAGAATTGTACCACACTTTTCTCTTCTTCTATCTAGCTACCTGGCTACCTATCGCCACCATTTCCGACAATAAAGTTTAGTTAAATGTTTAAAATAAGTATGTTTATTTTCAAAATGATATCAAGTGTTATTTTTTTCCATCTTCTCTTAAATTTCTATGCATAAAAGCATCCACTTGAATGCCAGTTATACCATTATTTCTACCCATTTTCCTATCAAAAACAATAACTATTATTATTATTATTATTATTATTATTATTATTATTATTATTATTATTATTATTATTATTATTATTATTATTATTATTATTATTATTATTATTATTATATGAAACCTATCCACATGGAACAAGCACAGCAAAGGGGCCACCGACTTGAAATTCAAGCTTCCAAAGATTGTTGGTTCTAACCTCCCACCGCAGCAGACGCCACACTGCGACAGTAACTGATCATGATACAGAGCCAGTGATTTTTCATCGCCCTGGGGGAGACGCGAGCGAACCCGCGACATCTAAGCGGCATCCCAAGACACTAACCACTATACAAGCGAGCAAGTTACATATAAATGATCAAACCTCTAACCAACATCCCTTGCGTTTTAGAAGGAAAATCACAGCGAAGAAAAAATCCTTCTCAGAATTATTGGAACGCCTGCCGCCCATAGAATGCGTTCAAATATTTATGGTTCCACCGACGCCCCTTCTTTGTGGGATGAATTTTTCAAAGACTTGTCTATACTTTGTTTTCTTCGTTCCTTTCAGCTGACACAATCGTCTTATTAAAGAGATGGGCCCAGAAGCGAGAGGCTTTTGTTCATAGGGAAGTTTTAGTGTGGTTATAAAGATTCAGGTTGTGAGTTTGAAGCCATTATTATAAGCAGCTTTTTGTCTTGTTATTTAGTGCTGTTCAAAATTTTATGTGACAGATACACACACATACATACACACACAAACACAGTGGGCAGCGCCTTGCCTTTCAATTGAGAGACCTGGGTTCGATCCTGATGTGAGTCAGAAATTTATTTCTGTTCCACACGTGATTGTGAGTTGATTATTTCTATATATATATATATATATATATATATATATATATATATATATATATATATATATATATATATATATATTTATATATATATATATATATATATATATATATATATATATATATAAAATATATATATATATATATATATATATATATATATATATATATATATATATATATATATATATATATATATATATATATATATATATATATATATATATATATATATATATATATATATATATATAGATATATATATATATCATATAAATAAAATACTACACAACGATGAATCGAGAATTTTTTCACCTCAGAACAAAAACATATATTGTTTACATTTTGAAAATACCAGAGTATTTTCCCCAATATGAAAACTAAATAAAATTAACTGTCCCAGCTGACGATATATTTCGTTTGAAAAAAGAGTTAGTCAAATCCCTGGAGATGAGTCTCTCTCTCTCTCTCTCTCTCTCTCTCTCTCTCTCTCTCTCTCTCTCTCTCTCTCTCTCTCATCTGAATCTTTATCGAAATATTCTGCAGGTTTGCAACATAAAAGAATGATGATATCGCTAGCAAACTTAAGCGAGAAAAGCTAAACAGAATATGGAAATGATAACGCTAACAGTTTTGTGACGAAGCCTAAACGAGACAGTTCATTGGTTTATTATCTTTAGTGGATGTTTATTTCTATATACCCTATATATACTATACATCTATATATACTATACATACTATATATATCTATATATCTATATATAAACACTATTTATCGATAAACCTTAATTATTGTGTCAATAAACAATTGTGAAAAAAAGCATCACAATACATTTAAAATCAAAAGTATGAAATTAACAGACACAAAGTTGACCATTCACGAACAATACAACACAAGAACAACACCTTAACACAACCCTGGCATATATAACACCCTTTGCCCACACTTATAATAATATTATAACAACCAAACTATAGAATAGGAGAACGAGCAATACCTCGAGTACTTACAACATTCACGACACTTCCAGAATTAGGCTAATTATCCACGTCAGCACAGACCAGTGAAACTGAATTACATCAAGGTTTCTACTTACAAAATTATATAGTCACAAGGATACTAAACTCGAACAGTGGAAAAGGAGAAACTTATGAGTCAAGAAAAACAAAGAAGACTCCTGTCACCAGAGGTCTTACGAAGGAACTCTTAACATCACAGTAAGTTAGGAATTACAGTTATTACAAATTGTTATGAAGACATTTACAAATAATGCTTTACTTTATATATGTAACATTATATATATATATATATATATATATATATATATATATATATATATATATATATATATATATATATATAAATAAAATATTAATTTTTAATATCTTTATAACAATTTGTAATAATTGTAATTCCTAAGTTACTGTGATGTCAAAAGTTCCTTTGCAACACCTCTGGTGACAAGCGCACTTTATATTCCTTTATAATTATAAGTTTCACTTCCTCCACTGTTCGAATTTAGTATCCTTGGGTCTACTTAATCTTGTAAGTAGAAACCTTGCGTACAATTTAGTTTCACTAGTGTGTGCTTTCGTGGATAATTAGCCAATTGCTTCTGGAAGTGTCGTAAACATTGTAAGTACCAGACATAGTGCTTATTCTCGTAATTCTATAGTTTGGTTGTCTTGATACTATTATGAGTGTGGGCAAAAGGTTTTATATATGTTAGGGTTGTGTTAAGGCGTTGTTGTTGTGTTGTATTATTCTGTGTTATTTTCATAATTTTGACATATATATACATATATATGTATATATATGTATCTATGTTTATGTATATATATGTATATGTATATACATATAATATATATATATACATATATATATATATATATATATAAATATATATATATATATATATATATATATATATATATATATATATATATATATATACATTGTTCTTATGAATGCATTAAACCCAAAAATGCTTTACCTAATTTCCAAAATAGTTCCTTTGGGAAAAACTTAATGAATCTATAAATTTCAGAGCAGCATAATGAACTAACTCCAAAAAAATAAAAATATAAAATTAAAAGACCTATAAACCGTTGCAGGGAGGAAACATATGCAAAATTGCATCCATAATATTTTCACAAATTGCTTGCCGTTATTTTCCGCATAACTCCATTACGAAAACCTAAATAAACAACGTATTTCTCATAGGTTTTAATTGGTGTTTTCATGGAAGCAGCGTGGGATTATAAGCTTTTAACACAACTGCCTCTTCACATAGGCAATTGTATATTCTCTCTCTCTCTCTCTCTCTCTCTCTCTCTCTCTCTCTCTCTCTCTATATATCATATCGTTTAATATATATATATATATATATATATATATATATATATATATATATATATATCTCATATATACATATATATATACATATATACATATATATATACATATATACATATATATATCATATATACATATATTTACATATATACATATATATATATATCATATATATATATATACATATATACATATATATATATACATATATACATATATACATATATACATATATATATATATATATATATATATATATATATATATATATATATATATATATATATATATATATATATATATATATATATATATATATATATATATATACATATATACATATATATATATATATATACATATATATTATATACATATATATATATATACATATATACATATATATATACATAAAATATATATATATAAAATATATATATATATATTATATAATGTGTGTATGTATATTTATACAAAAGCGTATGTGAGTGTATTTAGAGAAAAATAGGATATGCAGTATACAAGTGTGTATACAGATATACATAAGACAGGAGATGTTGCCGCAGTCAGACCTCAAAACACATCAGGTGAGGGTGACGAAGCGAAGGTCGGTCAGTAATAGGTAATACATTCGTTACGCCGACGCGTTTCGTAACGACTTGTTACGTTCTCAAGACTAAGAAGAGAAAAAATGTACAATTTTAAAATACATGGATTATAAACTTCGAGTCTCAACATATCATACACATGTACATTAAAAAGCAAAATAACTCAGAAAAAAACACCAGCTAGACGGAAAGTTGAAGACTGAATGACCAGGAACGGAGAGAGAAGGAACACTGTGTGAGTTCAACTTGGGCACTGACTCTTAAATGATGGATTCTAAAATGAGCAGTTCTGAAAACAGCTTGTCTGGCCCAAAACGTAAGTCAGAGCAATCGACATTGGTTTTACACAATATTTTTGCAAGAATTCTGATGTTGGAAGATTCAGGATTGGACAGTCTGCAACCAATCCGATGGCTAACACCTGTATGTGAATCAGCCCTGACTCTCAGCAATCGTTTAGTCGATCCCTCGTAAGTCCACGAATTACATTTGGGGCCAATATTCTTACACGCGACTGAAAGATCGCATTATTAGGCAGAGCCTATCTTTAAATTCAAACAGTGACCCTAAGAAATGACCTGTAGCAAGTACAGATGTTTTTGTGTTGCAGATTTAGTTTTTTCTAAATCTAACGTCTTGGATATATGGTATTGCTGGCATGAAGTGTCTTCCTTGATACTGTACTGTACTAACAACAAGGAAAATCGTATAGTTAATCTTATAGCAAATGTTTGCAGTATCTATAGAAAATAGATGGAAACCACATGCCGGCAATATATTTATGTAAAAACGATATTTTATGGTAAGATTCCCCAGGACGAGGTTAATGTATAAACCCCGTGTAGGAGAGTAAATACCAAATCAAGTTTAAAATGATAAAAGCAAGCACTAGAAGTTTGAACCCAAGCCATTAAAAGTCTCTAAAATACTGTTATGTCGAAACATTAGGACATCCAAAAAGGGTATTTATTAATTTTCTCCTCTCGCTTACGTGAATTTCGTATTGAGGTGTATTTCGTTAATGTACGAGAGAAATCGATCTGCTTGAAAAGCAGATTTGTAGAGACAGAATGTACTATAGACATATCTTTTATATGCAGGGATAAAAACAAAAGGGGCAATTTTCCAACATGCCCTCCTCCAGGGAGGACAATGTTGAAGACGTGGGACAGATTTGATCCCATCGCCTTCCCGTCTAACGAAGGAAAGTCCAGCACTGCTGACTGTACAATTGTTTTACAACAGTAACGATCGTAGTTTATAAGTGCCATTGGGTTCAATAAAAAAATGTACCTGAAATCTTTCCTCCTCTGGGACATCCTTAAATAACAATTCAAAGTCATAACTAGTCATATATAACTTTAATCTTGGCATGAATCTTGGCACAAAACATACGATTCAAATCCTTCCCGAATTTGAGTTTATTTCCACAAAACATACGATTCATATCCTTAGGAATTTTAGTTTATTTCCATTAAATGTACATTAAGGAGCTAAACAATACAAAGGGAACCTTGAAATTAATTTATTAATCACAAAATTCACAACTCCACAAACGAGTCAAAACCTCTTACTCTTAAGGATTTTTAATTAAATCTAATAAATTAAATCAGATGGTTAACAGATAAAGCCAAAAAACTTTACAAATTAACAGATTTATAAAATAACAATCGTTAACTGGAGAGCAAAGTTTAAACAGCTTAAACAAATTAGTCAAAATAAAATAAGTCCGATGAGACAGCTTAAAAAAAATCCAAAAATTAACGGATAAAACCAAAAAAAAAGCTTAACTAAATTCCGTAAGACTAGATTAAAACAAGCTTTATAGTAAAAAATTAACAGAAAGACAAAAAAAAACTTATTACAATAACTGGAGAACATAAAGTTAAAACAAAGACTTCATAAGACAGCTTAAAAAAAAAAAAAAGCTAGTCAAAAATCCTCAGTGAATCAAACGCTACCGTAGTCAAAATTAATAAGAATTTCAACCGTTATTAAGAGTTACAACCTAATAGACTTCAAAACAAAATGTATACCACAAAAAATTTAAACCACAAAAATTTAAACTTAACTCATTGAAAATTTTATGAGAGAGACTTCATAAGGAAATTTATACAAATTTATAACAAATGACAAATAACAAAAACACGACAAACGGTTTGCAATAAAACCTGTGTCACAAAACACTACCCACGGGCAAAACAGGACCACAAACTACAGAGATGATAAAAACAGGGTTAACACAACTTAACCAGAAATTACATGGAAACATCACAAATTCCGAGAAAAACAGTTAATCTGAAAAACCACTTGAAAAAAAAAAATTTGGTTCGAAAACCTTCCGCAGTAGATATTGGTTCGAAAACCTTCTGCAGTAAATAATGCATGACACTCCAGGTACTCTGGAAAACGTTGCACAGCAGATACAGAAACAAAAACACCGCCTGCAAAAACGCACACAGCCGGAGACACTCATTAAACGCCGACGAAGCTGCAACTCGGCCGAATCTGCAACACAGCAGCCGTAATTCCTTTCGAAGCAGCTTCCCTGACGAATATGATATTCATGCTTCACTCTGGTGGACCTGAGGCCCGAAACACAAGGCAGTTATGGACTCGTTATTCAGCTACAAAGGTCCCCCCTGCTTCCCCAGACGAAGCTGGTTGTGCTGAACATAAAACCCTGCTGGTCCTGACTCCTGCTTCTGCGACAAAGGTCCTCCAAGCTGCTGAATGCCTAACAGGTCTCCATACTTTTACTGACTGAAGCAGTCAAACACGGGTGACGGGCCATCAGTCGTCACGTCACCCACACCAGAAAACAAGAGGTGAAACGACCCTCACTGGGAGACAACCGTTGCGACCGTCCCAGCAAAAAAAAAAAAAAAAAAAAAAAAAAAACAATAAACGATTTGGTAAACACCTTTACAAGATATATATAAGTATGTATATTATATATATATATATATATATATATATATATATATATATATATGTGTGTGTGTGTGTGTGTGTGTGTGTGTGTGTGTGTGTGTGTGTATGTGTAGTGTCTTTCCTGTAATGCAACACAGTACAAGATGAATTTAAAAATCCCCACAAAACATATCTGAACGTTGCAACCACACATTTCGAGCATGGGTACAGAAGGAAGTGCTCGAAATATATGGTTGCAACGTTCAAATAATGTTTTATGGACTTCATATAATGTATATATATATATATATATATATATATATATATATGTCATATTTAAATTGTTAATACAGAGAGAGAGAGAGAGAGAGAGAGAGAGAGAGAGCGCAAGCCTCGTCCTTCTCTCTTTGAAGTGCTCAACTAGCGTAGCCAACGTGGCCAAATTAGCAGGTGGAATCGAAATTCGATACAGCCCACCGTCCTATCAGCGACGGTTTAATGAGATCCAGACTGCCCCAAAAGGAAAGACTGCAGCATCTGCAAAAATACAAAACAGAAAATGGTAGATACTGAGAAAAATGGTAGATACTCCATTGCCTTACTACTGATTTTGCAGATATTGCAAATAGGACCCCCTAAATACTCGTGGAAAGCATTGAAGAATCATTCTGAAACTGCAGTAACTTGTGTATTGGTGTTTCACGAGCCCAGTAGGTGGCACGTCTCAATTTAGAAAATTTTATAGACACTGCGGTTTTCCATTTTAGGGCACCAGATATGCGAGCTTTTCGTTAAATCCCTTATTTTCTTCTCATTCTGGCGTAGTTATGTTGAAAAATGCTAATATAATAATACTAATTTAGCATTATCTATTATTCTGAGATACACTCAAACCGGAACTCTGTATAACCACTCAGAAAAGTAGTTTTATAGAAACGATAAAGTTACCTTACGGTAAAAGATGGAGAAACGTTTCAAACGCGCGAGAATTTAATTCAGTTAACAGGATACTTGACTTGCGGAGTTGAATACTTAACCGTTCTGTAAAACTGCACTGATGGCGGAGGGATGAATATTCAGGCAAAGGGGAGAAGAGCTCTTTTATAAAATATGAAGTTATTTCATTTTTTGGTTAGGATATGCAGTCCCAAGTAAGATGTGAATACACACACACACACACACATGTGTTATATATATATATGTGTGTGTGTGTATATATATATATGGGTGTGTTTGTGTATGTGAGGTGTCATTACATAGACAGATAGAGATATATAATCTGGTTCCTTGAAAGTGGAGGCAGAGAATCCTTTGTAAGCTTGAAAATAAAGAATCTGGGTGTTTGAACCCTTTAGTATGGAGGTCATTCATAGAACATATATATGATATATAATATATATATATATAATTATATATATATATATATATATATATATATATATGAAAATAAATATATATATTATAAAATATATATATATAGTATATATATATATATATATATATATATATATATATATATATATATATATATATATATATATATATATATATATATATATATATTGTTGCATAAAATGTTATTAGTAAATACATTATACATATTGTTACGTAAAAATATTAGTAAATGTATTTATAATTTTTAATAATTGTAATACCTAAGTTTTTGTGATGCATGGTTTCTTTCCAGAACCTCTGGTGACAAGAGTGTTCTTTATTTTTCTTTATAATTATAAGTTTCGTCACTTCCACTTTTGACTTTGGAATCCCTGTGTTCAGTTAACTTTGTAGGTAGAAACCTCGTCCATTTAGTTTCACTGACCGGTGTTTACGTGCATAATTACTTCTATCTATAAGTGTTTTTAAAATTGAAAGTACCCAGATATTGCTCATTCTCCTGTCCTATAGTTTGGTTGTCATAATATTATTATAACTGTGTGCAAGAGTGTGTTATACGTGTTAGCGTTGCGTTAAGGCGTCATTCTTGTGTTGTAGTATTTGTGAATGGTCAATCATGTGTCTGTTATTTTCATAATTCTGATTTTCAATGTTTAATGATGGCTTTTCTCAATTGTTTATTGACATATTAATTAAGATTTATCGATAAATAGTGTTGTTGGCAAGCTACAAAGAGGTAAAATACAAGTGAGGAAAAAGTTCGGTAATAAGAAATGGCATTGAGAGAACGTATGACGTAACAATAAATAAATGAAAAGATAAATAAAACATAAACCGATAATTAGATAAATAGATAATTAGATCAATAAAATATAAATAAACATATAGATAAATTTATTGATAAATAAATAGATAGATAAATAAATAGATAAAAAAATATAAATAAACATATAGATATTTATAGGTAAATAAATAGATATTAAACATTAAATAGATAAACATAAATAAACAGATAAATAAATAAAAAGATAAACAGAGGAATTGATATAAATAAACAGATAAAAATATGAATAAATAGATAAATAGATAAATGTATAAGCAAATAACTCAATAAATAGATAAGTAGACAAAAATATATGACCAGATAAATAGATACAGATAAATAGATAAAAGGACATATAAATAAATAAATAAATCAAACACTCAACCAATCAATAAATCATTAAATGAATACATAGGTATGTATGTATGTATATACGTTCTCCACAGAAGAACAAAACCAACACCAAAATAAGAACACCATCCTAGACCTTCGTCCTTTTAATTGCGGGAGACATTTGGCAGTGACGCCTTAAGAGCACTCCATTCAAAATCGGTCCCTTTTGAGGACAAAACTGAAGAGGCCTTTACCCTGCCCATACATCACCCCATTCATGTTCACGTCCACCAATTTATCACCTCTCTCTCTCTCTCTCTCTCTCTCTCTCTCTCTCTCTCTCTCTCTCTCTCTCTCTCTCTCTCTCTCTGTATAGGGAGCTTCCTACATCAATCATTCGTCCTTCGCCTTGTAAGCATGGTTTTACATATTTCCTTTTTGGGGTGAAGTTGCAGAAATGCTGGAGAGAGAGAGAGAGAGAGAGAGAGAGAGAAGAGTGCTTCTCTCATTCTTGTTTTTTGAGTTTTTACAGAAAATTTGATAAATGTTATTCATGTAGAGGGATGTTTCTTACATGTGAGAGAGAGAGAGAGAGAGAGAGAGAGAGAGAGAGAGAGAGAGAGAGAGAGAGAATCCTCCTAGGGGTGAAATTGCAGAAATGAGAGAGGGAGACAGACAGACAGAGAGAATGCTGGGGAGAGAGAGAGAGAGAGAGAGAGAGAGAAAGAAAGAGTCCTCTTTGGGGTGAAATTGCAGAAATGCTAGAGAGAGAGAGAGAGAGAGAGAGAGAGAGAGAGAGAGAGAGAGAGAGAGAGAAGGGGAAGATTATGAAGGGGAGAATGAAGGACAGTAATAATTTTTTCAATTAAATTAATGCATAATTAAGTTAAGCTTCAGAAAGATAGTCAGGGCAATAGTGCAGCCCCTTTTGGATATGCATATGTTATAGAACCTTGAATAACGACAGCACGCATATATTAATGTTACATATGATCGATGTTTAGTTAAAATAAATAAAAATTTTGTAAATTATGTAATATGAATCATAAGCAAAATTTAAACTCGACATTTAAGGATAGGAAGAAGAATATTCAACTGATAATCTGCAATGAGAGAGAGAGAGAGAGAGAGAGAGAGAGAGAGAGAGAGAGAGAGAGAGAGAGAGAGAGAGTACCATTTCAACTGGGCTCAGAAATGTTACAAAACAAATCAGAATGTGATATGTTCAAATGTTCAAATATATGCATATATATATATATATATATATATATATATATATATATATATATATATATATATATATATATATATATATATATATATATATATATATATAACTAACAAACACACATCATCACATAGTTGCATTACAGCAATCTGCCATTTCCCCAAAACCTTGCAATAGAGGCTTACAACTTAATGTCTCCACTCAGTACATTGTAAGGAGTTCATTAATAAACAGCAAGGAATTGTGAGTACGTCATTATAATGAGGTCTGCAGCTAGATTATACCAGTAATTAGATAACACATCATTTGTATCAGTCATTAAATAAGAGATTATTTGCTGATTTTAAAGATTTCTGTTCGGAAGAGTTTTCATTGATGGGAGACAAGGTTTAGATTTTGGCTTTTAATTTAGTTTAATTTGAATAGATTTTGATGATATAAGACCTAAGAAAATCCTAAGCATATATGTATATGCATATATGTATATATATATGTATATATGTATATATATATATATATATATATATATATATATATATATATATATATATATATACATATATGCATATATATACATATACATATATATATATATATATATATATATATATATATATATATATATATATGTGTATATATATATATATATATATATATATATATGTATATATATATATATATATATATATATATATATATATACATAAATATATATAGGTACATATATATTTTCTTAGATTTTCTTAGTTTTTATACCACCAAAATCTATTTAAATTAAGCTAAATTAAAAGCCAAAATCTAAACCTTGTATCTCCAGCAATGAAAGCTCTTCCGAACAAAATTCTTTAGAATCAGCAAATAATCTCTTATTCAATGACTGATACAAATGATGCGTTATCTAATTACTGGTATAATCTAGCTGAAATCCTCATTATCTCAGGAAATCAACATAAGCTGTTGACATAACGATCGCCACAGTTCCAGGGATGTTTACCTTTTAATGACGTGCTCACAATTCGTTTGCTGTGTATATTAATGATTTCCTTGCAATGTATCGAGTGGAGATACATACATACATATGTGTACGTATATATACAGTATATATGCATGCATGCATGTATGCAAGTATGAGTGTGGAGTAATTCTTTAAAAAAATGAAAAACCTTCACAATAAATCATTAGCATTGATAACCACTGAAATAGCTGTTGGACAGAAATTGTAATTTTGCTTCAAGAAAGTCATTTTTAAGTAACACAGATTAAAGACTATCGTATCCAAAGCAAGAGAAAGCACAGTTTATCTAAGGAGGTAACCACTGGAATAGTTGTGCTGAAACTAATTTCGCTCCAAGAAATACAATTGAATATATACTAAGAAAAATATTTTCACCGAAGGTATATTCCAGACTTTCAGACGGTCTTCCAGTTTTACTATTGAATGCCAACTCAACAGAATAATAATATAATAATAATAATAATAATAATAATAATAATAATAATAATAATAATAATAATAATAATAATAATAATAATAATAATAATAATAAACGTCTGGGATCAGACTGTCTTCCAGTTTTACTTGTGAATGGAAATTTAACAGAATAATAATAATAATAATAATAATAATAATAATAATAATAATAATAATAATAATAATAATAATAATAATAATAATAATAAGCGTCTGGAGACAAACATAAACATCAGCAAGGCCGCCTAACGAGGCAGTTTTCGGAAGATTTAACCCGAGAAACCCCAAACGAATTACCATTGAAAGGATCACCAAACCAACCATTAGAAACTTTTGCTGTAGCTTCACGAACCAAGTGACTCCTTCAGATAAAAAAAAAAAAAGTAAAAAAAAAGAAGTCAAACATGCGTCGAAGTTTCTTCGGCGCAATCGAGTTTTCTGTACAACCGCTACGGCGTATAATCAAGGACACTGAAAATAGATCTAATCTTTCGGTGGTCTCTGTATAATTATGTATGAGCCGCTGCCCATGAAACTCAGCCACGGCCTGTCCTATATCGTTGCCAAAAGCACGATTATGGCTAACTTTAACCTTAAATACAATAAAAACTACTGAGGCTAGAGGGTTGCAATTTGGTTTGTTTGATGATTGGTGGGTGGATGATAAACATACCAATTTGCAGCCCTCTAGCCTCAGTAGTTTTTAAGATCTGAGGACTGAAAGAAAAAGTGCAGACAGAAAAATGTACGGACGGACAGACACTAAGACTTCAGATCTTTAATAAATATTCCTTTCACTTTGTGAATGAATTATATAATTTAGGTAAATAAGAAACGCAGATGGAGATGACATTAATCTTATAATATATCAATCTGAAGGATAAGAATAGTCAGTTAATTGACTTCGTTCAAATTTCTAAGATTTGGAATAAAGACGAAAAATAAAAATTCGTAAGTTGACTGACGGCTCAAATGGTTAATTAGTAATCAAGTAAAGGGATATTTATTACTGTATTAAAATTAAGTTTATCAACATATTCGAAAAAAAATTCTGTAAGGGTGTTGCTTTTAAAGAGAGAGAGAGAGAGAGAGAGAGAGAGAGAATTGAACTGACTTGAATGCGATTGTGGTTTCTGTACTGAGAGAGAGAGAGAGAGAGAGAGAGAGAGAGAGAGAGAGAGAGAGAGAGAGAGAGAGAGAGAGAGAATTTAACTGAATTGAATTAGACTATCTGGTGTCAGTTGCCAGGGGCCATTGAGAGAGAGAGAGAGAGAGAGAGAGAGAGAGAGATAAACTGACTTGAATAAGACTGTGGCTTCTGTTGCTGGGGGCATTGGAGAGAGAGAGAGAGAGAGAGAGAGAGAGAGAGAGAGAGAGAGAGAGAGAGAGATAGGAATTATTTTTTTAGAAAAATTCCTAAGAAAATAACAAGAAATGACAGTGAAAATTCAGCTTGTCACTATAAATTATTTTTTATTAATATTCATGTGAGGCAAAGCAGTTTTGCAAAGATTATTAAATTATTATTATTATTATTATTATCATTATTATTATTATTATTATTATTATTATTATTATTATTAAAGACAGGTTAAAAAAACCTAATTAATGATGAGTTAAAATTTCGTAGATCTTTTCTTCAGGAAAAAATACGCCACTTTAAAAAAAAAAATAGTTTGTAATTGTAAAATAATTAAGTTTTTTAATTTATGTAAGATCACTTTTCAAAGAATTACAATCAAAAACATAAAATAAATAGCATTTCCCTTTTGCCAAAACCGAGACGTGTCAAGATTTCCCAATCTGAGATGCATCAAACATTTGACTTCGTGAAAGCATGATAATTGCTGCTTTGAATATCACAGCCTGTCCTCGTTTGTGTCAACATCATTAGCACGGCAGTGTTCGTTGGTCTGGCACTATTATTTATACAAGACTTCAGCTTTCTCGTGTGTAATGTGAGTAAAATGCGCCTTTCAAAAGGAACTTGAGCAAGTTGCTCCTTTCAAATGGAACTTGAGTAAGATACTCGTTTCAAAGGAAAGACATGAATTCTTTTTTACTGGAAAATTGTCTGATTTATATTCCATGGGTTTTTGTGTTACTCTTTTATGGTTTTAGAATTCTGTTAAGTGAATTTAATAGGTTTGCAATTAAGTAAATTTCTTTAAATTTTTTATGATTAGAGCTAAATGTGACATTCATAATATGAACAAATATAACATATAATTTTAGAATTCTATCAAGTAAACTGAATTAGTTTGTGATAAAACATTGCATGAAAGATTAACTTTCCAAAAATGAAAGCCAAATGTGACATTATTAATATGAACAAGTACATTGCATTTATCAAGTCATTTATTTTATCAACTAACTTTTACTGACAAGTTCAGGCTCTGTTCATTTAAATCAGTTTAACTTTATTCATATTAAAAAGGATTTCGATGTGCACTGTCTTCATGAAGTAATGAACAGGACATAAATAAAAACAGAAATTATATTGAGATGTGAAGTTGCATAATTTGATATTTGCCTGGAATAAGCCTTTATTAATATAACGAACACAGAACTACAACTTAATATTAGAATATTATTAGATTTATCAGACTTTATTAAGTTCAAATTTACCGTTTGGGAGCCTCTTTTTCTATGTTTTCAAGGCTTTACACCAAAAACGTTTAGTAAAGGATTAAAAGTATTCAGGTGCATGTATATATATATATATATATATATATATATATATATATATATATATATATATATATATATATATATATATATATATCACATTCCTGTAGTATATATATTTGTGACTTCTTATACTCTGTATCAGTCCTTCGTCAATGGCTTGAAATAAATAAATTCTGTACCCCGTCTCTTATTTTGACTTCTTATACTCTGTATCAGTATATATATATCAATATATATTGAAATAAAGTCGAAATATATACATAGGACACACACACACACTGTCTCTTATTTTATATATATAATGTATATATATATATATATATATATATATATATATATATACATATATATATATATATATATATATATATATATATATATATATATAAATATATATGTATATATTATAATATAAATATGTTTTTAACACACAGTTTTCCGTCCACTAACCCATCAATTTTGCTGCCCTCACATCCCCACCGTCTATTGTAAACTTCCAATATAAACTTCATCCGTCATCTCATTTTGATCGTGAAGCACTTGCGACGCACCGGCTGGTTGTGTAGACCAATCAATCAATCAATCACGTCGCGTAATACGACAGTTCTATTTCACACTCTCTTCCTATTGGGTGAAAGGAAAGGTGAGGAATCCTCTCTCCATCAGATATTGCTCCTGACTCTCTCTTTGGCGTGTCAATATGGCGAGGGCGAAATGACAGACATTTCAATTATTAGGGGGATTTGCTGTTACCCAGAGCCATTGTCTTTCACTGCTTTGGGCTGTCTTTCTCTTTACACACACACACACACACACACACACACACACACACATATATATATATATATATATATATATATATATATATATATATATATATATATATATATATATATATATATATATATATAAAGAATCAGCACACAATCAAAGAAATAAATTTCTGACTCACATCAGGATCAAACCCACGGTTTTCAATTGAAAGGCAAGGGCCCTGCCCACTGGGCCATACAAGTCTTAAAAGAAGATGCCCTCAGGTTCCAACTTCTTTTTCAAGACTGAAAGACCTGGGAAATTTATGATATATGTAGTCAGAAATATATATATATATATATATATATATATATATATATATATATATATATATATATATATATATGGTGTGTGTGTATAAGAAAATGAACACATGGAAACGTGTTTCACAGAAGTAAATAACAGTAACAATCTTACTTTCCACCGTTTCCTAACAATTGTTTCCCAGTGGAACTCCGAGTTTTTCCTCCTGGTACAACTTTAAAAGATGTTTACTCTCAATCTCCATTTCAGCGCTTAATGACCTCATTTTTGGTCCGAGCGCTTGATCTTTGTCCTAAATTTCATATTCAATTCCATTGCACAGCTTTTCCTCAAATTGGAATGCTGTGATATTCAGGGAAAACGTCGTCAGGAAGTAATCTCCAAAGAAATGCCTGGATTACTGACTTCCTCACCGGGAACAAAGCTAAATCAATTGTTATGAGTGAATCTCAGAGGTAGGCTTTCGTTTTACACCGGAAATCTGTTTTGTTCTTCAGATGAATTGCTATTGAAAACCGTTTCCACACTGAATCGATTGATGGCTCAACTGACTAACGAGTCTCTCTCTCTCTCTCTCTCTCTCTCTCTCTCTCTCTCTCTCTCTCTCTCTCTCTCTCTCTCTGATTTACTCCAAATGTCATTTGTTATAACAAATTGTTTTCTATTTCTAGATTTTGTTTATGGCTATATACACATTTTGTGGTTTCTCTCTATATATATCTCTCTATATATATATATCTCTCTATATCTCTATATCTTTGTCTATTGTTTATATATATACATATATATAGTTATATATATAAACACATACATACAAACATACATTTGATCCACTTCTCCACTGACATTTAAATAATTAACAAAAACTTCCATATTTTCTAACCATTTCCCTTAGTAACAAACACAGTTTCTCAGCACTAAAAACAAACCCCGCAACATTTTCCGCAACAGACGGCCAACGCCAGAGAGTCCTGTCCTCACACCCGTCTTGTTTACAAGACCACTGGATAAAAATTTCAGTCCCACCGTGTTTTTACCTTACCACTGGAGATGGCGCTTACAACATTGAAGCCCAAAGCAATTGGGATAAAAATTTCTTTCTTCGAATGAAAGGTGTTTGGCTTCAAATCCCCATCCTGTATCTGTGAGGCAAACGTTGGAATTTGTATCAATCAATAGTGCTTTTAAGGGTATTTTTAGTTTTCTGTAAAAGAAAACTACTGTGCCGGTTTTGTCTGTCCGTCCGCACTTTTTTCTGTCCAGCCCTCAGATCTCAAAACCTACTGAGGCTAGAGGGCTGCAAATTGGTATTTTGATCATCCAACCTCCAATCATCAAACATACCAAATTGCAGCCCTATATCCTCAGCATTTTATATTTTATTTAAGGTTAAAGTTAGCCGTAATCGCGCACCTGGCAACGATATAGGACATGGCACCACCGGGCCGTGGTTAAAGTTTCATGGGCCGCGGCTCATACAGCATTATACTGAGACCAACGAAAGA
Source organism: Macrobrachium rosenbergii (assembly GCF_040412425.1). Classification (NCBI taxonomy): domain Eukaryota; kingdom Metazoa; phylum Arthropoda; class Malacostraca; order Decapoda; family Palaemonidae; genus Macrobrachium; species Macrobrachium rosenbergii. The sequence continues at coordinate 25,717,812 of NC_089794.1, read as the reverse complement.
TAGATCTGTTTTCGGTGGCCTTGATTATACGCTGTAGCGGTTGTACAGAAAACTCGAATTTTTTACCTTTTTTGTTTTTGCATTCAAAGATTTGGAGTGAGATTCAGTGTGAATTTATGTTCCTTTGACCAATCACTTATTTAACCTCATTGCTGGCTCTCTTATATCCTTTGGGACAGGATCCCATTCTGGAAGCGGTGGATTAATCAAGATTGTGTCACAGAAGACCTGGGGAAAATAAAACAAGATACTATGTGTTTCGGGGCGAAACATTGATTATCTCTTTGTTATTGTAACATGAGCTAGGAAAATGCATTAAAACAAGTGAAAAATGCTTCGAAGTTTCTTCGGCGCAATCGAGTTTTCTGTACAACCGCTACGGCGTATAATCAAGGCCACCGAAAATAGATCTATCTTTCGGTAGTCTCGGTATAATGAGCCGCGACCGATGAAACTTTAACCACGGCCCGGTGGTGGCATATCATATATCGTTGCCAGATGGCCTATCATATATCGTTGCAAGATGCACGATTATGGCTGACTTTAACCTTAAATCAAATAAAAACTACAGAGGCTAGAGGGCTGAAATTTGGTATGTTTGATGACTGGAGGATGGATGATCAAAATACCAATTTGCAGCCCTCTAGCCTCAGCAGTTTGTAAGATCTGAGGGTGAGGGACAGAAAAAGTGCGGACGGACAGACAAAGCTAGCACAATATTTTACTTTTACAGAAAACTAACAGGGACTTTCATTAACTCGAAGGAATATAAGGAAAATTGTATGAGACAGAGGGGGAAAAATATTGCTTCTTTTGTTAGTTACTGCAACCGGGAAACGGGGGAAAAACATATGCTAGTGAAACAATAACCAAAATAAAAACTGAAAATAAAGAGGAACGTACGATGAATAGAAGGAATATAAGGAAATTGTATATGACAGAGACAGGGTAGAATATTCATTATTTCTTCGTTTCTGAAATAAAAACAGGAGTAAAATATGTTAGGAAGAACTCGAAAATAAAAGACGAACGCGAAAATGATATTATACAAGTAAGGACAAACTTGAAAATAAAAGGCGGACGTGCATTAATGAGAGAGAAAATAAGGAAATTGTATATATGATAAAGACATGCATTGTTAAAAAGAAAACGTATCAATTTCCACGGTTGGAAAAAAGTTAATAAAAGGGACTGGAAGTAAGAGACAAATTCACTTGTTGATGAATCTGTCAACATGAGAAAAAAGAATGATATTTGACTTGCACAAAAAAAAATAAAAGAAGAGTTATTTGTTAGTGATACTGACAACAGATCCAAAAAGATAAAACTGTACGTTTCTGGAACAGCAAGTAAAAGAGTGAATATGTTTGCTAATGAAACGGAAAAGTGAAAAAGAAAAAATCTTTTTTGTGACTGACACAGATAGAAAAAGACTTGGGATAATAGTCCTTGGGAATGAAAATGAGGAGATGGCAATATTAAGTAAATAACGCCTATAAATCGTGTTAAAAGATCAAATATAATTGATATGATTATTTTCTAAATCAAAAAAGTATTAAAAGAAAAAATTTGTGACTGACATTGATAGAAATCGCTTAGAATAATTACCTCCAGGATTGAAAATAAGGAGACTATGGCCATTTAAAATCAATATTATTGGGTGTGGGTGTGTGTGTGTGTGTGTGTGTGTGTGTAATTTTTTGGTTTATTTTTTTTTTATTCGTTTTATAATGTTGATTCATTTCAATTTTTATTTTATTTACCTTTTAATATATTTATATTTGCTTAAATTCTTATACTCATAATTATTGTTACCTATCTCTATTTCTTTTATATATTCATTTACATATTTCTTTATTTTTTATATAATTGGGTTTTTTGTTTGTTCTTTATTTTCATTCTTTTAATTTTTATTTTGTTTATATTTACATTTTTCTGTTTATTTTTTGAGTATTTGTTCATTAGGATTTCTATATATTTAGCGTTATTTATTTTTATTCATCTTTATTTATTTCTATTTTTATTAATTTTTTATTATCTTTATAGGATTTTATGTATTTTTAGTTATTTCAATCTGCATTTATTTTTAAAAATTTCAAAAATGATTATTTTTTAAAAATTGTGAATAACTTTGTACTGGTTTTTTTAAATGGATATATATATATATATATTATATATATATATATTTTTTAAATGGTATATATATTGTATGTATAAATATATATATATATATATATATATATATATATATATATATATATATATATATATATATATATATATATATATATATATATATATATATATATATATATATATATATATATTTATACATACATATATATATAAACATCTCTCCAAATATATTATTTTTCTAAATATATTATTTATATGTATAACTACACATATAAAACATCTCTCCAAATATATTATTTTTCTAAATATATTATTTATATGTATAACTGAATTACGAAAACATGGAACGTGATGAATATATAAATAAAGGCAATGCCACAAATGAAAGAGACAACTTGGAATATTTCAGTATACCTCCCCCAACATAATTTGTAATTCTAGGCATGCCCATTACAGACATCACAAAATTTATCACCCCTATGAAAACTGACATTTCCTTTTTTGATAATACCCAGCAAAGATATAAATACCATTTTCAACAACGTAACGTTGATAGGTAGCATTAGTGAGTTATTAAAAAAATATCTTCATTTATGTAGGCTTCAAAATAATCAGTTGACCCAAGTTGAGATGTAGTGACTGTAACCAATGGAACTTGTGGTGTTATATGAGCTCTCTTTGGCTGGTGATGGGAGGTGGGGTTGGGGTTGCTTTTAGCCCCTGCCTTCCATCAAAGTTAAACTATTTTAAAAGGAGCAGACACTAACAGACAGCAGGAAGAGAGAGAGAGAGAGAGAGAGAGAGAGAGAGAGAGAGAGAGAGGAGAGGTTATTGATACTTGGACAGACCTAGGAAGAAGTGTTGAGTAAATGAGAGAGAGAGAGAGAGAGAGAGAGAGAGAGAGAGAGAGAGAGAGAGAGAGAGAGAGGTTATTGATACTTGAACAAACCTAGGAAGAAGTGTGGAGTAAAGAGAGAGAGAGAGAGAGAGAGAGAGAGAGAGAGAGAGAGAGAGAGAGAGTTATTGAGACTTGGACAGAGGTTATTGATACTTGACAGACCTAGGAAGAAGTGTTGAGTAAATGAGAGAGAGAGAGAGAGAGAGAGAGAGAGAGGTTATTGATACTTGAACAAACCTAGAAGAAGTGAGAGAGAGAGAGAGAGAGAGAGAGAGAGAGAGAGAGAGAGAGAGGTTATTGATACTTGGACAGACCTAGGAAGAAGTGTGAGAGAGAGAGAGAGAGAGAGAGAGAGAGAGAGAGAGAGAGAGAGAGAGAGAGGTTATTGATACTTGGACAGACCTAGGAAGAAGTGTTGAGTAAATGAGAGAGAGAGAGAGAGAGATACTTGGAGAGAGAGAGAGAGGTTATTGATACTTGGACAGACCTAGAAGAAGTGTTGAGTAAATGAGAGAGAGAGAGAGAGAGAGAGAGAGAGAGAGAGAGAGAGAGGTTATTGATACTTGGACAGACCTAGGAAGCAAGGAGAGAGAGAGTTGAGAGGTTAACTTGGACAGACCTAGGAAGAAGTGTTGAGTAAATGAGAGAGAGAGAGAGAGAGAGAGAGAGAGAGAGAGAGAGAGAGAGAGGTTATTGATACTTGGACAGACCTAGGAAGAAGTGTTGAGTAAATGAGAGAGAGAGAGAGAGAGAGAGAGGTTATTGATACTTGGACAGACCTAGGAAGAAGTGTGGAGTAAATGAGAGAGAGAGAGAGAGAGAGAGAGAGAGAGAGGTTATTGATACTTGAACAGACCTAGGAACAAGTTTGGAGTAAATGAGAGAGAGAGAGAGAGAGAGAGAGAATCTTGAATGCCGTACCCAAAATGATGCTTCAAGACTCACCGAAAATCAAGGAAAAATTCAAACGTACAGAAATGCAGCCAAGCGTGAGAGAGAGAGAGAGAGAGAGAGAGAGAGAGAGAGAGAGAGAGAATAAATAAAATCACAATCGCCCCTAGAGAGAAAGTTTATGGGAGAAAGTTAATTAAGAAAACAACGTCAGCTGGGAGAAGCTTCATAAGGGAAAAAAAAAACTGTCATTTTTTAATCTCAGGATGAAAGGCCATAATTAATTTCCTGGAAGTTCTTGAGCAGCTGAAAAGGATCGGATTCCTTATTTCCATCAAGCACTTCTCTTATGGCAACAGGATTTTTAATTCATTTGGTTCGGTACGCGTGGGATCTTTGTTTTTCTGAGTAGGTTTGGCGCTGTTGGTTATTGGATTGTATGTGTATGTATGTATGTGTACATATATGTATATACATATGTATATGAATATAATATATGTACATGTATATATATATATATATATATATATATATATATATATATATATATATATATATATATATATATATATATATATATATATATATATATATATATATATATATATATATATATATATATATATATATATATATATATATATATATATATATATATATATATATATATATATATATATATATATATAT
>NC_089794.1:25675697-25708197 GCF_040412425.1 Macrobrachium rosenbergii | reverse complement strand
ATGTGTATGAATGTATATATGTGTGTGTGTGTGTTTGTGTGTGCATGTGTGATACATCACTATACTGTAACCAGAATGTCTACATGAATATCCACATATATGTTTCTGAGTAAATACTGTATTCTGAAATACTGTCAGCCAACAATGAATACCGGTATTATCTGAGCAGGGGAAAGTCACCCACCAGGTAATAAGCTTCTTAACTATTTCCTAGAAAGGACGACCATCCTATTATCCTTATCTTGGCCTCAGGAACCTGAGGAAAAAGACAAAGGAATAGTATTGAAAGTTAGGAGACAGGCTGAACATTATTCCGCAGTATGTCCTTATCTCTATAATCGTATCTCAATAGAAATTCTATGAGTTATTTCATCTGTATTCAAATCTCGACCAAATCCGTATCATTTTTGCTTATCAAAGGAGAAAGGATATTATTCCTTAGTATATCCTTATCTTTATAATCATATCTTAATAAAAAAATCCTGCAAGTTCTTTTATCAATATTCGTTTCTCGATCAAAAATGTATTCCTTATTGTTTGTCATGTGAAGAAACTTGAGTCAATTGCCTCAGAAATCGAGAAGTAACTTTTAGCTCGATCCAGTTCACAGACGTAGCAACTACGTGAACGATAGACATGAATCGTGCATAATGAGGAAAGTTTATATAAGACTAGTTGCGACAGACGTTGCCCTATTATCTGTAATTGTATCTCGATGAAAATTGTACCCCTTATTACGTGTCGGAAGAAGCAACTTCAGACAAAATATTCTCAGAAATCGAGACGTAACTTTTAGCTTGTTTAAGTTCACAGGCATAGCAATTGCGTGAGCATTAAGCATGATAGTTTATATAAAACTCTCTGGGACAGAAGAAGTACCCTTATTTATAACCATATCTCCGTAAAATTTGAATTGGTCGTCAGAAGCAGCAACTTTTATTTCAGAAAATAACTTTTAGTTCAATCCACTTCACCCACGACTACGTGAACAATAAGCATGATCCAGGCATAACAAGGGAAGTTTATATAAAACTATATGAGACAGAACGCTGAAGAGCAGCGTCGAGAGAGAGAATACCCCTCGACATCGTCGTATTTCTGGAGACCATTTTTTTTAATCCTCCGTCGAACGAAATTCTCGAATGCTCTCAGAATAGAGATGCTGGATTTCATCATGGAATCGTTATCGCCTCTCTCCAGCAGACTTCAGACGTTTCGAGAGCTATTTCGGCATGCATCTGAGATTTATCCACCTCCCTTCTTCCTCGGGGAATTATTTTCTTCCTCAGGGAATTATTTTCTTCCTCGGAGAATTATTTTCTTCCTTTGGGAATTATTTTCTTCCTCGGTGAATTATTTTCTTCCTCGGGGAATTATTTTCTTCCTCGGGGAATTATTTTCTTCTCGGGGAATTATTTTCTTCCTCGGGAAATTATTTTCTCCCTTGGGGAATTATTTTCTTCCTTAGGGAATTTTTTTTTTCTTAGGGAATTATTTTTTCTTGGGGAATTATTTTCTTTCTTGGGGAATTATTTTCTTCCTTAGGGAATCATTTTCTTTCTTGTGGAGTTATTTTCTATATTGGGGAATTAATTTCTTCCATGGGGAATTATTTTCCTCTTTGGGAATTCCTTTTTTCCTTGGATAATTCGTTCCTTCCTTGCGGAGTTCGTTGCTTCCTTATGGAATTATTTTCTTCCTTTAGGAGTTCCTCTTTGGAGGAGTGGTAGAGCTTTCGACTGGCAAGCTGTTGGCCCAGCGTTCGACTCTCCGAGCCGCCAAAGAAGAATTAGAGCAATTTATTTCTGGTGATAGAAATTCCTTTCTCGTCATAATGTGGTCCGGATTCCACAATAAGCTGTAGGTCCCGTTGCTAGGTAACCAGTAGGTTCTTAGCCACGTGGGGAGTTCCTAGGAGAGCTGTTAACCAGCTCAGTGGTCTGGTTAAACTAAGATATACTTACTTTTCTTCCTTTAGGGAATCATTTTCTTCCTTGGGGAATTCCTTTCTTCCGTGGATAATTCGTTCTTTCCTTGAGGAGTTCTTTTCTTCCTTATGGAATCATTTTCTTCCTTTGGGGAATTATTTTCTTCCTTGGATAATTCGTTCCTTCCTTGCAGAGTTCTTTTCTTCCTTGGGGAATTATTTTCTTCCTTGGATAGTTCATCCCTTCCTTGGGGAGTACTTTTCTTCTTTGGGAAATTATTTTCTTCCTTGGGGAATTATTTTCTTCCCTAAGGAATTATTTTCTTCCTTGGGGAATTCCTTTCTTCCTTGGAGAGTTCGTTCCTTCCTTGCGGAGCTCTTTTCTTCCTTGGGGAATTATTTCTCAGGAGATGTCGTTGGTAGAAATAGTGAACAAAGGCTAAATAGCGATGGATTTCAAAGACTTTGACGACATTCCTCTCATGCCTGCTAAACCGAATGATCAACTTTGACATCTGATGTAATTTACCTACTTTTACCATGATTTACCCTTATTTCAACTCGAGAATATTATACTTCCCCAAATGGAAGACTGCAGTATCTGCAAAAATACAAAACTGAGAAAAATCGTGGATACTCCCTTGCCTTACTATTGATTTTGCAGATACTGCAAATGGGACCCCTTAATACTCGTGGAAAGCATTGAAGAATCATTCTGAAACTGCAGTGACCTGTGTATTAGTGTTTCACGATCCCAATAGGTGGCATATTTCAATTTCGAAAATTTTGCAGATACTGCAAATGGGACCCCCTAAATAAAGCATTGAAGAATCTTTCTGAAACTGCTGAGAGAGAGAGAGAGAGAGAGAGAGAGACAGAGAGAGAGAGAGAGAGAGAGAGAGAGAGAGGCGCCTATCACATTCTAGAGAGAGAGAGAGAGAGGGGGCCACCTATTACATTCTAATTCCAGAGAGAGAGAGAGAGAGAGAGAGAGAGAGAGAGAGAGAGAGAGAGAGAGAGAGAGAGAGAGATTTATAATAGCATTTGTCGGTGATTGGCTGGTTGAAAGTGAATTGGTGCAGCTGTTGAACAATATTTTTCTGGTCGGGTAAAAAGTTATGGAGCATAAATGCCTGAATAATTATCCGTTTAAAATTCCTAAATCGTATCCTGCTGATAAAGGAAAATTATTTTCTATAATGATTATGTTAAAAAAAATCATTGGCTAATCATTTCGGAAGAAATATTACCCTCTTAGAGCCTTCAGAGGTTATTGCAGAGAAATTTTATGGAATAAAAAATCTATGGAGGAAAATGGACTTGTATTTTCTGGAATCTGAAATTTCTGATGAAAGATATTTTTGATTAATTGAATGATTATTATTGGTTGGTTAATTCACATAATGAGTGGGTTTTAAATATACTCGACTAATGTTGGTTCGCTCAAATAATGAGTTAGTTTAGAGATAACAAAGTAATGTTAGTTGATTCAAATAAAGAGTTAGTTTTAAATATATCAAACTAACATTGGTCCATTCAAATAATAAGTTAGTTAGTTTTAGAGATATTAGCTTAATGTTAGAGAATTCAAATAATGAGTTAGTTTAGAGATATCAAACTAATGTTAGATATAATTCAAATAATGAGTTATTTTCAGTGATATTAAAGTTAAAATCATCAGTATCTTATTGTATTTTTATCAATTTTACCTATCAAAGTAAAAATGAGCCGGTTTCTTCGGCGCAATCGAGTTTTCTGTACAGCCGCTACCACGCATAATCAAGGCCACCGAAAATAGATCTATCTTTCGGTGGTCTCGGTATAATGCTGTACGAGCCGCGACCCTTGAAACTTTAACCAGAAGCAAGATCGTGGCTAACTTTAACCTTAAATAAGATAAAAACTACTGAGGCTAGAAGGCTACAGTTTGGTATGTTTGATGATTGGAGGGTGGATGATAAACATGCCAATTTGCAGCCCTCTAGCCTCAGTAGTTTTTAAGATCTGAGGGCGGACAGAAAAAAGTGCGGACAGAATAAAGTGCGGACGGACAGACAAAGCCGGCAAAATAGTTATCTTTTACAGAAAACTTGACCATAGAAGACAAATAACTTGATATGAAGATCAAGCAATTATGAAACTGCAGTGTAGTAAGTTCCGTAAAATAAAAAAAAAAAGAAATCTACAATAAAATAAAGAAAATTAGATCATAAAACAGAAATAACTTTATAAGAATGTCTCGCAAATAAACACACAGCCCCACTTAACGTAAGTTTTGCTTTTCAGAATCACCAGCTGACGCAAGCACTGATCTGCAAGAAAGACGCAACAAGTGCTATTGAAAATCTCTTCCCCTCGCTCAGAACTTGACAACAAACAGAGCCTGTGCTTGAAAGGGGGAGGGTGTCCCTTTTCGAAGTAAGCAGCTTAAAGCTTGAAAAGCTTCTTTATGCTTGCACGAGGAATATCCAAGCAGAAGGTCATCAGCAGAAGCAGGAGGTAAGAGGAGAAATCACCATTTATTTTGTTGCCAGTTTCTGAAGTTGTTTTGGTAAAGTTCTTTGTGTCTGCTTCCCGTTTTTTTTTTTTTTTTTTTTTTTTTTTTGTTACCCATCGAAGGAGGTATTGTCTGTGGTCTTTTTTTTTTTTTTGTCTGTTTGTCAGTTCATTTTTTAATAAATTTCGCCAGGTATGCTTTTTAACAAAGGTGTTGTTGTTTGTACTTTTGATTTTTTTCCTGTTTCTAAGTTCATTCTTTGTTAAATTATTTCCCAGGAATATTTTTTAACAGAGTAGGTATTGTTTGTGCTTTGTTTGTTTTTTTTTTGCCTCTTGTCATTTCCTTTGTTAAACCATTTCGCCAGGTTTATTTTTTAACAAAGGAGGTGTTGTTTGTGCTTTGCTTTCTTTGCCTCTGTCAGTTCCTTCTTTGTTAAACCATTTCTCCAGGTATATTTTTTTTTTTTTTACCAGATTTCAGAAGTTGTTAATTTTGGATTTTTATGAAATTTTGACCAAACAAAGAATTGCTAACTGGTGCTAAGTGACTGATTATGGAGAGCTAAAAGGAATAAAGTTTTTGTAGGTAAGGGAATTAGACTTTTTAACTGGGGGGGCGGTGTGGATAGGGGAAGGGTGTTAGACTCTTTAGCCTCTTTCTCCGAAAAATCTTGTTTTCAATGAAGCAATTATATTGACTAGCATAACTCGGAAGTGAAATGACTAGATATGTTCCAAGCCACTTAATATAATCTCTCTCTCTCTCTCTCTCTCTCTCTCTCTCTCTCTCTCTCTCTCTCTCTCTCTCTCAAAAATTCATTTTCATATGAATGTTAATAAGAACGTATGGGGTTATAATGTAAAACCAAAAATAAATGATCGAAAAAATCTGTCTGTCCGTGTTGTTTGTCTGTCTCTCTGTCTGACATCCAGTGCATTGGCTAAATTTTGTCTTAACAAAAAATCTGGGAATATTAAACGAAAGATAACTTGCATTGAATTCACGAGATAACTTGAGAGAGACAGAGAGAGGTTGATGTAAATTGCGATCTCAGAGTCATGTCACTGAACCAATTGCTTGGTCTTGTATCTCGTGAGGGAGGAATTCGAAGCTTATGTTATTTATTCCATTTTATTTATTTGTTCGGAAGCAAATTGTTATTTTTGGGTGGTGGGGGGGTTTTGGGGGGAGAGGCAAGTCCATGCCAGATATTTCTAATATTTCTAATAATAATAATGATGATAATAATAAAATAGTCGTTTCCACCCAACTAGCAGCCAACTACTATTTTTTTTAGGGGAGGGTCATACCGGATCTCTGTAATAATAATAATAATAATAATAATAATAATAATAATAATAATAATAATATCTGTTCTATTTTGGTTTTTATACATTGGCAAGCAAATTGTTATTTCTTTGAAAAGTGAATGCCAAACCTTTATAATAATAATAATAATAATAATAATAATAATAATAATAATAATAATAATAATAATAATAATATCCAGCACCTTAATTCATTTCTCTCTCTCTCTCTCTCTCTCTCTCTCTCTCTCTCTCTCTCTCTCTCTAGCTTATCGTATCCAAAATTTTTATTCATTCCTTATTGTTGGCATTGTCTTGATTCGTTATCAGCCTCTCTCTCTCTCTCTCTCTCTCTCTCTCTCTCTCTCTCTCTCTCTCTCTCTCTCTCTCTCTCTCTCATCCTCAACAGTGATTCTCTGCACATGAAAGATGTCGTATATATGATCGAGCAAGCATTCCCATTGCACAGGATTTTGCTTTGTGTCGCCTCTGCCCGACACTTGATAACTGCAAGTCCGATCAGTGTTTACATTTCCCCTTGTTTTACCAGAGAGGGAATTCGGCAATTTGACTGGAAAACATTCCTGTTTTTCAATCCCCTTTTTCTAAAGCCGGTTTTGGAAAATATATTCTTAAATAAAATAATTTTTATTCGCAGTTTGGCTGGAAATATATTTGTTTTTCTATTTTTTTTTTTACTGGCTAGTTTTTTCTAATGGTTTTTATTACTGTTTTTACAACAGAGAATCCTATTACATAACTGACCATTTTTTTCTTTTTTCCATATTTGGTAATAATGCTAAACAAGTAAAAAATTGCAGAAGTTTCTTCGGCACAATCGAGTTTTCTGTACGGCCGCCACAACTTATAAACGAGGCCAACGACAATATATCTATCTTTCGGTGGTCTCGGTATAATGCTGTATGAACCGCGGCCCGTGAATCTTTAACCACGGCCCGTTGGTGGCCTGTCCTATGCATTGCCAGAAGCACGAATATGGCTAAGTTTAACCTTAAATAAAATAAAAACTACTGAGGCTAGGGGGCTGCAGTTTGGTATGTTTGATAATTGGAGGATGGATGATTACCATAACAATTTGCAGCCCTCTAGCCTCAGTAGTTTTTAAGAACTGAGGGAGGACAGAATAAATTGCGGACGGACAGACAAAGCCGGCACAATAGTTTTCTTTTACATGAAACTAAAACGCTAAAAAATTATTTTTCCTCTTTGCTTTTATAACGGGGAATAACGTTCTGCAACATAACAGCTTAATAAAAGTATCATGCATTCATTTTTAATTGCAGTTTAAATGGATATATTGTTTATACCCAAAGAAAAGTATTGAATTCACAAAGTGAAAATTTTAAGAAATCTTGTATCGTAATCTGTTCATTTTGACGGGGGGAAGGTATGGGCGCCTTTGTGATATACTGTAAAAAATAAGAAAAAATTTGCGCCAGAGAGGTACACTCATTTCGTGATATTAAAAATTTGCTTTCAACAGATTGCATTCTTTCTAAAGATAGATCATTTTCATGGGCGATTGGAAGTTAAACACTACATTAAAATGAGAGTAACTTTTTGAATGAAGGAATTACTTTGGAAAAACTTGATTCAATCTAATTAATGTAACATGCAAAAGTTTCACAATACATTTATATATGTCACGAATTTTTCACCTAAACACTGAAATTATGTATGAAAATATTCCCTGCTTTTCAGGCAGCAGACACCTATTTGATTAATATAATTTTTTGTTTCAAATATAAACAGTCTTTTATGGAGAATAAAGTCAGTTAAATTAATATCAAAATTCACGTGACTTCATGAAAATCCAGATTCTGTAACTTATTACGGGAATAATTTAATATCAGCTTTCTTTTTAATTCAGTCTCATTTTACTTAAATTGAATTACTGACGCCTATTTCAGGCAGGAAAGAAATGTAAAAGGATTCGGGGAATTTAGAGGAAGGAAATGTGTAGATGGTCTCACTCATGAAGTGCAGTAGATGAAAAATCGATAAAATCGTAGATCTGTCTTTTATCTCCAAGTAGTTTTGAGGATTATATATATATATATATATATATATATATATATATATATATATATATATATATATATATATATATATATATATATATATATATATATATATATATATATATATATATATATATATATATATAATGTATATATATATATATATATAATGTATATATATATATATATATATATATATATATATATATATATATATATATAATGTATGTATATATATATATATATATATATATATATATATATATATATATATATATATATATATATATATATATATATTTATATATATATAATGTATATATATATATATATATATATATATATATATATATATATATATATATATATATATATATATATATATATATATTTATATATATATATATATATATATATATATATATATATATATATATATATATATATATATATATATATATATATATATATATATATATTTATATATATATATATATATATATATATATATATATATATATATATATATATATGTATACATACATACATATATATATATATATATATATATATATATATATATATATACATATATATATATATATATATATATATATATATATATATATATATATATATATATATATATATATATATATATATATATATATATATATATATATATATATATATATATATATATATATATATATATATATATATATATATATATATATATATATATAAGGTATATATATATATATATATATATATATATATATATATATATATATATATACATATATATATATATATATATATATATATATATATATATACATATATATATATATATATATACATTTATATATATATATATATATATATATATATATATATATATAAATATATATAAATTTATGTCTATGGACAATAGGCTGTGAATCTTATGTTTCCCTCTTCGATAATATTTCCAAAACCCTTGAAACAAAACTCGAATAACCTTCAAACTTTTCACACAATATTCCTGCACACGTATTCATATGAGAGAGAAAGGGAGTCATTCCCTAAATCATCTTGGCCTGCTCCTGAGAAGGCAGATGTTCCCTGTGCAAAATCTTCAGGAGATAGATGGCTTTGTTAAGTGAAAATTTTTTTTATGACAGAAGTGTCTTCGGCGCAATCGAGTTGTCTGTACAGCGTATAATCAAGACCACCGAAAATAGACCTGTCTTTCGGTGGTCTCGGTATAATGCTGTATGAGCGGCGACCCATGACACTTTCAGCCACGCCAGGCGGTGGCCTGTCCTATAGCGTTGCCAGACGCACGATCATGGATAACTTTAACCTTAGATAAAATAAAAACTGCTGAGGCAAGAGGGCTGCAGTTTGGTATGTTGGATGATCGGATGGTGGATGATCAACATGCCAATTTGCAGACCTCTAGCCTCGGTAGTTTTTAAGACCTGAGGGCGGACAGAATAAATTGCGGACGGACAGACAAAGCCGGCATAATATTTTTCTTTAACAGAAAACTAATAATTACAAAGAAAGAATAAATAAAATTTTCACAAAAGAGTATATTAATTACTGTTTTTGAGTAGCAAGTAACTGAAGGAATATGTTCATGCTTATGTAAAGAAATGCCTATGTATACTGTGTTGATGTATACCGTAACCATATTGTAAATAATTAAAGTTTAATCCTTTCAATAAAAAGTTAAACCAAAAAATCCACAAGAAAACTTTTAAATTAATTCCGAGACGAAGTTTTGCCAAAGTGGTAACCCCGAGCCTTGGAACAAGTTGAAGGTGTTTCATGATTGCAACATTAAACCTACAAAGGGCTTCTTGCTCAACTCTCGGAGTTGAGAAGGACTTTGTTGTTTGGGTAAATGAATTACACTTGTTTGCAAGTTTTCATTTTACTTCTTTAGTTTTCTGTAAAAGAAAACTATTGTGCCGGCTTTGTCTGTCCGTCCGCACTTTTTCTGTCCGCACTTTTCTGTCCGCCCTCAGATCTTAAAAACTACTGAGGCCAGAGGGCTGCGAATTGGCATGTTGATCATCCACCCTCCAATCATCAAACATACCAAATTGCCCTGTAGCCTCATAAGTTTTTATTTTATTTAAGGTTAAAGTTAGCCATAATCGTGCTCCTGGCCACGATATAGGATAGGCCACCACCGGGCAGTGGTTATAAAGTTTCATGGGCCGCGGCTCACACAGCATTATACTGAGACCACCGAAAGATAGATCTATTTTCGGTGGCCTTGATTATACGTTGTAGCGGCTGTACAGAAAACTCGATTGCGCCGAAGAAACTTCGGCGCATTTTTTACTTGTTAACTTATTACCACATTATCATCTTTGCATTCATTTGCAAGTTTCTATTTTTTTAGAGTGTGAATATAATTACACTGAATGAATGGGGTTGTTCCTTGCATTGACTGGATATAAAATTTAGTCCAAAGGCCAAGCACAGGGACCTATGAGGTCATTCAGTGCTTGAAACGAAAATTAACAGTTGAAGTTTGAAAGGTGTAACAGGAGGAAAACCTCAAAGCAGTTGCACTATGAATCAATTGTTAGGAGAGGGTTGAGGAAAATAAGATGGAAGAAAGAGAATAGGAAAGGAGGTACAGTAAAAGAAACAAAAAGGGTTGCAGCTAGGGGCCGAAGGCACGCCGCAAAGAACCTTAAGTAATGCCTACAGTGCACCGCACGAGGCGCACTGACGGCACTACCCCCCTACGGGGATGAGGACGTTCATGAGTCTTGTCTTGATTGCAAAATCTAATTCTGTAACTCAAACTCTTTTGCCATTTTTCCATTTTATCACATTTCTAGCCCTTTAAATTCTTCTTAAGCCACTTCGACTATTCATAATTAAATTCAGTGGCTTCAGTGGTCCCTAAATCAATTTGGTCAGAGATTCATGACGGTACGTAGAATACCTAAGGTATAGTACCTTCTTTGACCCTCTTAGATTACCACAATTTCTGACAACAATGCTACAAAAATTTCAAGAAAATTATTGCTTGATCATGCGTGAGTTCTTCATTGTGAGGGTGGGTACCCTTCTCAGCTAGCACTCTGCTGGCCCCGCGTTCGATTCTCCGACCGGCCAATGAAGAATTAGAGGAATTTATTTCTGGTGATGGATATTCATTTCTCACTATAATGTAGGTCCCGTTGCTAGGTAACCAGTTGGTTCCTAGCCGCGTAAAATAAATCTAATCCTTCGGGCCAGCCCTTGGAGAGCTGTTAATCAGCTCAGTGGTCTGGTTAAACTGTGGTATACTTTTTTTTTTTATTATGCGTGACTCACTTCTATAAATTGTCACATCTTTTCCAGAATCACAATTACCAGAGTGATGAACAACACACATCACTCAATGTAATCCTCATTACCCAGGACCTTGGAAAAAAATATATATGCAATTTTGGTGTTGTTCGAAAAAGATAATTAATAGGACGAGCCGGAAATTAAAATAAAAAAACAAACAAAAATATTTCGCTAATTGGTGGCAAGTTTTAAGCACCCTTTATCCCTTGTATTTGCGTTTCAGCATCAACACTGGAAGTGCGAGATTCAATATTTGCTGGGGGCTATACAGAAACTTTCCCACATGTGTTACAGAAAACAAATAAAAAATGTGCCGAGGTTTCTCCGGAGCAATCGAGTTTTCTGTGCAGCCGCTACAGCGAATAATCAAGGCCACCGGAAATAGATCTGCCTTTCGGTGGTCTAGGTATATTGTTGTATGAGCCGCTCCCCATGAAACTTTAACCGCGGGCCGGTGGTGGCCTTGCCTATATCTTTGCCAGAAGCACGATTATGGCTAACTTTAACCTTAAATAAAATAAAAACTATTGAGGCTAGAGGGCTGCAATTTGGTATGTTTGATGTTTGGAGGGTGGATGACCAACATACCAATTTGCAGCCATCTAGCCTCAGTACTTTTTAAGGTCTGAGGGCGGACAGAAAAAGTGAGGACGGACAGACAAAGCCAGCGCAATAGATTTCTTTTACATAAAACTTAAACACGGCCCGTTGCAAATCCCGTTCTTAATATATTTTAACAGTAAAATGCTTAAGCAGAGATAATTAGATGCGTTTTCATCTCATGTGTAATATCTTTACACAATCAGTTCTTTCATAATTACTCTTTCTCTCCTCAAAAGATTATCTCGAAATAATTATATTTTTTTATTTAGTTTGGAAAGGCATTTATTTCTAAGTCTTTTTTTTTGTTCTGGACAAGGACACATGTGCGCATTTACCAGTCTGCATGGTCTTGTTTTATTGTGGGACATAAATGCTATGTCCTAATTTGTGCACCTGTACTTTCAAAATGTTTTAGAGTTGAGTAATATTATATATATATATATATATATATATATATATATATATATATATATATATATATATATATATATTTATATATATATATATATATATATATATATATATATATATAAAATATATATATATATATATATATTTATTTATATATATATATATATATATATATATATATATATATATATATATATATATATATATATATATATATATATATATATATATATATATATATATATATATATATATATATATATATATATATATATATATGTAGAATCTACTGGTCACTTTTACCAGACAAGTTAAGAGGGCATTGTGGCTATTAGAATTACATATATATACATATATATATATATATATATATATATATATATATATATATATATATATATATATATATATATATATATATGAATGAGTTCATTACATAAAGAGGGGAGTACCTTCCATCAACGTAATTAATTAATTTACCTTACTAATAATCAAGACGGAATAATCTGAAGTAATTTGCCGCCACCCTTAATTATCCGTTGACAGTATCATCAGAGGCTCTCCTGTGGAAACGAGTAATTAGATTTTAAGAGCGTAGTTCATGTATCCAGGATACCGTCTAACTGTATTAAAAGGAGTGTATCCAATTAAAAGTCATTATGCTGAACGTCAGTTCTTAGTTTTCTGGAAAAGAAAACTATTGTGCCGGCTTTGTCTGTCCGTCCGCACTTTATTCTGTCGGCAGTTTTACTGTCCGCCCTCAGATCTTGAAAACTACTGAGGCCAAAGGGCTTCAAATTGGTGTGTTGATCATCCACCCTCCAATCATCAAACATACCAAATTGCAGCCGTCTAGCCTCAGTAGTTTTTATTTTATTTAAGGTTAAAGTTAGCCATAATCGTGCTTCTCGAAACGATATAACACAGGCCACCACCGGGCCGCGGATAAAGTTTCATGGGCCGAGGATCACACAGCATTATACCGAGACCACCGAAAGATAGATCCATTTTCGGTGGCCTTGATTATACGCTGTACAGAAAACTCGATTGCGCTGAAGAAACTTCGGCTCATTTTTTACTTGTTTACTTTATAAGTTATTGCAAGTACCAGCTGAATAAATAAATAAAATAAAAATTATACAATCCAGGTATATAAAATATGTTATATAATATATATATATATATAATTATATATATATAATATATATATATATCACTTTTTTTATCACATCAAGTTATTCATATTCAATCAGTGAATAAATATATAAAGATAAAAATTTATTTTGATATATCCAGGTGAGTGCACATTTTTAGTTGATAAAAGAAAAACACGCTTATTTAGGCGAACCATTCGAAGAAAAAGAGTTGACGAACTTATTATAAACTAAAAAATTCCCTTATATATATTTATGAAAATATATTATATATATATATATAATTATATTAAAGGACGTTTATATATATTACTGATTGATAAATATATATATATATATATATATATATATATATATATATATATATATATATATATATATATATATATATATATTATATATATATATATATATGTGTGTGTGTGATGTGTGTCTAAATATATATATACACTATGGCCCATATATATATATATATATATATATATAATTATACGATATATATTTATATGATATAAATATATTTATATCATAATGTGTGTGTGTGTGTCTAAATATAGCTATAGGTATTTATATATATATATATATATTATATATATATATATATATAAAATTAATATAATATATATATATATATAGAGAGCTATTATTAAATAAATATATAAATATATAAATATATAAATATATAATATTTATATATATATATATATATATATATATATATATATATATATATATATATATATATATATATATATATATATATATATATATATATATATATATATATATATATATATATATATATTTATATATAAAAATCCAAGTGAGTGCACACCTTTACTTAGTAAATGAGATCCACACTTATGTAGGCTTATGTTCATTATCACTTTCACCCTAACACAAACATGTGCAGCTCTCTGTCATAAACAAACTTTAAACTTTCCTTAATTTTAAACCTTTAATAATTCTAATAAGCAAAGTAATACACATTCAATTTCCACGAGAGTCCCAACGTTTCATTACTTGAAGAGATATCATCTCATTTCCACACCTTGTTTATGTCGATCTTTTTCAATGTTCAGTCTCATGAGATGATGGGACAAGAAGGTTGTTGTGCTGGATTCTAACGAAATTTTAAAGACGATGTTATCATGTCATATTTTACGGCCCCAAATTATGTTCGTGAATGAGGAAATAGAGACAAAATATATTCGTACACCTATGTTTATGTATAACTAAGACGCAACACAAATTTATAAGTGTATGTGTATATATATGACATACATAATATGCACTTGTAATTTGCTTGCCTGATGTTGTGCAAATAAATTTTTCTAATATGAGCAGAGAGAGAGAGAGAGAGAGAGAGAGAGAGAGAGAGAGAGAGAGAGAGAGAGAGAGAGATTATCATACAAAAACAATGAAAAATTTATGAATAAAGAGAGAGAGAGAGCAATATTATCATAGAAGAAGAACAAGAAAATATGATTATGAACAGAGAGAGAGAGAGAGAGAGAGAGAGAGAGAGAGAGAGAGAGAGAGAGAATTGTCATACAAAAACAAACTGTTTCTTAATAAACTTCAGCACATGAAAGACGATTATGGAAAGAGATTAGATATGCGAAAATACAAGGATATTACGCGTCTGTAGCACTGATAGGTTCATCTAAGTTTCTGGTACTAATAATACTTTATCAACCTGTATTTTTATATACTTGACCACTTTGGTAACCTTTCCCTCTAGACTGAGTTCAGTATAATATCTTTTCCAAGGCTACATCACATCAACTTTGACGAAAAATGGAAACCTTTTATAAACTCCAAAATTTACTGACAATCAAAAGATTCCTAAAAGTTGTCAAATACTTTTGGGGAGTGAAAAAAAGAGTACTTTTTCAGTTTGAAAATAGGGATTTTTTCACTGGCCATATGAGTTATGATATAGAAATTGTATCCGTAAACTTTGCCTGAAGTTTTTGTGGCACTACGATGAAGTTTGCGGTGTTTAGTTCCGTTGAGGTTTGATCATAAAAGGGACCCTGTCTTTTTGAAGTTCTTTTGTCGAGAATAAGACTTCGAGAGAAGAAGGAGCAGTAGTTTGGTATATCAAAGATACTGTTACCTTCAAACTCAATATCTTTCACTCTGACTTGGAAACATACGCACACACAAACACACACACACACACAGAAAGCTTATAAATTTCAGTCTTTTTCCCATTAGGAGAACATTTAGGGATGGGGTTGCTAGCATATGCCCTATCCCTTGGCACCGTAGTTTGGATTTTATTTAAGGTTAAAGTTAGCAATAATCCTGCTTCTGGCAACTATATAGGATGGGCCACCACCGGGCCGTGGTTAAAGTTTCATGGGCCGCGGCTCATACGTACAGCACGTTATACCGAGACCATCGAAAGATAGATCTATTTTCGGTGGCCTTCATTATACGCTGTAGCGGCTGTACAGTAAACTCGATTGGCGCATTTTTTACTTGTTTATTCCGAAAACAAATATAACTCAGTTCTCGTTATTTAATAATTCATAATATTCAGATAATGACAAGATATATTTGCTGCCTTTTCTTAGTGGTCTTCAGTCCTATTTTTTTTTTCACTGGAACTTAAGAATGACTGATCGTATACTCAAAACTTTCTAGAGAAAAAATGGCAATAACTTTCCCTTTCGAAAGTTGGAAGAGAAACTGAACGTATACTCAAAACTTTCTAGAGAAAAAAGTGGCAACAACTTTCCCTTTCGAAAGTTAGAAGAGTAATTGTTTGCTTGCAAGCCTAGTGGCTGATAAGGGGCAAACTTCAGTAATTACTAAGAAGCAATCAGCCGAAATAAGAAGAAGGAAATTAAAAATGTTTTGCACAGGACAAAGGTCTACGCAAGATTCACCTTAGGTGGACACAGAAGAGAAAAGGCATAATAGAATAGAATATAGAATTTAGGCCAAGAGACAAACGCTGGACCTATGAGGTCATTCAGCACTGAAAGGAAAATTGAGAGTAAAAGGTTACAAAGCTGTAACAGGAGGAAAACCTCGCAGTTGGATTGTGGAACAATTGTTAGACAGGATGGTAGTAAGATGGAAGAAAGAAAATATGAACGGAGGTGCAGTAAAAGGAAAGAAAGGGGCTGCAAAGACCCTTAAGTAATGCCTGTAGTGCAACACGTGAGGTGAACTGAGGCGCTAGCCTCCTACCGGGTCAAACTGCTTAATAATAATTAATTCATGCTACCTTCAGAGTGAAATGTTATGTGAAATAACCGTAGACGTTTCCAAAAGTACCCCTCCCATCTATACAAGTAATTATAATAATAATCTATATAATAGCCAAACGGCAAAACTATACCTGCCCACCTGCACTGCCTAATCAAAAGAAATGTTCCTCTTTCTCACCTAAATACAAAACTAAGGAACGAAAGTAATTTTCGGTAAAACTGCAAAAAGAAAACTCACCTTTTGACCTGGCATACACTAGCAGTATCTTTTATGCATGGCACAGTTTAAATAGGAAACCCTCCATTTTAGCCATTGTATCAGAGGTGTCTATTTGTTTAGAACTAATATTTCTTCCTTTAAGTAGGTATAGGAAGTCTGAATATTTCACACCAATTAAAACGAGGTTTATTAGTCATTGCCATTAAGAAAAAATATGATCTTCTTACAAAGGTCCTTTATTCCTCAAACATTTGGACTGTGGAACAGTCTCCCTGAGGGTGTTGTGCAATGGGACCCTCAGAAGTTCAAGCGAAGATGCAATGTATTATTGCCTTAAAACAATTCTCCTTGTATATTAATATTTTATATTTTTATCTGTATTTTAATGATTTACTCATATTTTTTATTAATTTGTTAGTTTATTTTTTCTTTTATGATAACTGATCTCTCCTTCTATATTTCCTGTGACCTGTTACTTATTGTTAATGAAAGCTATATTCTTTGGAAGCTTGAATTTCAGGTCAACGTCTCATGTAGGCTTATTCCATGTTCTGAATGATAATAATAATAATAATAATAATAATAATAATAATAATAATAATAATAATAATAATAATAATAATAATAAATCCACTGGTTTAGTTCTGATTAGAAAAACATGGAATAAAATATGAGGATAAAGATTACTGAGGCACGAAGATAAAAAGACAGATATTCCACTTGATCCTCAAGAGATCGGAAAATGAGTTACTTTCGACAACTTCTTTCATTCTGTATTTCTTCAATCTGTTTTATATAGAATCGAGACGGCACAAGGTATCCAGGCATTCTCTACTGAAGGATTTTAGGATATTTCGAAATACCTCGATTCAGTCCTTAAGGAAAATCCTAGAAGCAGGAGAACGTTTTTAATACTGGGTGAGGCAGAGCAGAAAATAATTCGATCTGCTTTAGGTGAAACGGTTGTTCAGCCCCCGGAAAAGTAGTGCAACGCTTCGGTGACCTATACTAAACAACTGGACTGTGAAAGTGAATTTGCTAAGCCGTGCGGGAAGGGGGTAAACTGTAGGCGCTAGAAGGCTTTCGGCTATAGACTTGACTGAATCCGGTAATTCTGAACCGATATTGGATATCAGAAATATGTGAATAATTGAAGAATTATCTATCGATGCCATTCATGATAATGAGGATTACCGAGACATGGCTGTAAATTGACAAAGAATGTTGTAGGCGACTTTCATGGTAAGAAAATTAATTTTAAAAAGTATACATGGTCATCAAAAGATATATGATTGCCGTAAGCACCCAGATTCCTAATTAGATAGTTACAAAGGTAACTAGAGAGAGAGAGAGAGAGAGAGAGAGAGAGAGAGAGAGAGAGAGAGAGAGAGAGAGAAGATAAGAACGAAGATAGAGATGAAAAGATGGAAAAGCAATTTGCATCCTCATATGAAAGAGTGAAAGAACTTTACTTCCGAACGGCGTAACTTACAACAATCTTGATAAGGCGAAGTTTTGATTGCTTCTCGTAAAGAGAATCCACTTTACGCGTGCGAGAAGACTTGAGTTCGAAATCTTTAATATCCATGTTTTCTCTCTCTCTCTCTCTATGTTTATATATATATATATATATATATATATATATATATATATATATATATATATATATATATATATATATATATATATATATATATATATATATATATATATATATATATATATATATATATATCAACTGAAGATTTAAAAGAGAAAGTTCTTGAATTCAACTTTGATTCTGAAACTCACAGCAACTCTCTTTTTTCTAAAACATTCCAGCTGGGAATTACACTTACCTCAAACCTCCAGGGAATTCAGACTCGCCAAATCTCGAAAGTGACGTCAATGCTTCGTTATGTCTGTTCTAAGAATCTGTCTAACCATCTTATGTTGCTATGCAACAAGCAACGTATCTTGTTCTTTTTCTTTTATATATATATATATATATATATATATATATATATATATATATATATATATATATATATATATATATATATATATATATATATATATATATATATATATATATATATATATATATATATATATATATATATATATATATATATATATATATATATATATATATATATATATATATATATATATATATACAACTTCACATCAGGAACACAGCAGTATAGTTTATTCCCATATCAACAATATCAGAACATTTTTGAAAATCAAATTATTAATGAAATATAATCCACTCGTTTATTTCAATGGTGGAATTTCAGAATAATATTTCCCCAAAAAATCAACAATATCAGAACATTTTTGAAAATCAAATCAATAATAAAATATAATCCACTCGTTTACTTCAATTGGTGGAATTCAGAATAATATTTCAAAAAAAAAAAAATTTCCGATAAAAAGGTTTATCCACCCAAACCGTAGTGACCGTTGTTTTGATTAAAATGCCAAACAAAAATACCTTTCTGATTACACGGATTTCCATGGCTGCCTACCAAACAGAGGAAACAAATGTAATTGGCAATTAAAATCCAAGGGTCTTACCATTACATCTGTCTGGACCAAGTGAACGGAGAGAATTTTGTGACACAGAATTCGAAGAACATAATTTCTGTTTATTTACTTTTTTTGTGATTGTTTCTGGAGCCACTCCAGAATTCCAGAATGCCTAGACAATTTTCCGGTAGAATGAATTGGGCAAGACTTTTCCATAACCAAAAATTTGGAGATTTGTAGGGAATGATTTTGAGGTATTGAGTTCTAATAGCACAATTTCGGTTCATTTGATTGTTTCTGGAGGCCATTCCAGAATTCCACAAACTCTAGATAATTTTCCAGTAGAAGGAATTGGGCAAGCCTTTGCCAAAATCTAAATTTTGGATATGTAGAAAATGATTTTGAGATATATACTTCCAACAGGAAAACTGCGGTTCATTTGCTTACCTACAAATGTTTCTGGAGTTACTCCAGAATTCCAGAATGTCCAGACAATTTTCCAGGAGACTGAACTGGGTAGGCCTTTACCATAATCAAAATTTGGGGATTTGTTCATTTACTTATCTTTGATTGTTTCTGGAGACACTCCAGAATTCCAGAAAGTCTAGACTATATTCCAGGAGAAGGAATTAGACATGACTTTTCCATTAACCAAAATTTGGGATTTGTAGGAAATGATTTTGTGATATAGAATTCGAACAGCAAAATTTCTATTAATTTATTTATCTATGAATGTTTCTGGAGATACTCCAGAATTATAGAATGTCCAGACAATTTTCCAGAGGGAACTGGGCATGGCTTTTCAATAACCAAAATTTGGGGATTTGTGGGAAATGATTTTGTGATATTTCTATTAAATTATTTCTCTGGGAATGTTTCTGGAGCTACTCCAGAATTGCAGAATGTCCAGACGATATTGCAGAAGAAATTGGTCAACCTATTTCCATCAACAAAATTGGTTGGGGACTTATAGAAAATAATTTTTCTATATTTTTTTCTAGATTATCAAAAATTTCCCATCAGTTATCAGCATCTTTCTAGTGACAATGTTTATTTGAACCGAGTATTTATTTTTTCTGTCAGTAAGCGAGCATCTGTTACTTTATATATATACATATATATATATATATATATATATATATATATATATATATATATATATATATATATATATATATATATATATATATATATATATAATGCCCGTTTATAATGAATGTCTCTCACAGAAGAGTATCACATAAACAAAAATATTCAAATTCTAAATACAAACAGATAAATATTCATTCACGCACTTTTCTGTCTATGAAATCCATCACTGGAATATTAGAATATTATTAATATCTTGGAACCCTCAATATTGAAAATTATAGCCACAGAAATAAAGGAATTAACTACATACTCTAAATACTTTCCCCTGCGAAACTCATGCATATAGATGAAAGGTATGTATGCGGTTTTATACTTTATGATGATAAGAGTGAATGACTAAAGTCAGATCAAAGTAGACACGCCTGTTGCAGATGTAACATTAGAGTGGGCGAACCCTTTGAAGTGGCTTTCTAGGTTTGAGAGAGAGAGAGAGAGAGAGAGACTTTTTGAGGTAGTATGATAGCTTGAATATATATATATATATATATATATATATATATATATATATATATATATATATATATATATATATATATATATAGAGAGAGAGAGAGAGTACTCTTTACATACCACTAAAGATAGGGCTTTACAGACTACTAACAAAATAGGCTTGAACGGCCATTCCGGCATTTATTTTGAACAAACGCTCATTGGCCACTTCCTCTATTTCATCTTTCCCCTTTTCCTCTTTCTCTTTGTCTCTTCATCTGTGAATGGGCCACTGTAGTTCCAGGACAGCTTTAGAAGGAATATATATTTCACAGATCGCGACAGCATAGTCCCAGTTTGCTTAAGGGAACGTGCCTAAATTGCTCCATTCTCGCCAGGAATTGGAACCCCTGTGTTATGGGTTGCAAAGCCTCTGCAGAGAGAGAGAGAGAGAGAGAGAGAGAGAGAGAGAGAGAGAGAGAGAGAGAGAGAAGGGAGGTAGGAGGAAAACCATTAGCAGAAACCAAGTTAGGATAAAACAAGCAATACTGATACTCTGGCAGAGAGAGAGAGAGAGAGAGAGAGAGAGAGAGGTGGTAGGAGAAAGCATAAACAGGAAACCGATTTTGGATAAAAAACCAATAATGATACACTTTCAGATTAAGCAAGAGAGAGAGAGAGAGAGAGAGAGAGAGAGAGAGAGAGAGAGAGAGAGAGAGAGAGAGAGAGAGAGAGAGAGAATAAATGCAAAAGAAAATCGTATTGAAGAAACAAAAAAATATTTACTTTCAGTGCAAGCCTCCGCAGAATACAATACCTTTTTATTAAAATAATAGAAGAAAAATAAATTTGAACAATGAAATAAAAATAAAATAACTAAAAATCAAGTTAAAAAAAATTAAGAAAAGTGAGGTAGTAAGCACTGGTGCAGCAAAGAAGCAATGCAACACATCTTAAACTTCTGAATATTCAAAAGCAAAGACGTGGGAAATAGTTTTGTTTTACTGGGCAGATGTGAAAAATCAGGACCGCTGGGGTTTCAAGTTCACGGCACTGAAGAAGTTTGAAAAACTGCTTTTAATCTTAGTTGGAAAAATCTTAACAAGAGTCTATACCATTTCCTTGTGTGAACAAATGTCTAGAGAATATTTTTCCTGCGGTCTTTGTGAGTTTTTATTTATTTTCTAGTGATATCAGAATACTAAGTGGGGATCGTATTACAAATTTTACTTAGATACTTATAGCAGATATTAATTTCTTTAAGGTTATTCGCCTTTGTATATGAATACACAGGAAAACGTCTTACAAAATATCGTATTTGTAACTCTCTCTCTCTCTCTCTCTCTCTCTCTCTCTCTCTCTCTCTCTCTCTCTCTCTCTCTCTCGCTACCAACATTACTGCAATCCCTCGCCTCAAAAAAATTAAGAAAAAAACCCGATCCTTAAAAGACGAACAAGGAATGATTGATGTAGGCAGTTCCCTCGACAGAGAGAGAGAGAGAGAGAGAGAGAGATGGAAAGCAGAGGTGATACATGGCCGACGTGAGCATGAAAAGGATGATCTATGGAAAGAGGAAAGGACTCATTCGTCCATGTCTAGCAAAGAGGGTGAATTCTAAGGAAGTGTTCTGTAACTTAATCTGTGGGTATCTCCCAAGTTCAAAAGGGTGAGAGAGACCCCACTTATTATGACTGTTTTTGTAGTAGCTGTTAATGCTTTTTTTTAGTTTTCTGAAAAGAAAACTACTGTGCTGGCTTTGTCTGTCCGTCAGCACTTCTTTCTGTCCACAATTTTTTCTGTCTGCACTTTTCTGTCCGCCCTCAGATCTTAAAAATTACTGAGGCTAGAGGGCTGCAAATTGGTACGTTGATCACCCACCCTTCACTCATCAAACATACCAAATTGCACTCCTCTAGCCTTAGTAGTTTTTATTTTATTTAAGGTTAAAGTTAGCCATAATCGTGCGTCTGGCAACGATATAGGCCAGGCCACCACCGGGCCGTAGCTGAAAGTTTCATGGGTCGCGGTTCATACAGCATTATACTGACACCACCGAAAGACAGATCTGTTTTCGGTGACCTTGATTATACGCTGTAGAGGCTGTAGAAAATTGCGCCGAAGTTTTCTGCGCATTTTTTACTTGTTTTATTTTAAAAGCAAGGATGTCTCCATTTTCATGTACCTGATGACAAATAAATTTCGTTGATTTATTAATCTTTTCAGCATTAAATTAATTTTTTATCAGTTTCGCACCTGATAGAATTCTGATTAGATTTGATAATATCTCTTCTTTGAATTTGCTTTAATCTATACGGAAAATGAGCAGCTTATCCGTATAATCCAAGCGTCAGAAATCTAATTTTTTACTAGTTGTTACTACTCTCTTGCAATAACTCACCTTGAATTTTAAGAATTTATCTATATCTTTTACTATTTATTAGTAAGTTATTAATTTACCTTTTTTCTTGTTCTAATAACTGATCTCTTCTTAATGTATTTCTATATCTTTTGTAACTCCTTACAAACGTTTTTGTATTAGCTGTCAATGTTGGTTTTTATTACTACTACCCTAAAACAATAAACCCTGAATTCTATTGATTTATTAATATTTTATCCCTTTATCTCTTAATTTATCTATTTTTCCTTCTGATAACTGATCTCTCATTTCAGTATTTCCTGTTATATGTTGTAACTTCTTGTAAATGTTTTTTTTGTAGAACTGGTAATGTTTATATTGTTATTACTACCACAAAACGTTTACCCTTTGTATTGAACAAATTTATTAACCATTTTATCTATATTATCAATTTATCTTTCTTTTTTTCTTTCTAATAAGTGACATCTTTTTCTGTATTGCCTATCATCTTTTGTAACGTCTTTTCAAATAAGCATACATTCTTTGGAACTTGAATTACAAGTGGCCTCTGTAGGCTTGTTCCATATAAACAGGGGTCATTTCCTGAATAATAATAATAATAATAATAATAATAATAATAATAATAATAATAATAATAATAATAATAATAATAATAATAATAATAATAATAATAATAATAAAATAATAATAATAATAATAATAATAATAATAATAATAATAATAATAATAATAATAATAATAATAATAATCATGTGCAGAATAAGTTTAGGAAGGAAGTTTAGAAAAATTACTGAATGTAAAATAATTTATATATACATACACACACTCATATATAATATATATATATATATATATATATATATATATATGTATATATATATATATATATATATATATATATATATATATATATATATATATATATATATATATATATATATATATGTATATATCTATATATATATATATATATATATATATATATATATATATATATATATATATATATATATATATACATATGTTATATATAATACGTTGGCCTGACTAATGCACTATTGATTGGTGACATTATTTTGAATGCTGAAAATATATATATATCGTTCCATTTAACATGTACAACGAGATCCACTGGATCAAACAGTTTAACAATTGGATCATTAGAGTTTCTCTTTGAAGGAGTACAAAGGGATTATGCATTATTTGTAAATGCCATCCATTACCAACCCTCTGATAGCTGGAAAATTAAATGAAAATCTATTGGGTTGATCATCCAAACAAGAGTGATAGTTGCTCGTGTAATATATATATATATATATATATATATATATATATATATATATATATATATATATATATATATATATATATATAAATATAAATATATATATATATATATATATATATATATATATATATATATATATATATATATATATATATATATATATATATATATATATATATATATATATATATATATATATAAATATATATATATATATAATTACATACATACATATCCATCCCAACAAACTATTGTCATATCACAATAGCTGAACTGATCCACCATTTCGAGCTAAACCACCAGCACCGGGATTCAGAACGGATGATCCTGAATGGTGTTGTATATGCCGAAGTATAATCTTTTGTGTTTCAAAGATGACAGTGGATGGCAAATAAAAAAAAAGATAACCCTATCAATCAGACAAAGCCGAGTGTCACAGAACGCAGAAATATAAGTAAATAAGTAAATAGCGTTGTAAAGAATATGGAAATAGATACAATAGATAAAACATTGTCGTTTTGTGGTTTTAGTTTTCTGTAAAAGAAGATTATTGCGCCTGCTTTGTGTGTCCGCCCTCATGTCCTAAAAACTACTGAGGCTAGAGGGCTGCATATTGCTATGTTGATCATCCCCCTCCAATCATCAAGCATACCAAATTGCAGTCCTCTAGCCCCAGTATTTTGATTTTATTTGAGGTTAAATTTAGTCATAATCGTGCTTCTGGCAACGATATAAGATAGGCCACCTCCTGTCCGTAATTAAAGTTTCATGGGCCGCGGCACATACAGCATTATACCGAGACCACCGAAAGATAGGTCCATTTTAGGTACCCTTGATTATACGCTGTAGCGGCTGTACAGAAAACTCGATTGCGCCGAAGAAACTTCGCCGCATTTTTTTACTTGTTTTCAGTATTCATCTGCATGTTTAGAGAATGATTTCTCAGATTCTGATAATATATCACTTGTTAAGGTTTATGTCAGTAACTGCTTAGTGGGATCATGGAGAGTGTGACATTTTTCTAATTACCTTTAGTCATTTTTTTTTTTAGAATTGTTCTAAATAAAACCATCCTAACTTTAAATACACAGAAAAAAGTGTACTGTATATTAATATCCGTACATGTTCTGTAAACGCTCACCCTTTTAAGGCTGGATGTGGAAGTGACTGTTGTACTGATATTATATATATATATATATATATATATATATATATATATATATATATATATATATATATATATATATATATATATATATATATATATGTATATAAATGTATATAATATATATATATATATATATATATATATATATATATATATATATATATATATATATATATATATATATATATATATATATATATATATATATATATATATATATATATATACCAGCGATATATATATATATATAAATGTATATAATATATATATACATCGAATATATATATATATATATATGCCATATATATATATATATATATATATATATATATACACACACATGTCATATACAATCAACACATCCACGAAAACTCTAAATGCAAAACTATTCCTTTAATCCTTTTTCACAAAGCCTCCACGTTTTGTTCCGTGTCTCTGTTCTTCGTTCCTCTAAGCCCTTTACGATGATACATATTCGTTTGTGCTGTAAAACTGTGATATATCCCCCCAAAAAACTTTAATGACACCAGCCAAAAAAAAAAAAAAAAAAGAGAGAGAGAGAGAGAGAGAGAGAGAGAGAGAGAGAGAGAGAGAGAGAGAGAGAGATTTACGTCCTGGCTAATATTCTTTCCCATTTGTGAATAAAACTGACAGGTTAAAAATAAGTGACACATATGTGGGTATTGTGATAAATAATGACACCAGCCAAACACAACGCGTTTGCCTCCTGGGAGAGAGAGAGAGAGAGAGAGAGAGAGAGAGAGAGAGAGAGAGAGAGAGAGAGAGAGAGAGAGAGAGAGACTTACTTTCCAGTTAGTATGTTTTTCTTTGTACGAATAAAATATTATCAAATAAAATAAACAATATATATATATATATATATATATATATATATATATATATATATATATATATATATATATATATATATATATATATATATATGTATTATGCAAAAAGTGTGTATGTTGACATGCAATCGTATATCACTTCTTCTTAGAGAGAGAGAGAGAGAGAGAGATAGAGACCAACTTCCCAGCTAGTATATTTTTCTTTGCGTGAATAAAATATTGTCAAGCAAAAAAAAGAGCAATACATATACATGTATTATGCAAAAAAAGTGTGTTGCTGACATGCAATCCTACATCACTACTTCTCGTGGTATAAGATTGTTGACTGTATATCTAAGGTAAACTCACTATTACTTAAGAGTACCATTTTAGATTACGAAATTGACAGGTCTTTCAGTGGAAGTGGTACCTAATATTTAGGAAATATCGTCCCTTCCGTCGACAAGCACCTTGCTATATTCTGACTTTCTAACAAACGAAAATTAGTAAACTCACTATTATTTAAGTGTACCAGTTCCGGTTACTTAACTGAGGAAGTCTTTCAGTGGCAGTGGTACCTATAGTTTGACGTCCAAAAAAATGAAATCAAAAGAACACTCAGTTATGTTTTATCCAAAAGAAAAATCTCTTTTGCAATTACGAAATGGCGTTAAGAATCTTTGTAAAGAAATCTCCTGCAACAGTTCCCATTACTGGTGGGATGAGACATGATTACTCAGTTCCTGAAAACTTCTCTTTCGAAAGCCACGTGGAATGCTGAAACATTTTTCCAAGGATATGCTGTGTTAATATTTTCTTCCTGGAGGTGATTTGCTCCAGGAGAGAGAGAGAGAGAGAGACTCTGCTGACTCCATTTCATGAAATACACTCATGAAAAATATATATCAAAAATTACATCTTATGATCGTCACAAAATCATTCTGGAATTTTTCTTTCCAGTAGTCAGATATAAAATCCCTCACATTTTGAAATATGTCTCAAAATGATGAAATCGGAGAACTTTCACGTTCAATGTTTCCTTAATAAAATACAACATTGCAACATGACTGAAAATATCACTGTTTTGTAATGTTGGAATGTGATATTAGATTAAAGACATCCAGATGTTAACATTTCACTTGTAAAATTTAATTTAATTAATTTTTTTGTGCCTGAAATATACCATATACTATATATTGATAAGAGCTAAACTGGTTCTCTTATCTCCTGGTACTCAGAGATGAACTGGTTCTCCTACCTCCTGGTACTCAGAAAAACTGGTTCTCTTCTTTCCTGGTACTTAGATATGAACTGGTTCTCTTATCTCCTGGCACTCAGAGATGAACTGGTTCTCTTATCTCCTGGTACTTAGATATGAACTGGTTTTCTTATCATCTGGTACTCAGAGATGAACTGGTTCTCTTATCTCCTGGTACTCAGAGATGAACTGGTTCTCTTATCATCTGGTACTTACATATGAGCTGGTTCTCTTATTTCCTGGTTCTTAGGGATAAACTGGTTCTCTTATTCCCTGGTTCTTAGGGATAAACTGGTTCTCTTATTCCCTGGTGCTTAGAGATAAACTGGATCTCTTATTTTCTGGTACTTAGGGATAAACTGGTTCTCTTATTCCCTGGTACTTAGAGATAAACTGGTTCTCTTATTTCCTGGTTCTTAGAGATGACCTGGTTCTCTTATCTCCTGGTACTCAGAGATGAACTGGTTCTCTTACCTCCTGGTACTTAAATATGAACTGGTTCTCATATCTCCTGGTACTTAGAGATGAACTGGTTGTCTTATTTCCTGGTACTTAGAGAAAAACTGGTTCTCTAATCGCCTGGTACTTAGAGATGAACTGGTTCCCTTATTCCCTGGTACTTAGAGTGAACTGGTTCTCTTATTTCCTGATACTTGAATAAAAACTGGTTCTTTTATTTCCTGGTACTTAAAAATGAGGTGGTCCTCTTGTTTCCTGGTACAGGAAATACTCATTGGGCTTCAGAAAATAATAGAAAATTTTATCACAATTTAATATGGTTTTAGCTTGGTTGGAGACTCAAGTACACTAAATTAAATTCTACGAAATAGAACGGACTAGCGTTCTTCCAGCCGCGGTAACCGTGTGAAATATCTAGGAAGAAGAGAATGTTATGGAAAAATTAAATCAGGATAACGTACCGGAATTTGTCAAAAAGTAAATTAATAAAAGAAAAATATCAGAAATACAGTTATTATATCTTGCACAAGATCACGTTGGCAACATAATTATATTTATATTTGTGCTCCTTTTCGCTCACCAAACGCTGAACAATTTTCTGGAAGTCAAAACTGTTTTTACAATGAGCTATGAGTATATATCTTTTCAGAGGAGAGAGAGAGAGAGAGAGAGAGAGAGAGAGAGAGAGAGAGAGAGAGAGAGAGAGAGAGAGAGAGAGAGAGTTACCAGGATTTACAAGGATTAGGATGTCTCAAAGACTTATTAGTCCATCCGAGGAGACATCATGTACTGACTTATATCTAGGAGCAGGTTTTACAGTTCATTCTCAGTGTTCTAATGATTTTGTCCAGCTTCTTTTAAACTTCGACACTGTTGCTGTTTACAACTTCTGGTGGCAATTTATTCAGTGTGTCACATATCCTGTATGTAAAGAAGTTCCCACAATGAAATGTGTTGTATCTCTTCAATTCTAGCTTCCATCCACTATTTCTTGTCTGGTTTTCGTTTAATGTGAAGAGGTTACTGCCTACTTTTGTTATGCCTTTCAGTATTTTGAATGTTTCCATGAGTTGTCCTCGCATTCATCGTGTTTCTAAGCCATACATGTTCAGGCCCTCTAGTCGTCTTTGGTAACCTATATGCTTGATGGATAGAATTAACTTTGTGGCTCTTGCTTGTACCCCTTCTAATCTATTTATGTCCTTTTTAGTGTTGGTGACCAAAACTGTACTGCATATTCAAGATGAGGTCTAACTATTGATGTGTAGAGCTGCAGCACTGTTTCCTTGTTTCTGTATTTGAACTGCCTCTTTATGTATCCCACTAGTTTCTGTGCCTTCTTTTCAGCTTTTATGCACTGTTTATGGATTTTAAGTCCTTGGTAATAATGACTCCAAGGTCCTCTTTTGTTCTACATTATTTATGTCATTCCCGAGCGGGATTAAGTTGGCATGAGGGTTGTTTGTTCCAATTTGTCACACTTTACACTTATCCAAGTTAAATGGCATTTGCCATCTTTTTGACCACTCTCCAATTTTCCATAGATCATTTCTTAAACTTTCCACTGTATCTGGGTCTGCTGCATTCACACCTAGATTGGTGTCATCTGCAAATTTGGTTATCATGGTAGTTAAGCCTACATCAATGTCATTAATGTAAATCAAAAACAAGAGCGGGCCAAGGACAGAACCCTGAGGAACTCCGCTTGTCACATCTGCCCATTCTGATTGCTCACCGTTTATCACGAGTCTGTTTTCTGTTAGTTAGCCAGTCTTCGATCCAGTCTGCTATTTCTCCTACAATTCGTAAAGCTCTAACATTTGTCATTAGTTTCTTGTGTGGAACTTTGTCAAAGGCCTTTTGGAAATCTAAGTAGAGTATATCTATTGCTCTACTACTGTCGTTAATACCAAGCATGTTATGAAAGAGAGAGAGAGGGAGAGAGAGCTGCCTTTGTCGAGTAGCTGTGAGCACTTCTTTTCAGAGGAGGGAGTAGAAACGAGAAGAGAGAGAGAGAGAGAGAGAGAGAGAGAGAGAGTCAGCTGTCTTTGGAGGGTAGCTGTGAGCCCTTTTTCCTTTCAGAGCAGAGAGAGAGAGAGAGAGAGAGAGAGAGAGAGAGAGAGGAGAATATGTATAAATTCACAGATTATATCCACCACACTTTGAAAATGCAGCTGACAAACCGCTTACTGGGAGCGGATTACAGTTTTCCACAACTCAAAAAAAAAATGTTTATCTTTTTTCCAAATATTTTTTCATGATTTCGACTTTGAAAATCACCAGAATAATACGTATTCTAGCAGTGCTTTGAAAGATTAGAAATGAGATGGAATATTTATTAATATTTTATTTTAATTTCATTCAGATTTTCTCTTTTTAGTTTTCTGTAAATGAAAACTATTGTGCCGGCTTTGTTTGTCCGTCCGCACTTCTTCTGTCAGCCTTAGACCTTAAAAACTACTGAGGCTAGAGGGCTGCAAATTGCCATGTTGATTATCCACCCTCAATCAGCAAACATACCAAATTGCGGCCCTCTAGCCTCAGTAGTTTTTATTTTATTTAAGATTAAATTTAGCTATAATCGTGCTTCCGGTATTGGCACCGATATAGGATTGGCCACGGCCGGGCCGTGGTTAAAGTTTCATGGGCCGTGGCTCATACAGCATTATATCGAGACCACCGAAAGATAGATCTATTTTCGGTGGCCTTGATTTTACGTTGTAGCGACTGTACAGAAAACTCGATTGCTTCGGCGCGTTTTTTACTTGTTTTATTAGTGTGAATGAAAGAACATTCACTTCTAGATTCAGATTTATCTAAAATCTTCTAGATATTTCGTACTATCTGACAAGTTTAATACAAATCGAATTACACCACAGTCACAAGTGGTCTGCTTCTCTGTTAACCACATAATAAATCAACTATCTTCCTCTGTATCAAACCAAAATGAACGTGTTCGAATCCTGGCCAGGGCAAATTGCCCTTATATATATTTCCCCACTGGTTGTAAATATTCCCACGAATAAGGTATTATGTGCGAATGAGGCTTAATATTTGCGAGTATAAAAGGCGTGTGTGAAATAGCTATAAAAGTATTAAATATTATATATATATATATATATATATATATATATATATATATATATATATATATATATATATATATATATATATATATATATATTTATAATTATGATTATATTTATATTTATATTTGTATGTATGTATGTATGTATGTATGTATGTATTTGTATATATTTATATATAAATGATAAAACAAAGAAAGGTATGCTAAACTCAGACTGAAATTAACCTGTGTAAACAATCCATAACTTTAAAATAAAAAAAAATCTTGAATATTACATCCTGTGCCGAAAAAAATCTGGCAAAAAAAAAAAGTTAACAAAAACACGGAAAAAAGTTCCAGATATGAGTACGGGAAGAGTAAAATTGCTTCTACAATTTTATTAAAAGATGAGACGAAGCTCGGAACCTTTTAATCAAAGCAAAAACCTGGAGTGTTTTTGAAAAGGAAATGAAATACAGGTCCCCTCAGGTGGAGGGAAAGGTTGAAGAGATGAAGTCTCGTGGAATCTGTCACGAAAAGTAAATTCAGATACGATTGTTTCGAGTTATTTTTCTCCTCAGAGAAAATTGGACATTGGACGTTGATGGAAAAAGTGACTGCAGTCAGTTATGTGGAGACAGGGAGGGGACAAAAAATCGTTGTAAAATGAACTGGTGGGGTTCAGGAAGTCTTGGAACGAACTTTAAATCTTTAGGAAAGTCTTATAAAATTAGAGTTTTAATTTGAGCCGCAAAAATCAGTGCAATAAGAACTGGTGGGGTTCAGGAAGTCTTGGAACGAATTTTAAATCTTTACGAAAGTCATAAAATTTTATTTTTAATTTGAGTTGCAAAAATTAGTGTAAAAAGAACTGGTGGGATTCAGAAAATCTTGGAACGAACCTTAAATCTTTAGGAAAGTCTTATAAAATTAGAATTTTAATTTGAGTTGCAAAAATCATTGTAAAATGAACAGATGGGATTCAGGGAGTCTTGGAATAAACTTCAAATCTTTAGGAAAGTCTTATAAAAATCAAGTTTAAATCTGAGCTGCAAAAATCATTGTAAAATGAACTGGTTGGATTCAGGAAGTCTTGGGACGAACTTTAAATCTTTAGGAAAGTCTTATAAAAAGTCAAGTTTAAACTTGAGCTGCTAAAATCAGTTTAAAATGAACTGATTAGGATTCAGGAAATCTTGAAACGAAAGAGTAAAATGC
>NC_089794.1:25658197-25670697 GCF_040412425.1 Macrobrachium rosenbergii | reverse complement strand
AGCTTCCGAGAAAATTATGTACATTTTAACAGAAGATAAATGCAGATACAAAAAGAGGAAATAAGTTATTAAATAAGAAAAAGATTCATAAACAATTTAATAAAAAAAAAATGAGAACAAAAATAATTTTTTTTAAATACAATGAAAATTGTTTGAGGGTAATGCATTGCATCATCGGTTGAACATTTAAAGTTCTAATTGCACAATATCATTGAAAGCATTTAACACAACAGACACGTGAAGAAACAAGGATACACGCAAATGCTCAACATCTGCAGAGCAACTGAAGTGCTGAATTTTCATGATAATGACGCCAAGTGGGACATAAGACTGATTTTATTTACGATGTGCAAAGCAATTGACTCAGTGTCATCTGGGTTAGCTTAAATGTCAAAGTATCTTTCCTTAAAGACTTTCTCTTAAGATCAGTGCATTATTATTATTATGAGATCAGTATTCATCTTTAGAAGACGCTGGATAGTGAGTGAGGCTCATTTTTATTAATGCAGAAAAATTATTTGATAGACAAATATAAGAGATTTTGGTCATAGCAACATAGATAGAAAGTCAAGTTTGCTGGGAGCTGTAGGGAGATGAGTTGACGCTGATTATATTTTATTTGTTAATGTTTTGCAGATGTTTCGACCTGAGCAGGAATTATGCAGTTGGTAGGTAGATGACTTTAGTGGGTCGAGAGCAACATTTTCCAAAAAGAATAGATATACGTACTCACACACACACACACACACACACACACACACACACACACACACACACATATATATATATATATATATATATATATATATATATATATATATATATATATATATATATATATATATATATATATATATATATATATATATATATATATATATATATATGTATGTATATATACAGTATATATATACATATACATATACACTTCACACTTATCCCCCTCTTAGAAGTGAATCGAAAGGACAATGACCTTCAAATCCCCAGCAAGTATCTGGGTCAGCCTTTATCAATTCCCATGCCACTCTCCATATACCACCAGTTACATAATTAAATCTTTTGCTCGACGGGGACATTAGTCATTTCAGGGCACTGGACTTTCCCCCTGCATTTGGGAGGGGAGACTGAATAGCACACAAATGCTGTGGTTCCCTTTCCAGAATTTCTCTTTAGTGCTGGGACATTAATAAGTGGGTTCCAGGGGCTGGAACGAGCTCCAATTTGCAGCCATTGTGAACTGGTAACATTTTTCATTCCTGGGACTTTAGAAGTTCAAACGAAGATGCGATGCATTGCTTCCTTATTACAGTTCTCCTTGTATTTTCATGATTTACTTATATTTTTATCTATTTATTTATTGATTTGTTCTTTTGTGTTTTTTTAATAAGTGGTCTCTTCTTTCTGTATTTTCTATTGCCTTCCGTATGGATAAAGTTCATCTTCTGAATAATAATAATAATAATAATAATAATAATAATAATAATAATAATAATAATAATAATAATAATAATAATAATAATAATAATAATAATCTCCCTTGACAATGAACTAATGAATTTAATAATAATAATAAATAATAATAATAATAATAATAATAATAATAATAATAATGAACAAATATTTGGCTTCACAAATTAATAATAATAATAATAATAAATAATAATAATAATAATAATAATAATAATAATAGGAAAAAGACCTTCTTTATCACAGGTTTTGTTAAACAAAATGGCAGTTTGAACAGCATTTATTTTATATAGTAAACGCTCAATTGATAAGACGAATTGAGCGTTTACTATATAAAATAAATGCTGTTCAAACTGCCATTTTGTTTAACAAAACCTGTAATAATAATAATAATAATAATAATAATAATAATAATAATAATAATAATAATAATAATAATAATAATAATAATAATAATAATAATAATAATAATAATGATCTCCCTTGATAATGAACTAATGAATTTGGCATCACAAATTGCAAGTTTATTTTTTATCAAGACAACTTTCATAGAACGTTACCTATTGACAAAATTTTGAATTTCTTTTTTCATAGATGCCACAGTCTACTGACTGTAAGAATTTCTGTCTACCTAATGTCAAACCACTACCCTTGTATATTAACGCTGATGTATAGACACATGAGCACATACATTTTGAACAATTATTTCTGGCTATCTCTCTCTCTCTCTCTCTCTCTCTCTCTCTCTCTCTCTCTCTCTCTCTCTCTTCTCTCTTCTCTTTCTCTCTTTCTCACTTCATATATGAAATTTCAATTAAATTGATCTTTCTTCCTGCTTCTTCCATATATGAAATTCTCAATTAAATCAGTGAGAAGTGTGATCCTTTCTTCCAAATATTTCTCTCTCTCTCTCTCTCTCTCTCTCTCTCTCTCTCTCTCTCTCTCTTGTTTCTGAGAATACTCAAATTAAATCTTGTTCCATATATGAAATATTCTCAATAAAATCAGTGAGAAGTGTGATCCTTTCTTTCAAATATTCTCTCTCTCTCTCTCTCTCTCTCTCTCTCTCTCTCTCTCTCTCTCTCTCTCTCTCTCTCTCTCTCTCTCTCTCTCTCTCAGGCGTTCAGCAATGCATCACAATTTAAAATAACAGGGAAATATGTAAAGAATTCAACAGTGACACCATTCGGATTCAAAATCGTTAGAGAGGCCGGGCCATATATCACAATGCCAGAGGCCTGCAACATTTCAACATTTTCTTCACAAAGTCGATATGTTTTGGTGTTTGTCGTTTTATTTGTCATAGTTTCGTTCTGCGGCGGTTGTTTATAGATATTATCAAAGTACCTTGAAGTTCAAAATGTTAGATGTCATATGCGCACGGAGGAACTAATATATATATATATATATATAATATATATATATATATATATATATATATATATATATATATATATATATATATATATATATATATATATATATATATATATATATAACTGCTAGTGCCTTCACACCAAATACATGCATTCCTGTGCACGCGTATAACGAAGCCCTGCCCAAGCCCCCATAAAAATTACTACCGAAAGATATTCTCTAAATCCCGAAATACTTTCAATCGATCCCCACTCTCCTCCACTAAAACATTCCTCACTTCATTCAGCATAGATTCTGAGCGATTTGCAACAAGTCGAATCCTTTCAAATGAAACGACGCGGCGAACAAAGGATTGTCGATAAGATCGAATTGTCGAATTGTAACAAAGGAAGGCAAACTGAACTAGGTTTTTATTTTTTTATTTGGAAATTCGCGCTGGAGCTGAGAGAAACCTGAATAGCAACAAGCTTTGGGCCTTTTATCTGTAATGTATACAGAAGTGGGAGCAGCGACAACGGATATAGGAAGTGGGGAGGAGAGGAGAAAGATAGAGACAAAAGAGGTGGATTAGAAAATAGTGAATAGGTCAGAGGCTGCACTGTGATTTTCAAGATAGTTAAGATAGTGTGTGTGTTTATATATATATATATATATATATATATATATATATATATATATATATATATATATATATATATATATATATATATATATATTTATATATAAATGATTGAAGGTATATGAAAGTGGATACACACAAACAGCTTGGGGAGGAGAGAGAGAGAGAGGAGAGGGAGAGAGAGATAGAAATATAGATGTATATGTATATGTATATGTATATGTATATGTATATGCACACTGTATATATGTATTTATCATCACCCCTCTCTCTCTCTCTCTCTCTCTCTCTCTCTCTCTCTCTCTCTCTCCTTCTCCTCCTCACCTCTCTCTCTCTCTCTCTCTCTCTCTCTCACCCCTCACTCTCTCCTCTCTCTCTCTCTCTCTCTCTCTCTCTCTCTCTCTCTCTCTCTCTCTCTCTCTCTCTCCCCAAAGCTGTTTGTGTGTATCCACTTTCATAATCTTCAATCATTCCCTGGAAAGCAAGACCAAGACAAAAGTCCACCAGACGCTTTTGTGAGAGTATATCCCTTCCGTTTTTAAATTCCGCAGGATTCTCTGGAACTCTCGTTGGTGAGAGAGGAATGGTAACCAAATAACCACTTGGGAATAAGTAAGAAAAGAGATGGAATGTTCTTACCTGTAATTTACTCGGAAAACAACAGAAATAAAAGGGCTTGGAAAACCATAAAGAAAAGAAATCTTGGCAGTAACCTAGTATGGAAAAAATAACAGAAATAAATGAATTGGAAAACAATTAAAAAGTAGCAAGAAATCTTGGCAGTAACTTACTATGAAAAAATAACAGAAATAAATGAATTGGAAAACAATTAAAAAGTAGCAAGAAATCTTGGCGGTAACTTACCAGGGACAAAAACAGAAATAAAAAAGTGGAAAACAATAGAAAAGTAGCAAGAAATCTTGGCGGTAACTTACTAGAAAAAAGAGAAATAAAAGTAACTGGAAACCAATAAAAAAAAAGAGAAATCTTGGCAGAAACTTAATAAAAAAAACACAGAAATAAAAGGGACCACAGGACTTTTATTTCCTAGTTTATTCGAGTTTTCATGTTTTTTTCTTTTAATTATTTCGATTTTGTAATTATTTTTTTTTTTTCTGTGTCTTTTTCTGAACAGCAATCTTTTCTTATGGGACCATAAGGTTTGTAGCATTCTACTTTTCTACTGTGGTTGCAAATCATATAAAACACATAATTATTACAGTAAACCAGAGTGGGGAAATATGCTTTTAATTAATTAACCGACAGGTTGAAATATTCCATTAAGAAAATAATCAAAATCTTTAAAAATGCAACTCAACTAATATTCGACTCAAAAATATCATATGATTTGCTCGCGAGAAACCACACGTCCCCTGCTCTCACCCAGGAAACGTCCAGGGTGAATGTAATTGTTGCATATCCTTCAATTCTCCTTTGATGAAAAAAAAAAAAAAAAATCGAGGTACGTCTTACCTTCCATCACCAGGAAGATGCATTCTGTGAATCTTGTCGCCAAGCGCATCCGGGAGAGACTCAAACGAATGGAAGTTATTAATTCTATAAAGATTTATGGAATTATGTTCTCTGGGGGCCAATGCTGTCAGTGCACTACATGCGGTGCACTGTAGGCGTTACTGAAGGCTCTTTGCAGCGTCCCTTCGGCCCCTAGCTGCAACCCCTCGCATTCCTTTTACTGTAGCTCCTTTCCTATTCTCTTTCGTCCATCTTACTTTCCTCCCTCTCTTAACAATAATATTGTTTCATGGTGCAACTGCTTTGAGGTTTTCCTCCTGTTACGCCTTTCA
Organism: Macrobrachium rosenbergii; assembly: GCF_040412425.1. Lineage (NCBI taxonomy): Eukaryota > Metazoa > Arthropoda > Malacostraca > Decapoda > Palaemonidae > Macrobrachium > Macrobrachium rosenbergii. Next base: position 25,665,429 of record NC_089794.1, on the reverse strand, counting down.
AACCTTTCTGTATGACCTCATAGGTCCCAGCGCTTGGCCTTTGACCAATATTCTATATTTCATTCATTCTATAAAGAATTATGTTCTCAGTCGACAAGAGACGCCTCCTCAGCTGCCTAAAGAAACTGTAAATACAGGAAAAGCTGATAATGAAGATGGTGAATGAATGTGAATGAAGTCGAGTTTATTCACTCAGAAAAGATAATTTTCCTATTAAAAAAGAGTCACATCCTCAGATTATTATTATTATTATTATTATTATTATTATTATTATTATTATTATTATTATTATTATTATTATTATTATTATTATTATATGAAGAAGAAGAAAAGAAGAAGAAGAAGAAGAAGAAGAAGAAGAAGAAGAAAAGAAGAAGAAGAAGGCTATAAACTCAAGCATCAACAAAAGCAATAGTAATAATGTGACCATGAAAAAGTGAGGATTTGTCACTATAAAATAAGCATTTAATCCGATTATCAGCCAATATCATTCGAGCTGAATTTCGTTTAATTTAAGGAAGCAATCAGCGTAGCGGGGGGTTGGGGTGGGGGTGGGGGGTTGTAAATTAATAAAAAGAAGTGCTTATTCACATCTACTGGATGTTGTTATTATTAGTTTTCTGAAGAGAAAACCTTGTCTCTCCGTCCGCACTTTTTCTGTCCGCCCTCAGTTCTTAAAAACTACTGAGGCTAGAGGGCTGCAGATTGGTATGTTGATCATCCGCCCTCCAATCATTAAACATACCAAATTGCAGCCCTCTAGTCTTAGTATTTTTTATTTTATTTAAGGTTAAATTTAGCCATAAAATCGTGTTTCTGGCAACGGTATAGGACAGGCCACCACCAGGCCGTGATTAAAGTTTCACGGGCGGCGGCTCATACAGCATTATACCGAGACCACCGAAAGATGGATATATTTTCGGTGGCCTTGACTATACACTGTACAGAAAACTCGATTGCGATGAAGAAACTTCGGGGCATTTTTTGCTTGTTTTTGTATTGCTGACAGGTGTCTCATATTGATATTTATTTTCACTGTAGCGTAGTCATTAAACTATTCCGGTTTATTGATCTCAATGTTCTATATTTTTTTTTTTTGTACTGTGACTGACGTCATATTGCTTCACTTATTCCTTTCCTATGATATTTGTGTTAATTTTTTGTTTTCACATTTTTTCCACTGTTATTATCCTTATTGTTCAAAATTATTCCTACTTCATAAACTATTCTCTAAAGTATTTGTGTTAATTTTTTCACATTTTCTTCACTGTTACTGACACTATCACATTATTCCTATTTCGTAAACTATGATTGACTACTTGTTGGTGTTCATCTCTCATTCACTTGTATCACTTTATTTGTTTTCGTATTTTCCCCACTGTTATTGACACTGTGACATCATTCCTATTCCATAAACTATGACTGACAACTTACTGGCGTTCATCCCTCACTCATTCTATCACTGGCAACATAAAATGATTTTTAAAATCTTCCCCTACTACCATTTATAAAATGATTTTCTCGCTTCATTAAGCTTTTCAGCGACATATTGTTGCTACGAGCCAATTCCACGTCTCTTGTCATAATTTTTCTCTTTTTCCTCTCGGATAAATCTCGTTTAGTCTCAGTTCAACAAATTGGTTACTAGAAGAAATAAACAAGTAAAAAAATGCGCCGAAGTTTCTTCGGCGCAGTCGAGCTTTCTGTATCTTTCGGTGGTCTCGGTATAATGCTGTATGAGCCGCGGCCCATGGAACCTTAACCATGGCCCGGTGGTGGCCTTCCTATACCGTTGCCAGAAGCACGATTATGGCTAACTTTAACCTTAAATAGAATCAAAACTACTGAGGCTAGATGGCTGCAATTTGGTATGTTTGATGATTGGAGGGTGGATGATTAACATACCAATTTGCAGCCCTCTAGCCTCAGTCGTTTTTCAGATCTGAGGGCGGCCAGAAAAAAAGTGCTGACAGAATAGAGAGCGGACGGTCAATCAAAGCCGGCACAATAGTTTTCTTTTACAGAAAACTAAAGCCTGAATTTCAGAGGATGTCTCAAGAGATTTTTCTTCCTTCCTCTGAAATTCAGGCTTTTATCTCTTCTCCTTCTACTTCTTCTTCTCTATTATTATTATTATTATTATTATTATTATTATTATTATTATTATTATTATTATTATTATTATTATATGCGTCAATCTCCATGTCTACTTCTGATTGGTTGCTAGGTACCAGTCTTTCTAGTAGCCTGATGGATGTTTGCATCGGAGTGTGTGTGTGTGTGTGTAAGTGTGTATGTATGTGTGTGCATGTGTGTATGTTTATGTATGCAGCTTTCAGAGGAATGATGAGAGAGAGAAAAGGGGTCAATTAATTTCACTAATTTTTACACCTTTACACCTGATGCAGCCTAAGTTCTAATATACAAGTTTTTGCAAAGTACACTAATGAGGGTATTTTATCATTAACAAGTAAGGATCAGGGATTATTTTTTTCTGATTCTTTTACACAAATTAATAAAGCGAAAAGAATGTGACAAGGGGAAGTCTTTCCAAGATCAGTCAGCTTTCACCTATCTATCTATCTATCTATCTATCTATCTATCTATCTATCTATCTATCTATCTATCTTTTATGTACATCATTTTAAAATTTAGCTTACTGAAGTTTCTATAAATAAATTTTTCCCAGGTCAGTCAGAGTTCTCCTATCTATCTATCTATCTATCTATCTATCTATCTATCTATCTATCTATCTATCTATCTATCTATCTGTCTATCTATCTATCTATCTTTTTGTCTATGTATCTATCTGTCTATCTGTCTATGTATGTAGCTATCTATCTATCTATCTATCTATCTATCTATCTATCTATCTATCTATCTATCTATCTACCTATGTCTGTCTGTCTTTCTACCTATCTATCTATCTATCTATCTATCTGTCTATCTATCTATCTATCTATCTATCTATCTATCTATCTATCTATCTATCTGTCTTTCTACCTACCTCTCTACCTATCTATCTATCTGTCTTTCTGTCTTTCTACCTACCTTTCTATCTACCTAACTACCCATCCATCTACCTATCTACCTAGCTATCTATCTATCTACCTCATCTGGAAGTACAAACTCACTGAAGTTCCTGTAAATAACAGAACAGGAGGTAAATCAAGATTTTTAGAAAACATGCATATGCAAATGAATCCTGTAATGCGCACAGAGAAAATCAAACTCCATTTTGTCAAAGGCTCTGGATCTCTGAAAGATTTATTTGGGACTTCTGGGGTCCCTTTGCTCAAAGTTCATCTGCATATCTCTCTTTCACGGGCCCCCATCCAAAATGTCAGCTCAATCAACAAGTGCTAATGCAACAAACTTTTGGAAAGTCTCTCTCTCTCTCTCTCTCCAATAAGCTTTGAAAAGCCAAAGGCAGCGTTATTTGTAGATCATTTTTTATCGAAAACACTATCAGTGTTACAAGAGTTCTGGTGTTTGTGAATAAATGGAAATGCATAAATTTCGATTTCAACATAAATAAATAAATAAAACCAGTCTGGGGGAGTGCACTGTGCCATTGCAAACAAGTAAAAAAAAATACGCAGAAGTTTCTTTGGCGCAATTGAGTTTTCTGCACGGCCGCTACAACGTGTAATCAGGGCCACCGAAAACAGATCTATCTTTCTGTGGTCTCTGTATATTGCTGTATGAGCTTCGGCACATGAAACTTTAACCATTGCCCGCTGGTGGCCTATCCTATATTGCTAACTTTAACCTTGATGAAAACAAACATTGCTGAGGCTAGAGGGCTGCAGATTGGTATGTTTGATGATTGGAGGGTGGATGGTCAACATACCAATTTGCAGCCCTCTAGTCTCAGTGGTTTTTAAGAGCTGAGGGCGGAAAGAAAAGTGCGGACGGGCAGACAGTAGTTTTCTTTTACAGAAAACTAAAACGTCACTTTGTATCTAAACTTACCAGTAAAATCGCCTGCTATTTACCCAAACTGTGCATATAATGGTCTTTATAAATTTGTAGTTGGATATCACAGCATAAATGCCCGACGTTTTTAGTTTTCTGAAACGAAAAGTATTGTGCCGGCTTTGTCTGTCCGTCCGTACGGTTTTCTGTCCGCACTTTTTCTGTCCGCCCTCAGATCTTAAAAACTACAGAGGCTAGAGGGCTGCAAATTGGTATGTTGATCATCCACTCACCAATCATCAAACATAACAAATTGCAGCCCTCTAGCCTCAGTAGTTTTTATTTTCTTTACGGTTAAAGTTAGCCATAATCGTGCGTCTGGCAACGATATAGGCCAGGCCACGACCGGCCCGTTGTTATAGATTCATGGGCCGCGGCTCATACAGCATTATATCGAGACCACCGAATGCTAGATCTATTTTCGGTGGCCTTGATTATACGCTGTACAGAAGTTTCTTCGGCGCATTTTTTTCTTGTTTACATATTACTGTCGTTAAGGAAAGCAACGAACCTTGTACCGACATAGTTTCTTTGTATCTATTTAGCCATTATGCTTTTCCATACACACCATAATTCCCCCCTGCGTAAAAAGTCAGTGAGCGAAACAAATATAAAAGATATTGATGAGAAGAGAAGGGGCGAGACTGGTCAAAACGTAGAGAAAAAGCCATAAAGTGTTGGTGCAAAAAGAGAGCAAAATATGCGCATGAAATGTCCCGAAAATCAATGGTACATGGCTGCTTAAAGTAGCATTGCAGATGGAGGATACAATTCAGCATAATTCTTCCCCCTCAGGCGATTGTTAAATAGGGATTTTGTTCACCTGTAACAGTGAGGAGGTTTTAAATATCTAGGATGATTTGTACTCGTGATTTTCAGTAGTTCCTGAGTACTTCTGCATTTTGGGTTTGTGTACAAGGCCAAAGGCAGTTCTTCAATAACGATGTGTGGTTACATTGCTATATTGTATGTTTTTGTATATTTATGTATAGCCTATATATGTATATATAATATATATATGCATATATATGTATATAGGTGTGTCTATACAAATGTATATATAAATGTATATATATATTATGTATATATATATATATATATATATATATATATATATATATATATATATATATATATATATATATATATATATACATTTATATATACTGTATATATTTATATATATATATATATATTTATGTATATATATATATATATACATTTATATATACTGTATATTTATATGTGTATATATATGTATATATGTATATATATATATATATATATATATATATATATATATATATATATATATATATATATATATATATATATATATATATGTATATATATATATATATATATATATTTTTTTTTTTTTTTTTTTATATATATATATATACATATATATTAAAGAAAATGCAATGCAACAGCTCCTTGTTTTTCGAAGCAGAGAATTTTACTGGATTTTTTTTTGTTTTGTTAGAAAACGATTCAATAAAAATATACCCAACACCAATTCCGTCGTACCTGCCCTGAATAGCTGCGGAATCCAATAACCACCAGTTATCTGTTAGCCAGCAGGTTACTCTGGTAAATTCAGTTACTTCTCTTTCCAAAGTACAAAAAAAAATATATAAATATTTTATAACAGTTTTGAAAATACTACGCCAGTGGTTAATTCCTTTGCCTTTTATAGAACCCAAAAAGCAAAATAGTTTCGATATATATATATATATATATATATATATATATATATATTTATATATATATATTATATGCTATTTTTATCCTGTACCTATTTTCTTTCTTTTTTTTCAGTGTGGGGACAGACATCTGTTTCATGTTGTTTTTGTAATATTTCGTTTATTTTCAATGTCATATTTTCATTCCATATTCATCATTTTTTCCGGATGTTAATATTCTATACTAGCAAAATATATACCTTAAAATTCGTTTCCTATGGAAAGGTTATCTAAACTACCAACCGTAAATATTAGAAAAAAAGCATCAAATAATTATATTGTTTTTTCTGAACTAAACAGGTTTTAAAAAATTATGGTCTGCAGAACAGAAACTCGGAACTGCGGTGTTATGAACAAATATTTTTTTTTATTATTTTATTATCCATGGATTTTATCGTCTCGTTAACTGGCAAAATCTGAAAATAGATTGATGAGAAGATTAGTTTTCGTTTGTTTTTCGCGAAAATACAGTATTTGTGAAAATAGAGCAGTTGTATTTACTATCTGTCTTTCAAACATTGACTAATCACACGCACGCTAGAAGCTTCGGTAATATCTGCTGGCTATATTTACCCTCGGCTCTAAAATAACAGGTTTATATTTCGAATTGTTATCAACATTTTCATGATCTAAATAATCAATATACAACCACGTGTGGAAAACAGAAATAAATTTCTGTCTCACATCAGGATCGAACCCAGGTAGTCTTTCAATTGAAAGACGAGACCGCTGCCAGCCAAGCCACACAGGTTATAAAAGAAGTTTGAACCTGAGTACCACTTTACCTAAGCCTTGGGTACAGTGGTACTCAGGTTCCAACTCTTTTTGACTTTTACTGCCAATGCCACCCAAGTCATGAAAGACGTACCAGACCTTAGGTACAGTGCCAATCAAGCCACCCAAGTCATGAAAGAAGTTGGAACCTGAGTACCACTGTGCCTAAGCCTTAGGTACAGCGGTACTCAGGTTCCAACTTCTTTTAAGCAACACAAGTCATGAAAGAAGTTGGCACCTGAGTACCACTGTACCTAAGGCTTAGGTACAGTGGTACTCAGGTTCCAACTTCTTTTTTAACTTGTGTGGCTTGATTGGCAGCGGTCTCGTCTTTCAAATGGAAGACCTGGGTTCGATCCTGATGTGAGTCAAAAATTTATTTTCATAATCGTTATGAGAATAATGATCTTTTCGACACAAAGGCACGCACATGTACGTTAATTGTTTTACTTTAATTTTGCGAAATTTAAAGAACCTGAAACCAAAAACGATTAACAAAGCTTTTTGACCATTGTAACAGTACAGGGTTTCTTCTCGCATCCTTAAGTGTAGACGACATTAGGTTATAATAACTTGAGAAAAATATAAGCAGGAAAAGTCAGAAATGGAAGTATGCTTAATTTTCTGAAATTGAAGGAAATTCTATAATAGAAAACTATTGAGATGACTATTTGTCTGCTCGTCCGGACTTTTTCTGTCCGCCCTCAGATCTTAAAAACTACTGAGGCTAGGGGG
>NC_089794.1:25643197-25653197 GCF_040412425.1 Macrobrachium rosenbergii | reverse complement strand
GTGCCGCCAAATTACAACCATGGAATCTTGAACTACTTAATAATAAGATAATCCTCTACAAACTCGAGAAGCACTCATGGTTAATTAGAATCTTCACTTGAGAGGGAATCTGAGACGAAGTTATAATGAGCACAATGTTCCTCCCAAAGTACTGAAAGTCTCTGAACTCTCTTCAACTTCCCATGCTTTTGAGGGAGATGTGAAATGGCCGGCATCACGTAATAGGGCGATCCTGTTCACACGATACGACGATTCGAGACTACAGAAGCTGCTGACTGAAATTTCATTTCATACTGCGAAATCTAGTCAGAATAATGATCGAGTCAAAATTTATTATGCTTATAGACCCGACAATTGTATTGTCTTAAAAACAAGTAAAAACAAGTAAAAATGCGCCGAAGTTTCTTCAGCGCAACGAGTTTTCCGTACAGCCTCTACAGCGTATAATCAAGGCCACCGAAAACAGATCCATCTTTCGGTGGTCTGCATAATACTGTGTGAGCCGCGGCCCATGAAACTTTAACCACGGCCCATGAAACTTTAACCACGGCCCGGTAGTGGCCTGGCCTACGTATATCGTTGCCAGATCCATGATTACGGCTAACTTTAACCTTTAATAAAATAAAAAAAAACTACTGAGGCTAGAGGGCTGCAATTTGTCATGTTTGATGATTGGAGGGTGGACGATGAACATATCAATTTGCAGCCCTCTAGCCAGTAGTTTTTAAGATCTGAGGGCGGACAGAAAAAGTGCGGACAGAATAAAGCGCGGACGGAGAGACAAAGCCGGCACAATAGTTTTCTTTTACAGAAAACTATAATGATTTACACTCACGACAATATTGATAAATGAAGAAATATCAGTGCTAAATCAATTTAAAAATTGAATTATGTCTATGAAACCAGAAAGAGAAAGCTACCATCCTCATCCCTCCATTTAAATAGCATTTAAAATATTTGCTCCTCCAATTTTCCATTTAGAAGTCGAAGAAAAAAGAAAAGAATTAGAAGGGATAACAACACTTCAAAATAAGTATCTGGAGAGAGAGAGAGAGAGAGAGAGAGAGAGAGAGAGAGAGGCGGGGGGGGCATTTTAAACCTCTTCTAGTAATTAAAAATGCCACAAATATTGCGATTCTGTTAAGACTAGAACCCGATAAAATTATTTTTTTTCTATTTATGACACTTTAATTGCAAGCAAAACGACAAAAATTCTGTTCTAGTCATGGAATCTTATTTAACAATTTCTTGATTTATGGGTAATACAGGAACAATACACTTTTGGTACTATATTATATATATATATATATATATATATATATATATATATATATATATATATATATATAATTTACATATATATACATATATATATATATATATATATATATATATATATATATATATATATATATATATATATATATATATATATATATATATATATATATATACACACACACACACACACACACACACATATATATATATATATATATATATATATATATATATATATATATATATATATATATATAGAGAGAGAGAGAGAGAGACTGAATTAAATGAAATATGTTTACAACATTTAGTGACCCCCAGTTCTATTAACAATTACAATTCAATTTATTTACGAAATGAAAATAAAAAAAAATATATCAAACACCTAATAATAAAGGGATCATTTGAAATTACAGCAAAGAACACTTAACGTAATTTCAAAAGCTAAAAAGAAGCTGCGTGCTGCATCACTGATAATATGCACATATTTTTCTCTGATCATCATATCTGACAATGACTGATGATCTGATAGTGTTCAGGACCTACTTTATATCAAGGATCACTGCCCAGTTTGTGACTGCCAGGTTATCTCAGGTATACTATGCCTATTTTGTAACCCTTATTGATCGATTGATTGATTGATTGATTATAGAATTTAGGCCAGAGGCCGAGCACTGGGACCTGTGAGGTCATTCAGCGCTGAAGCGGAAATGGACAGTAAATTGAAAGGTGTAACAAGAGGAAAACCTCAAAGCAGTCGCTCTATGAATCAGTTCTTAGGAGAGGGTGGATAGCAAGATGGAAGAAAGGGAATATGAAAGGAGGTACAGTAAAGGAAGCGAAAGGGGTTATAGCAGCTAGGGGCCGAAGCGACGCTGCAAAGAACTTGAAGCAACGCCTACAGTGCACCGCATGAGGGGTACTGATGGCGCTACCCCCCATACGGAGTGTATCCCTTATTGCAGAGGCTATGTTGATATGCATTTCATTTACGAGTATATAAAATTATACTTCATCTGGTTTGGATGATGTATCTGGTTGAAATATGTAATTCAATATCCAGTTTGCTTTATTCCAGTTACTATATCTCAGTGGCATTTAAATTCTCTCTCTCTCTCTCTCTCTCTCTCTCTCTCTCTCTCTCTTCTTCATAATCACTCACGAGTGCAAATACAAACAATCTGAGCCATTTGCTTTGATCGAAATGAATTGTTCATGAGACCCAAAGGCCGATTTCCAATGTCCAGGATTTCAATAATTAAAACTCATTTCCATATATCCCTAGACAGAGGCATTTGCATATTATATTCAGTAGTTCATAACCAGTGTGATGTTACCGTATTCATGAATGGTGAGAGGAAATTAGGACAAAGTTGCTCATAATCACTACACACTGTAAATATTATAATAAATCATTATAATAACGGATCAAACCCGTTGTGGAAATATTATTAATAGTTTCTGTGATGATTCTTGACTGCAGTCTATAATTCTTACGGTTCGCCTGTTTCGTAAGCTCATGAATAAATAGATTAACATTTATAAGGGCCTGTTCATGTTTGATGAAGGCTCGGTTATGTATTCATGTTGATGGATGTATCTAGCTGAATATTTCAGAATTGATGCCTTCTTATAAAACGTGTTTATAATAATGGGAAAGGACGATATATTCTTGACTCTGTTTAGTGGTGCCACCTTTCCTACGAACCACCATTACGTAGTTTAGGTGCCACAAAGCAGTTGAGTCGTTAACGGTAAAGAAGGGGACCAATCAGCGAAGCGATCCAAAAAAGCCGGCTGGAAATGTTTCTTGAAGGCTCCGATAGTTGGCAGCACTTTGCAGTGTACTGGTAATATGGGCAACTCCATTTTTTGAGAAGGGGGAGGAAGGGTGCTCAATTCGCGTTCAAACTGTAATTACTCGATACTTACATCAGTTTCATTGTACTTAGAGTAATGAATAAATGTTATCAGTTATGTACATCTTAATATTTATAAAATTTTAGGTTTCTTACGCTTAATAGGCGAGCATAATTCCATGCTGACTATCATTTCAACCCTCGAAAATAATGGTTTTTCCCGCCCAAACCAACCTGCCGGTTAGGGTCCTTGCCAAGGATTCGTCATAACGGAAGCGTTGTATTTTATCATTCAGTAGAGACCACCAGTTTCACTCAGACCAATAGATGGAGCAAGCGTGCACTTTTGTAGTCAAAGAACTCTGCTCTGTACAAGGCCAGGGAGGGATTGGTAGCGGGGTGGGGAGGTTGGGGATGCGGGGTTAGAAAATAGGGTACTTGCTGAAGTACTTGAACAACAATTAAAGCTATCTTTAGGTTTTACATTAATGTTTGCTGTGGCTGATTTTATACAGTACATAAATTATTTTTGGTATTAGGCAGGTCTTATCTATAACCTATGACCATCATACTTCTCTGGGAACCGTGAGAGAGAGACCTTTGACGGAAATCGCATAATACGAAGATCGATTGTAAATTGAATTTCGTACGAAGTTGAATTGTTACTTCAGAATATACCAAATGGAAAGAGAGAAAGATAATATAACTTTATTTAATACATATAAACCACAAACATAGTTTTGTTAACTATGGAATATCCTCCTGAAATATATTCAGCAGACTTCTGAGAATTGTGCGTTCATTCACTCACGAAAGCATAAGGAAAAATTAAAATGGAAATTCAAACACTTGAATAGCGGCCATAAAATTTTGTTGTTGTATGATACTGAATAAAAACTTAGTAATAATATGCTGTGGAGAGAGTAATGCCAATCAATTATAAGCGCCGAAGTTTCTTCTGGGCAATCGAGTTTTCTGTACAGCGTGTAAAGCTGTATGAAACTTTCAGCCACAGCCCATGAGACTCTTAGCCGTGGCCCCTGAAACTCAGCCACGGTCCGGTGGTGACCTGTGTTATTGGTACCTAAAGCGGTGCCAGAAAGTACGAATATGGCTAACTTTAACCTTAAATAAAATAAAAACTACTGAGGCTAGAGGGCTGTAAAATCAAAACTACTGAGGCTAGAGGGCTGCAATTTGGTATGTTTGATGATTGGCGGGTGGGTGATGACCGTTCCAACTTGCAGCCCTCTAGCCTCAGTAGGTTTTATGATCTGAGGGCGGACAGACAAAGCCGGCACAGTAGTTTTCATTTCCAGAAGACTACAAATGAATGAAAGCGAAAACAGTTTCGAAAATCTTCCACCCCGAAAAAGGAAATGGAAAGAAAACACGGATGATAAATGAAAAGTTGAAAAGTGAAGGATTTATCCTTTGCCTCGCTGACGTCACACATAGGAAGGGGCTATTTCCCTGCGGGACTGGAGATTCCTCGATCCATAAATTTTAATACTGGAAGTTCTCGCCCCGCCTTTCTGGTCCCTCTTGTGGAAGAAGATTATCCGACGGGTTTTAAAAAGAATGTATTGGAAAAATGTTACTTTTGTTTCAGGTGAAGTTTAATTTTAAGCCTTTAGGTATTTTGTTTGTGTCTGGTAGTTCTCTCTCTCTCTCTCTCTCTCTCTCTCTCTCTCTCTCTCTCTCTCTCGGAATTCTCTCTCTCTCTCTCTCTCTCTCTCTCTCTCTCTCTCACACACACACACACACACACACACACATATTTAACGTAATGAATGTCAGATTATAATTAAAATCTCTCTCTCTCTCTCTCTCTCTCTCTCTCTCTCTCTCTCTCTCTCTCTCTCTCTCTCTCTCTCTCTCATATTTAACATGTAATGAATGTCAGATTATAATTGAAATCTCTCTCTCTCTCTCTCTCTCTCTCTCTCTCTCTCTCTCTCTCTCTCTTTCTCTCATCGCTTAACGTTAAAATTAGTCTGATAATTAGATCTCTCTCTCTCTCTCTCTCATCACTTAACGTTGTAATTAGTCTGATAATTAGACACCTCTCTCTCTCTCTCTCTCTCTCTCTCTCTCTCTCTCTCTCTCTCTCTCTCTCTCTCTCCTTCCAAAATTATCTCTGAAATTAGACTCTTGTCACCAAGTACGCGCAATTAAGTACAAATAACCTAAATTCACTGCTCGGAGCTGAAAGCACTTCGCAAGCAACTTCCGCATATTACATTTCTTAGGGAGAATAAGAATCTCTCCTGAGTTGCTTTATTATTAACCTCTCCAGTCATTTGAGGGTTAATCTCTCGGGTCTAGATGAGGCCAGCTGCCAGCTCATTCCACCAGGAAGGAAGGTTTGCGGAATAAACCTCGCGAGATAATGTGCTGTTTTATAAATTCAAATTACGCACCGTTTTGAAGCAAGTGGGGATGGCAATTTCTTCTTCAGAATTTAAAAGTGAGGATGGAAAGTATTTGATGGGGAGATGAGTTGTTTTTCATTAAGGAACTTAGATTAATTAATTCTCTTATTACCGGTAAGATTATACTGTATAATTTATGTACGTGTCGTTATTGACATGTACAGTATATATATATATATATATATATATATATATATATATATATATATATATATATATATATATATATATATATATATATATATATGAATATATATATATATATATATATATATATATATACAGTATATATATATATATATAAATAATATTTATGACTCTATATATATCAGTATGTATGTAAATAAATTTCTGACTCACATCAGGATCAACCCAGGTCTTTCCAGTGAAAGACCAAAGCTGAGTCGGGAAGTTGGGGAAAACACGCTGGGTACAGTTGTATTCAGGTCCCAACTTCCTTCATGACTTGTGTGGCCTAGTTGGCAGTGCTCTGGTCTTTCAGTTGAAAGTCCTGGGTTCGATCCTGATGTGAGTCAGAAATTTATATATATATATATATAATTTATATATATATATATATATATATATATATATATATATATATATATATATATATATAGAGAGAGAGAGAGAGAGAGAGAGAGAGAGAGAGAGAGAGAGAGAGAGAGAGAGAGAGAGAGATAAAATACACTGCATCTTTGTTACCAAAAGAGCAGTTGAATATGTACCCTAGTTTGCATCAGAAATTCTAACCCTTGCTCTACACTGAAGGGAATCTCATTTCCTTTGTAAACATTCATTGTGAGGAAATGACTGAGAAGAATATACTGTGTACTTTTAACCCTCCGGGAAATTAAATCATCAACAGTTTCATCTCTTCACATCTCCCTCTGGGGGTTCAGTCTGTTACTGAGCATAAAATAATTATGTCTGGAAATCCCATCTTTTCTTTATAACATTTTTGTCATTGATAGTTTTTTGTGTTCAAGTATTGCATCTTAATTCTACTTATAAAGTTCCCAGTTATTATTATTATTATTAATATTGTTATTATTATTATTATTATTATTATTATTATTATTATTATTATTATTTATTATTATTATTATTATTATTATTATTATTATTATTCCTCAACAATTTTAACTTATCTAAATGCTTAATAATTTTCCTATCGTAAATTTATAGTTTAGTAGAACAACATCAAATTCAAACTAGACATCTGTAATACATACATACATACATACATACATACATACATACATACATACATACATACATACATACATACATACATACATTTACTAACGGGACCTCATTGAAGCTGGATGGTATCTAGAGGAGATATTTACCAAAAAAAGTGACAAGCTTTCCGGGGCTAATACTTGATAATGAGAACTGTTACTCCTGGAAAGCTTGTAACATTTTTTGAATAAACATCTCCGCTAGATACCATCCAGTTTCAATGAGATCCTGTTATTAACTGCATTAATGCACAGATTATTGTGTAAGTGATAAGGTTGACATAATGCACAGATTATACATAGATACATCTTACATCTTGCATCGGGAAATCTTTTCTCTTGCGAAACTGAGTAGTAAAAAATTATTCCATCTTTTTATTGTCATTTCCTGGATGAGGATTACGCAATCAACATCTCCGAGTTCAGGTAAAGGTTCAAGGCTACAACAGAATGATAATATCGAGAACAACCTTTGGTAGTTCTCAGAAATACAGTTATCCAAGAATGAGATTCGGTTTGGCTTTAAATTTTACGTGTCCATTTTTAGTTTTCTGTAAAAGAAAACTACAGAGATAGCTTGTTGTCTGTCCGTCCGCACTTTTTCTGTCCGCCCTCAGATCTTAAAAGCTGCTGAGGCTAGACGGCTGCAAATTGGTATGTTGATCATCCACCCTCCAGTCATCGAACATACCAAATTGCAGCCCTCTAGCCTCAGTAGTATTTATTATATTTAAAGTTAAAGTTTGTCATGATCGTGCGTCTGGCACCGCTATTGAAGCCAACAACGCAGGCCACCACAGGGCCTTGGCTGAAAGTTTCATGGACAGCCACTGAGAGTTTCATGGGCCGTGACTGAGAGTTTTATACAGCATTATATGCTGTACAGAAAACTCATTTGCGCCGAAGAAAATGCGTTGCGTTTTTTTATTTGTTGCAAATCATGTAAATTTAGAATAGTCTAAAGTTAATAAACCTTTATTCTTTATTTTCTTTTTTTTATGTTGAAATAACCTTCAGTAGCTTTCAGAAATAGTTGTCCAAGAATATGATTCTTATTTAAATAATTGACTTTTCCTGGTCCATTCTTTAAATCATGCAGAATATTCTTAAGTTAAATAAAAGAGAATGAGAGTTGTATCATCTCGAAAATGGCCTTCAGTAACTTCCTGTCCAGAAAAAGTTTTCCAAGAATATGATTCGTATTTGCGTTGAAGTTTACCGGTCCATTTTTTAAACCTTGCAGAAAATTCTATTTTAAAAAATGCGTGAAAGTTTTTTGAAACCTTTCTCATTTAAATTCATATTTCCTTTTCTATCAAACTTTTTAAATCGTGTAGAGGCGTCTAAAATATAAAAGTAATAAGTTGTAAAAGGATTTGAAACCTTTTTCATTTAAATTCATATCTCATTTTTCCTAATTATGCATTCAATATTCTCAGAACTACTTTCAAATTGAGAAATACTACCTAATCGTAGCTTCATTAATCGTTTTCAACGCTAGCTCATTTTCCATTGAGTTCTGAGTATTTACACTCCCATAAATGAATCCAGCTCTGGTTTTGAGCGTAAATAACCTCAATGTTATAATTAAATGAACCATATAAAGTCGCCGTAGTGGCGCAGTGGTAAGATTCTCACCTACCAGTCGAGAGGACCGGGTTCAAATCCCACCGCTCACTGGTGGCTTGGGGAAGACGCCATTGCATAAACCCGGTGGCCCGCCAACCTAGCGGTCTGAAAACTCGAGATGGTTAGTAAGAAAATAGGTGCCAGCCTTCGGGCTGGGGAGTTAAACAGTGGGCCTAGAGACACCCTGGCCACGTGTCTTAGGCAACGGCCTAAGCAACCGGAGTTGAGCGCCGGCCCTATGAACCTTGCAAGACCCAGGAGGACTTTAATCTTTTAATATAAAGTTCTAATTAACATTCCTTATCATTCTAGCTCCCAGTGAAAAAAGCTTCTCATAACAAATTCTGTTTTCTTATCGTAAAGTAATTTAATCAGTCTTGACCCTGGAAACAAATTCATACTCTATGTTTTTTCTACAATTTGATGTCTAGAATTAGCAGCAATGGTCGGCTGCATAATATTGTCCCAACTTAGCTTTCCTTTCCAAGAAGAATATCCCAGTCAGGGAATGTGACAAAGGAAGGTCCTTCCCTTAGGAACTGAATAAATCATTCAGCGTTGGCCTTCCACTGAAGAAACCCACCCAGGATATCTAATACTGAGTATGTTTCTTCTCGGAATGTCTTAAAAAAAAAAAAAGTATGTTTCACAGGGTAATTCTTTGACTGAATAAAACATGAGAACAGGTCCGTAGATACCCAGATGGATGGAGGAAGGAGAGAGAGAGAGAGAGAGAGAGAGAGAGAGAGAGATTATTTCTTGATAGAGTTTGACAAGACAAAAAACACCACGCACACATATATATAAAGTATATATATATATATATATATATATATATATATATATATATATATATATATATATATATATATATATATCTATATATATATATATCTATATATATATATATATATATATATATATATATATATATATATATATATATATATATATATATATATATATATCTATATATATATCTATATATATATATATATATATATATATATATATATATATATATATATATATATCTATATATATATATATATATCTATATATATATATATATATATATATATATATATATATATATATATATATATATATATATATATATATATATATATATATATATATATATATATATATATATATATATATATATATTAAAATGTGTTTAAAAGCTTGTACATATGCATATGAGTATTTTACCATCATGCATAATCTGACTCATCGTCAGCAGAAGTAGGTACACCGTCTCTCTCTCTCTCTCTCTCTCTCTCTCTCTCTCTCTCTCTCTCTCTCTCTCTCTCTCTCTCTGTCCCCATCAACGTGTAGCTTGGCAGGAACAGAACAATTCACCTCGTTAGCTGTTAATGAGCAGTTGTTGTCTGCCATGGACTGCCAATTAGGGGAATCCCGCTCTCCCAGTTGTCTACGTCTAATAAATCCTGACCCCTTTCATGAGTATTCAGTTATCTATTGTATTTCGGATTCAGTTAGACCAGTGAATTGAACTGAATGTAGAATTTAGGCCAATGGCCAAGCACGG
>NC_089794.1:25635697-25638197 GCF_040412425.1 Macrobrachium rosenbergii | reverse complement strand
GTTGGTGATAATCTGTTTTCTGTTAAATGGTTTTCACTGGAGTTGGAAATTGTTGACGGTTTCTAAAAAGAATTCTTCAGAATTATTCGTGAGTTTCGTGACGTGCGGTTAGCTATCAGAAAATTATATATATATATATATATATATATATATATATATATATATATATATATATATATATATATATATATATATATATATATATATATATATATATATATATATATATATATATATATATATATATATATATATATATATATATATAAGAAACAGTTGGGCAATCTATTTCAGAATTATAGCCCTGTAGTATTAGACACACACACACTCTCTCTCTCTCTCTCTCTCTCTCTCTCTCTCTCTCTCTCTCTCTCTCTCTCTCTCTCTCTCTCTCTCTCTCTCTCTCCTCTTTCATCCTGAATAGGACGACAACGGCTGAGTAAAATTGTGAAGCCAGCGAAGCGTTTCATTAGACAGCTGCTACTCCGGATGTTATGAAAAGCTTCTTCTATCTTATTTGTTTCTGAAGACTACATTATTATTATTATTATTATTATTATTATTATTATTATTATTATTATTATTATTATTATTATTATTATTATTATAAATGTCAGTATGAAGCACAACAAGCGGATAAGGCTTTAAGGCAGTATCTCGCTACCTGTGAACAGTTTGATATTTATGCACACACACACACACGCACACACACAATCAATTGATATTATGAAACTTTTTCATAAAATCCGGAGTAGCTACTGTCTACTAAAACGCTCGGCCGGTTTATACAGTAATATCAGTCAGCTGTCGGCTGTCAATCAAAGTAGACAAGGGGAGAGAGAGAGAGAGAGAGAGAGAGAGAGAGAGAGAGAGAGAGAGAGAGAGAGAGAGAGAGAGAGAGGTTACCAACCATTTCCCTTCCTTTATTTGTATCGAAAGTGTAAGACAATATTTTCAGATTGAAGAATAATTTATCATAAGATAAGGACGACTTTCACACATCTTTATTGAAGAAAGTATGATAACCATAATCTTTCTCTTTCCCTTTCTCTCTTCCGTCTTTGTTTGTCTGTCTGTCTGACTGACTGTCTATCTCTCTGTCTATAACCGTCCGTATTCGTACTTGTAATGATTTTCTTGTCCTATTCAAAGGCGAGGCTCGAGTCATAATCTATTTGGACGGCTCAAATCCGAACGCAGTCTCTCTCATTCATCATTTAATACTCTCTCTCTCTCTCTCTCTCTCTCTCTCTCTCTCTCTCTCTCTCTCTCTCTCTATATATATATATATATATATATATATATATATATATATATATATATATATATATATATATATATATATATATCTCTCTCTCTCTCTCTCTCTCTCTCTCCGTATCACAACAGAGATCCTTGCCAATCCACGTTTATTACTTGAAACTGTTCCACACGGGGTACTCCCCTCACCCCCTTACCCCCACCACCCTGCACTCAGTACCCCAACTGCTACCTTATATAATACCTTCCGAGCCCAAAGAGGATATGAGAGGTTCTGTGACTCTCGGAGAAACTTGACAGTCCTCCCTGGACTGTCCTTTAGATCAAATTGTTGTTGATTCCTCACTGCCGTGCGTTTATATTATTATTATTATTATTATTATTATTATTATTATTACTTTCATTTATTGGTGTTATTATTATTAGCGCATCCATGGGCACTGTTACTTTCGTCGGGATTATTATTATTATTATTATTATTATTATTATTATTATTATTATTATTATTATTATTATTATTATATGAGGAGGAGACCCTCATAAGCATGTTCTGTTAAAAGTACTACGATTCTTTTTACAAGAATTATTATTATTATTATTATTATTATTATTATTATTATTATTATTATTATTATTATTATTATTATTATTATCTGACTAATATTAATAGTATTAATAATAATAATGATAATAATGACAATAATCATAATAGTAATAACAACGAATGATTATTATTATTATTATTATTATTATTATTATTATTATTATTATTATTATTATTATTATTATCGTACCAACTGAACCTTAAGGAGAATACAGGAAAATCCGATTGGTAAATTTTTATTGGACTTCCCTTTGTCGTACCTTTTACATAATGACAATCTCTGCCTTGAAACGACTCACATAAAACGCAACATACTTTGTATGTAGTATGTAAATATTTATTTAAAATATCAATACTTAAGCAAATCAGTACATAGAAGCTATGACACATTATAACAACTCACATGCTTATTCCTGAATAACATATTTAGTAATACTCTTTAAAACTTTCGAAAATTTGAAGCATTAAAATCTGGTATCTGATGGCGTGTAATATTATTCCAGTGTTTAATACACTTTTAAAAGCTTGTAAATATTTACGAAAGTTTAAGGTATTAAAGCATCTGATATCGAGAGATATTTCCGATGAAAGTGGAACGGTAAATGCAGGCCAAATTGGGCAATTAGAAATAGCCCA
>NC_089794.1:25623197-25630697 GCF_040412425.1 Macrobrachium rosenbergii | reverse complement strand
ACTACTGAGGCCAGAGGGTTGCAATTTGGTATGCTTGATAATTGGAGGGTGGATGATCAACATAACAATTTACAGCTCTCTATCCTCAGTAGTTTTTAAGATTTGAGGGCGGACAGAAAAAGGTGCTAACGGGCAGACAAAGCCGGCACAATAGTTTCCTTTTACAGAAAATTAAAACCGACCTTGTTTGAAACTATTTAGCACCAAAACAGTTCACCCATAAGAATGTTTATACAAGTCTTCGTTTCAGCCTAATTTCAAACAGATCATCACACTTGAAAATTCTTTCTTAGTAATGTAACTGTTGATTTTCCTTGTGTGTCCATCAATTCTGCTCTAAGATTTCTCGAGGTCCCTCTCTCACAAAGCCGCTCCAGGCGCTTCTTCACCTTTTATTTGATTTCTAGAACAATTTCTCTTTTCCGTTGTTCCAAGAGAAAGGTTCTTGTGATGACAGCTTTCTCATACCTTTGGTCAGCCGTTTTATTGTACTCCCTTTGTTACGTATTAATATTTCTTTGATGGTACCATGAATATATATACACATATATATTATATATATATATTATATACATTATATATATATATATATATATATATATATATATATATATATATATATATATATATATATATATATATATATATATATATATATATATATATATATATATATATATATATATATATATATATATATATATATATATATATATATATATATATATATATATATATATATATATATATATATATATATATATATATATATATATATATATATATATATATATTTATAAATATATATATATGAAGAAGAAGAAGACAATTATGATGATAATGTTTAAAAATAATGTTTATTAAAATATTATTATTATTATTATTATTATTATCAGCAAAATTTGTGGAATTATATCTCCATTTATTTGTTATACCAATTTAATATCTTGCGGTTCTTTCATAATGACTATTATTATTATTATTATTATTATTATTATTATTATTATTATTATTATTATTATTATTACCCTCACCTTGTGAATCTTACCTAGACTAATACTCCCATTTACTCAATATCCCAAAACCCAAACAATCATTCCTTGGCTCCTATTGGCTCCCTGACCTACTTCCCCCTCCTCTGCGTCTCTGATTCTTCCAGTCTTATATTTCCTCTTCCCCCTTCTACGTGTCCTCAATTTTCCTCATTATACGTCTCTCCGCAGCCATCAACCCCCTTCTCCTCTTCCCTTATTATCTCATGATCCCGAAGGAGGTCGCAGGATCCTATTTCCTTCGGGAGGTCGTTGCGAGGGAGCTGCAGATTACTCAACAAATTTCTGGTTTCGTAGAATGTTATTATTATTATTATTATTATTATTATTATTATTATTATTATTATTATTATTATATTATTATTATTATTATTATTCCTGCAGGAGTTTGTTGCAAGGGAGCTGCAGATTACTCAACAAATTTCTGGTTTCGTAGAATATTATTATTATTATTATTATTATTATTATTATTATTAGTTTGTTTACTTCAACAAATTTTATTATTATTATTATTATTATTATTATTATTATTATTAAGATAACCCTATTCATATTATTAACAAGTTTGTTGCAGCTGCAGACAGAACAAATTTCTGTTATTAGTAGAAATTAAATATTATTGTTTATTATTATTATTATTGTTATTATTTTGATTGAGGTATTTTATTATTATTATTATTATTATTATTATTATTATTATATATATATATTATATACAATACACAGAATATATTATATAAATATATATATTATGTATGTATGTATGTATATGTATACATATGTATATGTATCAACATTTCGATCTGTCCCCTTCCTTTACCTGAAACAGATATTTAGATGGCACAGTCAAAAAGGGCAAAGATAAGAGGCTGAGTGCCACTCCCTTAAGCAGCTTAGCCCAACTAAGCTGCTTAAATCAACCATTCTAAAGGGAGATTGAGCTGGCTGAATTGTATTTCCAAAGGATGCCTGGGTCGATACAAGCAGATGGCCGGAACACCTGGAAAATGACACATCTCTGCACACGGTCACCATACTCTGGAGATCTCTGCACATGGTCAACATACTCGGCAGAGGTTTTAAAAGGGGCTAAGACAGGAGAGATCTTTGCAGTTAGCTAGAGCTGTCGTAGGCGCGTAAGAGATGCTGAGAGGCCCTTCCTCCACCCCGCTAACCCCCTGTCCACACCTGACTCCAGACTCGACTCTGATTCTACAGTCATCCTCGGATCGGACCATCCAAGTGATTAGTGTGCCATGCCATTCGTGTGATTGTCCCTCGTCAGTATTCGTCTGAGACCCTCTTCCCCCAAGATAAAGCACAAGGGAAGACCTTTCAGTCACGACAGTTTGCCATTAGAAGTGCTTATTGAGTGCCAGTATTCCGGTTTGTCCTTGTGCCATTTTATCCAGTGCCATTGCCAATGTTCTGTGTTCCAGTGTAAAGTGTCCATTCATTCCTCGAGTCCTTGGCACCATAAGTGGGACTTTGCTGTGGACTCATCTTGGACTGTGCCATATATATAATATATATATATATATATATATATATATATATATATATATATATATATATATATATATATATATATATATATATATATATATATATATATAGATAGATAGATAGATAGATATAGATAGATAGATGATTGTTTTTATATTCACATACACAAGAGAATCTCCTGTCACAATCTCGAGTTTCCGAACCAATTAAAGTTTTACCTTTTCAGAACAAACCAATAAAAACCATAGTAACAAGATCACCGTACCGGATTTTTGTTTACTTTACAGGAACGCGCCCCCCCATTTCAACCTTTCGCCTTTCTTCTGTACCCTGACTGTTTCGTGTCAACAATTTTTTTCTTTTTACATATTATTGTTCTTCCTCCAGTTCCCTACAAGAAAAGAGTACCCTTGGAACTCACCGAAATCCAACCTTTTCCCCCTTCCTGCTTTTTGTTTATTTTTATCTCTCTGAGTCCTTTCCCCCTCGACCTAGTCTGGGTCACCAACCTCGAGTTCCACTCCACAGTATTCCCTTTTCACAATTTTCATTTCAACTGGCATTCACATTAAGAAAAAACATGTCCCCTTTGCGTGAAGTGTTTGGTTCAAAATGCAGCGTGTGTTTTTCAGTTGCTCTTAGGTAAAGAAGTTTTTTTTTCAGTCGTTTTTGTGAAATTTATTTATCCAAAATGCATATTTTAAAGACCAATAAGGCCACTTCTCTCAGAATTTTTTTGAAATTTATTACACAGCAATGTATAATTTTTAAGGCCAATAATGGCCATTTCTCCCATAATATTAATTATGCTCTATTTATTCAAATATTTTTGGTATATATCTTTTCATGAATTTAATATAATTTACTGTAATGTGACTTCTGGTATTCTTTTTTTCCAATATTTTTTCAGTATATATCTTTTTCATAAATTTATATTATTTAATGTGATTTCTAGTATATCTTTTTTTTTTTTTTTTTTTTAAATCTCGCATGTACAACTTTGGTAAACACTTGGAAAATTCACTCGTGGATGTTGGCATATGTCTATTATATAACACTTTTTTGTATTTTATCCTTTTAGATTTTTCACGCCTTAATCACTATTTGAAAAATGCATTTAGTAAATACAGCCTTAGGAAACAGTATTCCACTAACATAAGATATTATTATTCGAGTGAATACCTGAAAGATATAACTAAGTTTAAGCAAAAGTGGAAGTAATGTTTAATAATCCATAAAAAAACAGGGCCCATAATGAGAGAGGGAGAGAGAGAGAGATTCTTCACACACACACACATATATATATATATATAAATGTGTATATACAATATGTATACTGTATATATATATATATATATATATATATATATATATATATATATATATATATATATATATATATATATATATATATATATATATATATATATATATATATATATATATATATATATATATATACACACACACACACACATATATATATATATATATATATATATATATATATATATATATATATATATATATATATATATATATATATATATATATATATATATATAATGTGTGTATATGAGCGCTCGTGCGCATATCTGTGCGTACATGGACGTATATATACAATCACTGCGACCTCTAAAAGAGACCTACATAGAATTGTTTCACTGGAAAAAGAAGATTTCCATTTCCAAGCTGATAAAAATTTCATGTGACCACTTAGCCACGATTCAAAAAAAAAAAAAAAAAAAAACGAAAAAATAAAAATAAAAAATCCCAGCGTCTCTACCTGGGCCATCGAAATCTGGAACTCAGTTTAATGAAAGCAGTTAAACACAAATCACTATGCAAGCAATTCCTGTAGTGGGGGAAAAAGGGTTTAGAATGTAAACACCATATTTTTGAAGGCAATGAACAAAGTAAAAGAAATATAATATTATAGTTTTATGGTGTCTGTTAATGGTTCGACCTGATTTTTAGCCAATTTTTTTTATTATTATTCTTTTTAATTTTACGAAACTTTTTATCTTGTGAAATTTTTTTCTTGTTTTTCTTTCTAATTTCACCAAATATTATTTGTGAATTTGTTTTTCTTATTGCATTTAGTGGCCACTGTGGGCTTATTCTTTATGAATAGGGTTCATGTTCTGAATAATAATAATAATAATAATAATAATAATAATAATAATAATAATAATAATAATAATAATAATAATAAATTGATTTCCTGTGTCTCATTTGTTAGACGTTATTAGGATACACTACACACTACAGTATAACATTTCATAAACAAATGTCAGCAACATGTCGCATACATATCACAAACAGGTTGAAAGTAGGTCACCGACTGGAAGTACAGAACGAGTCTATATCAAATGCTGGATGATTGAATGAAGAACTTTTTGGAACTGGTTGAATACAACTCGTTGACTTGTATTCAACATTTTTATGATGTGTGTATAACATGTTTCCAACTTGTGTTGACGACATGTTTTACAGTAGTATAGCCACAATCTTAATATTATTCACTGCTATACACTAAGTGTCAAATTACTCTTAGTACTGAACTAGGTCATTAAAGAGAGATACTAGGCTCCTAGTGTATAACAGTGAATGATATCAGGGGTGCATCCATACTGCAGTAGAAAATGTCGTCAACAAGTCGGCAACATATCACATACATATCCCAAACATGTTGAAAACAAGTCAACGAATTATTGGTAATTGCACCCAGTACTTCATACTATCATCCACACTGTTGATGACATGTGGATAAATTTTTTGTGATATGTGGGCAACATGTTGTCAACATGTGTTTATGATTTATTTTACTATATTAGGGGCGAACCCTAAATGTTCTAATAACATTAATCACAGAAAAAGGAGGGAATAAAGACTTATGAAGTAATTAAACGATTACTTTCTCTCTCTCTCTCTCTCTCTCTCTCTCTCTCTCTCTCTCTCTCTCTCTCTCTCTCTCTCTCTCTCTCTCTCTCCATTTAAAATTAGATGACGTTTACGAATCATTTGTCAAAGCTGGCAGAGGGTAGAAGAAGACGAAGTCGTTTACATAATTTGTCAAATGTTTTGTTTACATTTGACTTTTTATAAGATAATTAATTGATTTTTAGAATTCGAATTCTAGGTCAGCATTTCATCTGCTTTTGTCTGTATTGTCTCAGCGTCGTGAAATATGAGAAGCATCTCTCTCTCTCTCTCTCTCTCTCTCTCTCTCTCTCTCTCTCTCTCTCTCTCTCTCTCTCTATCTGTCTGTCTGCAATCATACTCTGCAATTATCTTGATCTAAATTTTGTCATTATACCTTTATAATATATATATATATATATATATATATATATATATATATATATATATATATATATATATATATATATATAGTATATATACACCATGGTGAAACAAAAGCAATAGTATTTTCACCTCAAGAGAGGACTAGAGACAAACGATTTACATATATATATTTCAGATATAAAATTCCTCCTTCAACATCCCTGCACCAGCTCTTATTTTATTTTTTTTACTACTTGGAACGATATTGCCTGAGTCTGTGGCTGAAGATAAAAGTAATGGAATGTTTTCCTAACTTGTTTGTATTATGAAATCCTTAAGTTTTATGATGTTTTTATGCTTGGTTGTATTTATTCTGCAAGGCTCTGAAATAGGTGTATGTATGTATGTATATGTTTATATATGTTATGTATATTCATACATACATATATATGTATGTATGTATGTATGTACATACATATATATATATATATATATATATATATATATATATAGAGAGAGAGAGAGAGAGAGAGAGAGAGAGAGAGAGAGAGAGAGAGAGAGAGAGAGAGAGAGAGAGAGACTTTGTACCAAATGGCATTTTTTATAAGATTTTATTTTTCTCATACATTAACATTTATTTTAAAGAATTGTTTTCTCTTACTATATAGCAAGACAAAGTTTTAGAGATTTAGTATTCTCCTTAATAAACAGCAACAAATGCCTAATTGTTTGTCAAATACATCTCTCTCTCTCTCTCTCTCTCTCTCTCTCTCTCTCTCTCTCTCTCTCTCTCTCTCTCTCTCTATATCTCTCTCTCTCTCTCTCTCACTTCCTAGGATTCTCCCAAAAGGCCAGGACTGCCTAGGTATTGTTAATGTCACGTCTTTTCTCCGGAAAAAGAATAAATAAGGTATAAGCCTTTTTTTAATACTAAGAGTGATAAGAACAGCACATTGGGGATGTCATATCCCCAACAGGGACCAGGGTCCTTCAGGGGAACCAAAATATCCTCATGAACTGAGGCCCTCCTCCCTTGCAGTTCAGGGAAATCTTGATGACAAGACGAGAGGATTCGACCTTATTCCACGAACTTTGAACAGTGCTCTCGACCTTGTCTAAAAGGGTTTGTGAGGTTTTGTAATTTTCCCTTCAGCTTTGGACATATTTGAGGTTGATAAATGGTAGGTTGTCTTGTTATTAAGTGCTCTTAGGCAATTTGTAACTCATACTGTAGCGTTCAGGTGCTAGCCCCAACTACAGAGAGATATGGGGGTTAAGTAATTTTCAGATGGGGAGGTTTGAAGGAGTTACACTAGATAAGGTCTTTAGAGAAATTGTATATATATATATATATATATATATATATATATATATATATATATATATATATATATATATATATATATATATATATATATATATATATATATATATATATATATATATGTATATATGTATGTATATATATATATATATATATATATATATATATATATATATATATATATATATATATATATATATATATATACATACATTCATCTTCTTTGAGGAAGGACAATAGAAATCCTTTTTCAGAGAATGTGTATTATTCCTTTTAGCTCCTTTTCCCAGGCAAATTCTCTTTCTGGAGGAAGAATTCATTACTGTGGCT
>NC_089794.1:25605697-25608197 GCF_040412425.1 Macrobrachium rosenbergii | reverse complement strand
CAGTAACCTAGAATGTTATGTAATGTCACTCTTATTCATTTTACGAAATTCTTAATGAACTTGATGGAAAGCTTCTGAGAAGAAATCTAATTCTGCATCAGAGTTTCCACTCAGTCGTCAAATGGGATAGGAAATAAAACCAGTGGACGTTCAAAGGTTTTTTAGTTTTCTGTAAAGGAAAACTATTGTGCCGGCTTTGTCTGTCCGTCCGCACTTTATTTTGTACACCCTTTTTCTGTCCGCCCTCAGATCTTGAAAACTACTGAGGCTGGAGAGCTACAAATTGGTATGTTGATCATCCACCCTCCAATCATCAAACATACCAAATTGCAGCCCTCTAGCCCCAGTAGTTTGTATTCTACTTAAGGTTAAATTTAGCCATAATCTTGCTTCTGGCAACGATATAGGATAAGCCACCACCGGGCCGTTATTAAAATTTCACTGGCCGCTGCTCATACAGCATTATACCAAGACCACCGAACGATAGAAAATTTTCGGTGGCCTTGATTATACTCTGTAGAGGCTGTACAGAAAGCTCGATTGCGCCGAAGAAACTTCGGCTCATTCTTACTTGTTCCCTGTGATTCTGATGGACGATACGTATATAATTTCTCCCATGAGTTTGTTTCCTAGAATATTTAAGATATCTTTTTTACGTTCAGGAAGTCGCTGATAATTGTGTCTTCTTAGAATGATATATGATGCCTATCTTTATATTCAAACAGCAAGAGATACTTATTGAGGGAAATATAACTCAGTTATGATATCAGATATTTATTTCTGATAATCTGTCTTTAATATTTAGGGAACTAAGGAATAAACGTGTGAGTATCGTTATACATTATATATATATATATATATATATATATATATATATATATATATATATATATATATATATATATATATATGTGTGTGTGTGTGTATGTGTATATATATATATATATATATATATATATATATATATATATATATATATATATATATATATATATATATATATATATATATATATATATATATATATATATATATATATATATATATATATATATATATATTTTATTTATTTATTTATATATACACACATACATATATATATATATATATATACATACACACATATATATATATATATATATATATATATATATGTACATATGTATAATATATTTATATGTATATATATAGATATATATAAAATTGTGTGTGTTTAAACTTTACCTGTGTAATTAGTTAATTGCTTTTTAATATTCTCAATGCCATTGCTTTCCCTTACGTTGTACATCTACCCACTCTTTCTGGCGTGTTTTATTTTTATATTATTAACAACTCACCTCGAATATAAACTGCTCATAATTTCCTGCCTGACTTCTTCAAAAAGCAAAAAAAACCGATGGAGGAAATTCTTGCAGAATAATGATATTATACCAAAAACACAAATGATACTCGTATATCCTACTAGCCACTGGCCATCATCATGGTTCATCTCCACTTGTTCAATGCCTCACTTGTTACAAGCTTTTGTACATAAATGCACTTAGTGGAGTCATAGTGATAAAAAGTAACAAAACGTAAAAATAAAACAAGTAAAAAATGCGCCGGAGTTTCTTCGGCGCAATCGAGCTTTCTGTACAGCCTCTACAGAGTATAATCAAGGCCACCGGAAATAGATCTGTGTTTCGGTGGTCTCGGTGTAATGGGGTATGAGCCGCGGCCCATGAAACTTTAACCACTGCCCGGTGGTGGCCTGGCCTATATCTTTGCCAAACGCACGATTATCGATAATATTAACCTTAAGTATAGTCAAAACTACTGAGGCTAAAGGGCTGCAATTTGGTATGTTTGATGATTGGAGGGTGGATGATCAACATACCAATTTGCAGCCCTCTAGCCTCAGTAGTTTTTAAGATCTGAGGGTGGACAGAAAAAAGTGCGGACGGACAGACAAAACCAACAGAATATTTTTCTTTTACAGAAAACTTATCATAAAAACCGAACGCCCCCATAACCTGGACAAAAAAAAAAAAAAACTAAACCCATTTAGATAATGGAAGATTATCAGGCCCTGAAATCAGGGGAAAGGTATATGATTACAGTAATAATAATGGAAATGGTTGGATGAGGGTAAGAGCCAATGGCAGCTTGGCATTAGAGCTTAGTGCAAAGGGGAAAAAAAAGAGCATGAAAAGATGTAGCATGGAACATAGAGACTTGCTTCCCCCCTCAAAGCCCTCACGACAGAACATAACACACAAAAGATTCCTCTTTATTTTAGCCTTCTGGTAACTGATCTCTTCTTATTGTATTTCCTCTCACCTTCTGTAACTTCTTTCAAACGGAAGCTTGAATATTAAGTCTATTTCTCGTGTGGGCTTGTTCTATATGAATGGATTTCATCATCTGAATAATAATAATAATAATAATAATAATAATAATAATAATAATAATAATAATAATAATAATAATAATAATAATAATAATAATAATATAAACGCCA
>NC_089794.1:25590697-25598197 GCF_040412425.1 Macrobrachium rosenbergii | reverse complement strand
AGGAAAGAATTTATTACCTAATATTCTTTTATTTACAGATCTGCTGAAGGGGGAATTGAACATAGGAAAGAATTTATTACCTAATATACTTTTATTTATAGATGAGCTGAAGGGGGAAATTGAAAATAGGAAAGAATTTATTACCTAATATACTTTTATTTACAGATCAGCTGAAGAAGGAAATTGACAATAGGAAAGAATTTATTACCTAATATTCTTTCATTTAGGAAAAAAATTATTACCTAATATACTTTTATTTACAGATCTGCTGAAGGGGGAAATTGAAAATAAGAAAGAATTGATACCTAATATACTTTTATTTTACAGATCAGCTAAAGGGGGAAATTGAAAATAAGAAAGAATTGATACCTAATATACTTTTATTTTACAGATTAGCTGAATGGGGAAAATTAAAATAGGAAAGAATTTATTATCTATTATTCTTTTATTTATAGATCAGCTGAAAGGGGAAATTGAAAATAAGAAAGAATTTATAAATGAATGATGGCTTTACAGAGACAAAAAAAAACTTAAACAAACACAAACGAAGGAGGGATACAATGAGCAAGGGAGCCGTTTCAAAGACAAATCCAGCCTCTTACTACTAGCAATACTACTACTACTTTCAGGCTTAGCAGCTTAAGCATTTTGAGAAGAAGATTTAAGAATCTTTACACTCAGTACCACACAAATACCAGAAAACAGTAAAGAAAGTACTTGAATTAACAATAAAGAGGCTTTATAGGTTAGAAGCTATCTTTTGAAGTTAGCACTTTATGATCGTTCTCTATGTCATGCCAGAGGATTTATAGAACATGGGTATATAGGACAGACTGTAAAAGAAAATATGGACGCATAACATCTCCAACTTTAAATTATTTTATTTTCGCGATATAACTTTCGATTATTTTGATTTATGTAAGGTTTCTTCATTTATTTATTAAAGTGGTCCTTCACAGAATCATAACTCACCGACTTAATTATCACTTTTTTTTTATTTATTCATCAACATTCATTTACTATATTATTGTTTTCATCAAGTTTTTCTTTTTAGATATTCGCATTTCGTTTCTAAAGAAGTAAATCAGTGTTTTTTTTTAGGAAGGTCCATATGTTTAAACATTTTTATTTATTTGTTTGTTATTATTATTATTATTATTATTATTATTATTATTATTATTATTATTATTATTATTATTATTATTGCGACGAAGAAACTACTGCACAGTTTTTACTTTTTTATTTTATTTTTTTCTGAATCCTTCAACTTCCATTTTCCTCTTGAACTAAATTTATTTATCCAGTATTTATCACGAACGTTTTTTTCCTACTCATGCAAACGTTCAGTTCTTTATAACGTTTATTTTCGTTTTAGTCTGACTTGGAATAAATAGTTCGTATACCAATTTCGCCCTCACCTTAATTTCTGTCTTTTTTTTTTTTTGAAGGGGGGAGAGAGGGGGGAGGCTGGTGTTTGTCCTGACGGGGAGGGTGGGTAGTTGGGGGGCTTCTTCATCAAGGAATTCCTCCTTGTGGCTCCGTTGGGAAATATTTTGCAAATTCATTACTCCCACGAAGTAATGCGGGAGAATATGTTTTCCCCTCGTGTTTGTGTGAGTGTGTGTGTGTGTTTATGCGTGTTTGTGTCTTTGCAAGTTTGTTTGTGCTTTAGTAAATGAGGCAACGTCTGTCAGTGTATGCATTCGCGTTTGGGAATATTCTTCATTATGCATTGTGAACGGTGAGCATTTCTCCGAGGTGTAACCGAGCACCGGGATCTCTCACCAGAAGAACTCGGGCCGCCATATCTTGAAAACTAACCATAGAATTTTCTTGAAAATAATCTCATTATGTTTCCCTCAACCAAAATACCTTTATTCTACTCATATAACCTAACCAAATCCAACCTAACTTAACGTAACCTAACCTAGGGGCCTGGCATAAACAACCGGGGCTGGCGCAATACTAGCATACATCTCAGGAGTTTGCGAACGATGAATCGTTCATTCTCGCGTGTGCGCGCGCGTGTGTGTGTGTGCGTGTGTGTGAGTCTATGAGATTTGTTTGTATTTTAACAAACGACATAACGACAGAGGGTTTGTATTCCTCTACGCCTGTCAGTACATGTATTCGCGTTTGTGAATATTTATGGTGTTTGTGAATGGAGAATTATTACTTCTCTCCATATTCCCTCGTAGCTTAAAATCAGGGAACACAAACATTCTACTCTCAGGGAAGTAGTGCCGTCAGTACACCTCACGCGGTGCACTGTAGGCGTAACTTTAGGTTCTTTGCAGCGTGCCTTCGGCCCCTGACTACAACCCCTTTCGTTCAAAGCTTTTACTGTACCTCCTTTCATATTCTCTTTCTTCCATCTGACTCTCCTTAACCCTCTCCTAACAATTGATTCATAGTGCAGCTGCTTTGAGGTTTTCCTCCCGTTACACCTTTCAGACCTTTCACTGTCAATTTCCGTTTCAGCGCTGAATGGCCTCGTGGGTCCCAGTGCTTCGCCTTTGGCCTAAATTCTATATTCAGTTTAATTCAAATCAGAGAAGGGGCCATTACCATGAATCTATGATCTAGGCACTCGTACAAAAATCATCACATCTTACAATCAATTGCTGTGAGTTTGCATGGTAAAATCTCTCTCTCTCTCTCTCTCTCTCTCTCTCTCTCTCTCTCTCTCTCTCTCTCTCTCTCTCTCTCTCTCTGTTGGAAAGAAGGAATAGGAAAAGACCCATTCAAACAGTTGGGATGAAAATCAACCTTTGGAGTGGGGATGGAATGAAGTAAATCTCTCTCCCTCCCTCTCTCTCTCTCTCTCTCTCTCTCTCTCTCTCTCTCTCTCTCTCTCTCTCTGTTGAGAGGAGGAAGAGAAAAGGGTACTCATTCAAACAGTTGAGATGGAAGTCATTTTTGGGGAAGGTGGTGGAGTGGAATCTCTCTCTCTCTCTCTCTCTCTCTCTCTCTCTCTCTCTCTCTCTCTCTCTCTCTCTCTCTCTCCTTACGTCACCGTCAGTGACCCCCACAGCCACCGAGCAACGACACAGTAGGCCAGTGATTGGCCAAAGTTAATTGATTATGAAAGGTTGAAGGACGGGTGCTCGGTACTGCCCCAGTTAGCTCCTAAGCTGTTGTGGTAGCGGAGGTAGGTACCTACATCTCTGCGTTTGTTCGTCAGAGGGTGATTATATTTAACCGGATTTTGTTTCTACATCATCAATGGTCTTGTCAGGTGGACTAGTGCAGGGCCGTCCAAGTTGTTTAGTCTGAGGGCCAATTTTCAAAAAACAAAAAGTCCTGCGGGCCACCTGTGTGTATGTACGAGTATGTGTGTGTATGTATATGTGTATATATATTTTGTTTACTCATTGAGTGGAGTTACCTCCATCTCTTCATTTGTAATTGTAAGAATTTTTCCATGCTGAGCAAAAAATCGCCAAGAAAATATTGTTAAATCATTGATTTGAGTTGCCTCCATCATATCATTTGCCTCTAAAAAGTAATTATAAGAATTTTGTTTCTATACTGTCAAGGGTTCGGTCAGATGGATTAGTATCTAACTCAGTTGTAGGGAGTGACGCCAGCAAGGTTTGAGAAGCTGAACAGCCAGGGGTTCCAAATGAAAAGTTCGCTCAATGTAGAATAACTTGTTACTCAACATTTTTTTTTTATTGTTTTATTATTTGAAATTCAAACAAATCTGTATGACGAACCCTTAAAGATTTGAATAAAACGAGATAGAGGGAATAAAATTATCATAAAACATAAAAAAATATTGATAAAAAACAAAAAATAATGATACCTTAACACAATTTGAAAACAAATAAAAAAAGTTTGAAAGAGTTAAGGCTTCTAAAGTAGCGTCAATATTTCTTTTGTTTATGATGTGTTTGTGATAAATGTCGATATGTGTCTATGAAGTTTCTAATAAGCGTCGACGTGTTTATGATGCGTTTGTGATAAATGTCGATATGTGTCTATGATGTTTCTGATAAATGTTGACGTGTTCATGATGCGTTTGTGATAAATATCGACGCGTGTTTGTGATGTGTTGGTGGTAAATGTCGACGTGTGTGTATGATGTGCTTGAGATAAATGTCGAAGTGTGTTTATGATGTGTTTGTGATAAATGTCCACGTGCGTTCATGATAAATATAGCCATGTATTTATGATGTTTGTGATAAGTATCGACATGTGTTTATGATGTGTTGTCGATAAACGTCGACGTATGTTGATGACGTACTTTGCTGCATGTGAGACGCACCTTGAGCACGGCAATGTTAAGTGCTACTGAGTGGTCAAGTGCTTCTCTTGTAATAACACTACTTGCACTAACTCGATCCTGGCTACCATCCAATTATCGAGGCAGCTGTTTAAGGTTCTTTGCGGCGTCCCTTCGGCCCCTAGCTGCAACCCCGATCATTTGAGGACCTCAGTTGATGTTTTCTTTCTTCCATCTTGCTTTCCAACCTCTCCTAACAATTCGTTTTTAGTTTGACCAGCTGGCGTAGCCTTTTTTTTTTTTTTTTTTTTTTTTTTTTACCATTCTGGGAAAATAGCCTTCAGAGATTTTGATATTCAGACCTTCTAATTAGTTCATCTATTGAGGAAATTTGGTTGGAAAATGCGACAACGCAGACAGATTGAATTTTGATATGTTATACAGCGTCAAAACCGAGACAATTTACTTACAAAACTTAAAAACTTAAAAAAAAAAAATGGGATACACCATTTCGTCAAAACACAGACGAACTGATTCATAATGCAACTGCGAGGTCTTCCCCCTTTTACGCCTCTCAAAACTCCCTAACTGTCTATTTCCTTTTCAGCGCTGAATGACCTCATAGGTTCCAGCTCTTGGCCCTTGGCCTACATTTTGCATTCCAATTCCAATTCCACGAGGCTGCTCGATGGTAAAGTGTTTCGATTCTACTTTTTGTAGGTGGCAGGAGATACTCCCTGGAATGCAGTCTCAGTCTATGTTAGTCGCTCCCTGCCCATTCTTTTTGTGCATTATTCTTTGAATTTTGGATACTAACCCCATCGGCCTCTAAATAAAATAAAGTGTCAAATTGAAACTCTTGGAAAAATTAACACATAATCTAGACCATTAAGTCTTTTTGGATTTAGTTTTGTCTGATTTGGTAAAGGTAAATAAATCTATTATAGTTTTCACTCTAATCTTTGTAGGAGAGCCCCATGAAACTTATTGAGGTTTGTGAAAAATCAGTCCGTAATTGAGAAATGTTAAGTATTTTTGTATTACTCTTTATCTGATCTTATTTTAAAGAATTAATCTATTACAGCGTTCTTTTTAAACTTTTAGAAACTCGTGATGAATTAATCCGTCATCGAGAAATATGAAGTATTTTTGCATTAATCTTTTCTGATTTTATATAAAAAAATGAATCTATTGTAATTTTCTTCTTGAACCTTCGCAGGAGAGCCCATGGAACTGATCAAAACATGCCGCGCCAGAACAGGCTCTTTCCTGAAAAGAAGATTAGGTGAGTTCTAGTCTATTTATGATTTAACTTTAGCTGAAAATTAATAATAATTATTATCATTATTCAGAAGATGAATCCTATTTGCATGGAACACGCCCACGGGGGCCATTGACTTGAAATTCAGGCTTCCAAAGAATATGGTGTTCATTAGGAAGCAGTAACAGAAGATAGTAGGGAATACAGAAAGAAGAGACCACTGCAAGAAAAATTGATTTAACAATTTGATAAATATGTAAAAATAAAGGCATAATTAAGAGTACATCATAGATGCCATGACACTGGTGTTCACCCAAACCTTCTAAATTACGCACGTCCCAAAAGACATCTTAAGTGGTTTGTTTTTTTGTTGTACAATGTCGCAGTGTCCTCTTCGGTCAAATTCAGTCTAAATGCCTGTTGATAGCTGATCTGCGTCGCAGTCAAAATTCTGTCACTATCAATTGATAATTATTGTAAGACCATCATGCTTAGATTACATTTTATCAAAGGAGTTCCAAAGGTAATCATATGTTTTTGGGCCGTAGATTCCTCAAGAGAAAGCTGACATTTCAATCAATTTGCAAAGGATGAAAGCAAAAAATAAAAATATTTGTGGCAAGTTTTGTTAATCATTATTAATATCTTTATGAATACATATGCCCAGATGGCTGCCACAGACGTAGGTATATGCTAACAATGCCAATTTCAATGTTTTTATTTTTTAAATCTCTCAAAGGATTTTTATACAATACTTATTTTTTTTCAATCTCTCTCGAAAGGGTTTTTATACAATACTTATTTTTCTTATAATTCTTTCGAAAGGATTTTTACACTATGACAGTCTCTTTCTTATCTCTTTCAAAAGTATTTTTACATAATACTTAATTTTCTAATCTCCCTCGAGAGGATTTTATACAATACTTATTCTTTCTTATCTCTTTCAAAAGAATTTTATTAATACTTATTCTTTAGATCTCTCTCGAAAGGATTTGCACACAATACTTATTCTTTAAAAATCTCTCTCGAAATTATTTTAACAATACTTATTCTTTAAAAATCTCTCTCGAAAAGATTTTAACAATACTTATTCTTTAAATCTCTCTCGAAAGGATTTGCACACTACTTATTCTTTAAATCTCTCTCGAAAGGATTTTAACAATACTTATTCTTTAAATCTCTCTCGAAAGGATTTTTTGCACAATAATTATTCTTTAAATCTCTCTCTAAAGGATTCTATCAATACTCATTCTTTAAAAATCTCTCTCGAAAGGATTTGCACACGATACTTATTCTTTAAATCTCTCTCGAAAGGATTTTAAAAATACTTATTCTTTAAAAATCTCTCTCGGAAGGATTTTATACAATACTTATTCTTTCTTATCTCTCATCGCAATTCTTACTTTAAATCTCTCTAGAAAGGATTTGAACAATACTTATTCTCTATTTCTCTCTCGAAAGACTTTTACACAATACTTACTTTAAATCTCTCTCTAGAGGATTTTTATACAATACTTACTTTAAATCTCTCTCGAGAGGATTTTATAAAATACTTACCCTTTCTTATCTCTCAACACAATTCTTACTTTAAATCTCTCTCTAAAGGATTTTTATAGACGACTTACTTTCTATTCATCTCTGTCGAAAGGATTCTTAAACAATATAATTTTTTTATTTCTCTCAAAAGGATTCATACCAGCTCGCACAGCCTTGGGAATTATAGCCTGGGTCAGCTTCATCAATATCTACATGGTGAGGGTCAACTTGTCAGTGGCCATAATTGCGATGGTGAAGAGAAATATCACTGGTGGGAAGGATGCCGTATGCCTCGCGCCTCCTGAAGGGGGTATACCCGCCTCGCCTTCGTCTGTAGATAATAGTGAGTCTTTCTGTTACCATCGTTTTCTCATTTCGTAAAATTATGGCATTATGAAATTCATAGGTGTTTGTGTGATGGCCGTTGGTTTGGTAGAGAGACAATTAGTATTATTCTGTTCTGTTATGTAAATAT
>NC_089794.1:25543197-25578197 GCF_040412425.1 Macrobrachium rosenbergii | reverse complement strand
AGAGAATGAAGCAATAGGTAATAAATATATAGATACTACTTCTCACTATCTTCATATTCTTTCATTTGGATTTTAGGCTTTGCAGTGAAAAGCGTATCCAAAAAGTGAGAAGAATTCAAGACGTGAAGAAGGCATTGTGGTTATTTCCGTTGGTAATAAGTTTAGATAATTTCTGAATAATTGGAGCCTGTGTTCATGAAAAAATAAAAAAAAATGCTTTAGGAATAGAGAAGAAATATTATTCAGAAAAAAAAACTGAGTTTCATTACTCATTCTGAATAATGTCTACCATGACTACTGATAAAACTTGTCAGATCTCAGCTTACTGCTGTTTCATATAAACAATTGTATGGACTATTTTATAATTGATGAACCACTTTAGGGGCTTCTAAATTACAAGGAGAAGTTATATGCCATCTTTGCAACGTGTATACATGAAAGTCATTGTAAATAAGTGCCTCCACTTCACCATAACAGTTCAGCAATAGTCCAAAGGGGAAAATATTATTTCGTATATTTTATAACCGGCTGACATCAAACACTTATTGACTTCTAATTTTAGCCATCATTTCAAGCCTTTCCTGAAGTATTGATACGATTTCCATTAATTTCTTGACGCATGAAGAGCTTTTCAAAGAGACTTATCATTAAGCCATTTTTTTAACCTTGTAACTCTTCAAAAAAATTTAAAAATAAATCACAGATCAATACCAGCAAAAAATATATCAGGTTCTTGTAATTTTAATAGAGCTCAATTTTGGTAAAAGTGGAGACTAAAATAGTCTTTATGTAGAGTCAGAATAAGGACTAAGTTTCTTCGAATTAATGATACTTTTAGCCCTATTTAGACATTCAGCTTTCTTGACGTGTACTGATTTTGGTAGATTGGAGAGCAGCCAATGGGATTAGCCAGATTAGCGACAGCCAATCAGTGTTAAGCTTGAAAAGAGAGAGAGAGTGTGTGAGTGAGTGAAACGGGAGTGGTCGAGGAGGCCTGATAAATTTGCTGGTCATGTAGACATTACGAAGGAAGGAGTTGAACAGTCAACATTTCAAGGTACGTTCTGCTTTATAATTGGTTTAAATGGTTTCAGAAATGTACATATGCCACAGTTTTGTTTTGTTTTGCATTATCTAGGTTCTAGGTATGTAGAGAAACTATATATATATATATATATATATATATATATATATATATATATATATATATATATATATATATATATATATATATATATATATGTATATATATATATAAACATCTTTTTCTTTCTGAATACCAGGGTCCTTGGTTCCAATAACTCTGCCATTTATCTAGTCACCTCTTCTATTGCACCCCTTCCCTTTTTTCTCCCACTACTTTCCATCAGCCATCATCCACCATTCTCTCCACATGACTGAACCATCTGAAAACACTGATCAGTTTCTAATCTACCTGTCTCCACATCTCTCATACTTTCAGTTCTTATTAGATCAAATATACACCCAAAATTAAATATTATCACGACGGATATTTCTGGCTTATGGAATGTTAGTACTAAAAATTCTAAGGTATTATAAATAATAATAATAATAATAATAATAATAATAATAATAATAATAATAATAATAATAATAATAATAATAATAATAATAATAATACAAACTGTCAATGATATGATGTACCCTAAGGTGCAGGCCTATTGTCAGCCTCTAATCACAGGGGATTTTCCAAAACGTTTCGCCAGATATTTCCTCATTAAGAAGCACTTTGCCATTTCCAAAGGCTAATACAATAACGACTCGGCTTGCCAGACACTTTAGGTGTCTGGCCTTGCTGATAAGTGACCAAATCCACTTAGGCAACAAAGGCTCTACACTATAGCCTGATCTTCAATATTATTCAGATATCTTACAGTTCTCCTTTCGTTTTAACACATTTTTATCTGTTTATCAATTTCATTTATTTTCTTTGCTTTTTTAATAAGTGAGGTCTCTCCTTTCTGTATTTCCCTTTACTTCCTTGTCAGGCAGTAACGTAATTTTAAAGTAAATTTTCTTTGTTTTGCCTTTTTGCACTGATGGCTTTAATTTTTCTATTGTTTGCAATTTTGTAAAACTAAGTTAAGTTAGGTATTTTGCTGTTGGTTTTATGTTAATTTATATTTTGGTTAAATGTATGGTTAATTTGCTTTGGTTGAAAAGCTTAAGTTTTTGTGGCGCCATCTATTGAGTGCAGTTTTAAGTGGCCTTCCTCAGTGTTTTTTTTTGCTTCCTTGCCAAATTTGTAACTCTGTTTATTTTTCTTTATGGTGACTGGGAGTGTTGTAAGGAGAGGTGACTTGTGGCTCTCCTAAAGTATTCTTGGGAGTCTAGTTCAAGGCCGTTGAAGACTCTGGCGCTGCTGATCTGTCTGCTGTTGTGGATTATATATACATCTCTTCCTATTGTGAAGATTTCTCGCTTGTTCTCGGAGAACAACAATCTGCTAGTATTGAGCTGCTTCTTAATGTAAAAGGCAGTTATGTATATGGAGCTACATGGAGTACGACGTGCAACTGTGTTTTGAGTGACCTACTGGCTTAATCTTGACGTTAGCAGTTGTGTGTACATCTGGGCTCAAGAGCCTCTTTTCATCTTTTATGGATGTATCCACAGTATCAGCACCAGAGTGGCCTTGTTGGAGCAAGTAGGGTGTCTTCTCTCAGGTAAGAGGAACATCCTCTGTATATTTGGCGTGAGCTGTAGACTCAAGTGTTAGTATCTACCAACTGTTTTGAAGGGCAGTTCTTCTGATGAGAGTGACGTTCTGTGGCAGTTTTTGTTGAGCGGTTTATAGACTCATCTGTATTAGTACTGGTCTGTGTCAACGTACCAAAACATTGATCTTCAGCTACACCTTAAACAGGGTGTAATTATAGTCTTCAAGTGTGTGTTTATGTTTATTATGAAAATTGTTCAAGGTATATTATGAGACTGTGTCATGAGTGTATAAATTAATATTAAGGTTTAGATTTTTATATCTTAGGTAGGATTATTATTTCTTTTGTATGTCCTTCCACTTCTTTCCTTTCTATTTAGTAATAGGCTAGCGTGGTGGGTAATTTTTGGGTCCCTTATTAACATTAAGATTTGGTTTCTTCACTATGAGTAGGGTTTAGCTTTAGTTATAGGTGACTCTTGAGTTATTTGATGGTATTTTTGTAATTTATCAATTTATTACTTTTTGTGAGCCATCAGTGTTTGTGCATTTACTGTGCAATAAATATTGTGAAATTTTTGCCTATGTGTCTTTCTGGTTTTTCCTCACCTACTGATTTGTGTTTTTGTCACTGGATTTGAGATTAAAATAAAAGAACCCGTTATGGCTTCCTCCTAGAGGGAGTTCGTAACAAATTTTATGACCGTGACAGGATCCAGGACAAACACAATCGGTGGTACGAGTTGTCAGACTGTGCTCTGGGTGAGATTTATCAATATTTATTTTTGTTGTGCCTCATCACCTTCCTTCTTTTCCTTTTCACTATGGCTGATGTAGAGTTTAACCCCGTTGAATATTTAGCTTCTGAGGATTGTATTAGGTATTTGAGTGCTTTGACTAAAGAAAATTTGAAAGCTTGTGCTAGGTCGTTAGGCATTTCTTTAACAAATAGGGAATTGAAAAAGGATGTATACAAGTTAGTAAAGAATAGGCTGAGTGAGCTTAAACAAACTGCTGATGAATTAATTAGTGAAAGCATGAGTGAGTCTGATGTAGAAGGGGCTCCGGGATTGAGTCTTTTTCAGGATCCGCCCCACTGTGGAGTGATTTTTGAAGGGTACGGCAGTCTGCCTGATAATAAAAGTCAGACTGAGCGGGTTCCTCAGACTGATAACGTTTGTCCGGCTGTTCCTACTCGTTCGGCCAAAGTGGAAAATGAGCCACTAGTAAAGGATTTCCAGAGCATGTTGGAGCTAAAGAAGTTAGAGTTCGAGGAGTTGGAGAGAATCAGAGCACATGAAAGAGCGATGCTTGGCATGAAGTTAGAGTTGGCCAAGATCCAACAAGGTAAGGAGTTTGTGAGTACCCCCATCCATGAAGATATCGGGGAAAAGTTTAGTTTTGGGGATGCTCTAAAACTTGTACCTTGTTTTACTGAGGAGAACGTGCCTGAATTCTTTAAGGCTTTTGAAAGGGTTGCTTCCAGGTTGTCTTGGCCTAGGGAGGTCTGGACAGTGTTGATTCAATGTCGCTTGCTGGGCAAGGCTCAGAAGGTTTATAATGCCATAGAGGAGCAAGTATCTCGGGATTATGAGAAAGTGAAAGCTTTGATATTAAAAGCTTATGATTTGGTTCCTGAGGCCTACAGGCAGAGGTTTAGGAATTTTAACAAAACCCCGAACATGACTTTTGTAGAGTTTGCTCGTGTAAAGCAAGAACATTTTGATGATTGGCTCAAGAGTCGCCAAGTAACTACTTTGGCGGCCTTGAAGGAATTGATATTGATTGAAGATTTTAAAAAATCGTGTGCTAAAGATTTAAGAGTGCATTTAGAAGACTTGAAGGTGACCTCTTTTCCCAGAATTGCTCAGTTGAGTGATGAATATATATTGACCCATAAGGTTGGTACTGAGAACTTCAGGGGTAATTTCCCTGTGGTCAAGGGTAACTGGGAGAGTAGAAAGAGAATGTACTTTAACCAAAATAATTCTAATTTCCAGGGTCCTAATAATAATTCTAATTTCCAGGGTCCTAATAATAATTCTAATTTCCAGGCTAACTCTAAAGCAAATTCCAATTTTCAGGTAAAAAATCAACCAAAAAGTAATCCCAGTGGTAATTTTGTAAATAGGAATTTTGCAAAAACTGATAATGCTCATTCTAGTCGTACTATAACTAGTGGTGTGGGAAGTAGTAGAACCTGTTATTGGTGTAACAAGATAGGACATACCCAGGCTAAGTGTTTTGCTCAGAGTTATCTACAGAGGCAGGCTACTACCCCATTGCTTTGGTGAATCAAGTTAAGGCTTCTCAACATTCTATAGAGAACGAGGAAAATGGTAACAAAGGTAATAAAGAGAAAGATTCCCCCATGTGACTGTCATTTAATAAGTATATTTGGCCAGGTAAGCTGAGATTTGAGAAGGAAGTTATAGATGTAAAATTTTGAGGGACACAGGTGCTGCTCGGTCTTTATTGTTGAGAAGTAGGTTACCTCTTAACGTGAAGATCGCTAACTATATTATTTTAAGTGGTTTTCCTGATACTGTTGTGTCGGCTCCTGTGGTTGAAGGAGAGATTGACATATCGGGTGTTGTAAAGAGTATTAATCTGGCCATTGTTGATAAACTACCTATTCCTGAGATAGATGGTATCCTAGGAAATGACTTGTGTAATGTGGGGGGACGAGAATTGTTCCCTATTTTAACCTTAAATAAATTACCAATTGCTGTAACTACTCGCTCCCAGAAAAAAGGGCGTAACCTCTTGATGGACGGAGAGGATTTACATTTAGACCCTGTACAAGTAGATGTAGCAGTAGGAAGGCTCGAGTCTGTAGGAAGTAGTGATAGTAGTAAGGTAGTTAGAGCATGGGATAGGGCTGATTTTATAAGAGCTCAGCATGATGAATTTGATGTGGAAATAACTAAGGGGGATGATGTTTCTAAGCCATGTTTTGTATCAGAGAGAGGATTATTGTGTAGATTAAGCTGTTCTGCTCTTATGGAATCCTCTGAGTACCATAAGCAGATTTTAGTTCCTAAACAATTCAGAGACGAATTGCTGCAGTCAGCTCATGAGGATCCTTTCTCGGGACATTTTGGGGTAACGAAAACTTTTAAGAGATTAACCAAGCTGTTTTGGTGGCCTAATATGAGAAGGTGTATTAAGCAGTTCTTGCGAACTTGTGAGACGTGCCAGGTCATGGGTAAACCCAATCAGGTATTGCGCAAGGCTCCGTTAAAACCCATCCCTGCAATTGGTGAACCTTTTTCAGAGATTGTCATTGATGTTGTTGGTCCTTTACCTAGAACCCAGTCGGGATATATGTATTTATTAACGGTGATGGATAGAGCTTCTCGGTTCCCAGAGGCTTTCCCTCTTAGGAAAGTAACGTCAAAAGCTGTCTGGGAGAAGTTAGTAGAATATTTTGTCGTTATGGGTTACCTTGTACCATTCAATCAGATCGCGGTACTAATTTTTACTTCTAAGTACTTTCAGGACAGGTGTGCTGAACTGGCCATTCAGCACATCACCAGTGTCCCATACCATCCTGAAAGTCAAGGGGTTGTGGAAAGGTTCCATCAAACCCTAAAAGTATAATTGGTAAGTACTGTTATGAACGGGAGAGTAGTTGGGATAAGGAATTACCTTATGCATTATTTGCCTTAAGAACTCACCCAAATGAATCTACTGGTGTTTCTCCTTTCAGATTGGTGTATGGTCATGAGGTTCGAGGTCTTTTGGAAGTGTTATTTGAAGTGTTGATTGGGGGACGAAAACAAATTCAAAATTTAAATATATTTTTATCTAATTTGAAAAATAAATTGAGTGGTGCCTGGAAGTTTGCCCAGGATAATTTGCAAGCTTCCCAGGCTAGTATGAAAATATTCCATGATCGCAAGGCAGTAAGTCGTTCTTTCGAATCTGGAGATCTGGTTCTGGTTTTAGATATGGACCCTGATAGTTTTCTGAAACCCAGATTTAAAGGTCCATGGAAGGTAATAAGAAAGGTGTCTGACCTTAATTATGAATTGGATTCTCCAGGTTCTACTAGAAAGAGTAGAATTTTTCA
This sequence comes from Macrobrachium rosenbergii, assembly GCF_040412425.1. Classification (NCBI taxonomy): domain Eukaryota; kingdom Metazoa; phylum Arthropoda; class Malacostraca; order Decapoda; family Palaemonidae; genus Macrobrachium; species Macrobrachium rosenbergii. Next base: position 25,571,442 of record NC_089794.1, on the reverse strand, counting down.
CATTAATAGATTAAAGAAATATGAAGGTAGAAATCCAGATCCTTTAAATATTGTTTATGAAATACCATGTCCTCTAGTTACTGTATTTTCTAAGGTTGATGATCCTGATAATGAGGTTGATAACCATGTATCTGTAGAGAATTTAAAAACTAATGTTGAGATTTTTAATAAGGCTAATGTTTTGTTGGAGCATCTGGATGAAGTCCAGAAGAAAGACTTGTTATATTTGATAAAGTCTTTTCCAGAAGTGTTTAGAGAGACTCCAGGGCTTACTTCATGGCTTGAACATGATGTTGAAGTAGGTGATGCTCATCCAGTAAAGCAGGCTCCTTACCGCTTGAACCCAGAAAAAGCCAAAGTAGTTGAGAAGGAGGTGCAGTATATGCTGGACCACGATCTTATTCAACCCAGCTCAAGTCCGTGGAGTTCTCCTATAGTTCTGGTAAAAGAAACCTGACGGTGACTATAGAATGTGTGTTGACTACCGTAGAGTTAATCAGGTAACCAAGAGTGACAGTTTCCCTCTTCCTCGGATTGAAGATTTAATAGACCGAATAGGGAATGCCAAGTTTGTAACTAAATTAGACTTATTGAAGGGTTACTGGCAGGTGCCATTGTCTCACAGGGCCCGTGAGATTTCGGCATTTGTCACCCCAAATGGGTTGTATGAATGTAAGGTGATGCCTTTTGGTTTGAAAATGCAGCTTGTGCGTTCCAGCGCCTTATGAATAGGGTGATATGCGGGCTGGAAGGTACCGAAATATATATTGACGACTTGGTGGTATACAGTCAGGACTGGAAAACCCATGTTGAAAGGTTAAGAAAACTGTTTCAGGTTTTAAGAAAGGCTGGTTTGGTTGTAAATATCAAAAGTGTGAGTTTGGTAAGGCTGTAGTGACCTATCTTGGTCATGAGGTTGGTCTGGGGAAGGTTGCTCCTAAACATGCTAATATTGAGGTTATAGCCAACCTTCCTCAGCCGTGTAATGTCCGTGGTGTCCGCAAAATTCTTGGCATGTTAGGGTATTACAGGAGGTTCGTGAAGAATTTTGCTGACATCGCCCAGCCTTTAACTAATCTATTGAAAAAGAACACTAAGTTTTTGTGGAGTACGGAGTGTGAAAAAGCATTTAATAAGTTGAAATCGGTATTAGTCTCGGAACCAATTCTTAGCTCTCCAAATTTTAATAAACCTTTTGTTTTGGCTGTGGATGCCAGCGACGTGGGCATTGGAGGAGTCCTGTTTCAGAGAGATGATAAGGGGGAAATGCACCTGTATCTTACTTCAGTAAAAAGTTACTTCCGGCCGAAAGAAAGTACTCCACCATAGAGAAGGGAAGCTTTGGCTCTGGTGAAGAGCGTATCCCATTTTTCCATTTATTTGTCTAGTTCTCTCCAGGTTGAAGTGTTGACGGACCATAACCCACTGGTGTTCATAAATAAGATGAAGGAGCAAATCAAAGGATTCTGCGATGGGCACTTCTCCTTCAGGAATATAACCTGGTCTTCCAACATATAAAAGGAGTGGACAACAAGATCCCCGATGCACTTTCTAGGATGTGACGTGCTGGCTGTGATGCCGATCCTGATTTTCTAATTTCCTTTTCAGATGGTGTATAGGCTATTAATGTATTCTAATGTTGTTATTGCTTATTTTTGTGCAATCCCGGAGTTCCCTGTTTTTTTTTTTTTTTTGAGCAGTTAGATTAAGTAGTCCTAGTGTGAGTGTTTTTGTTTGTCATGTTTACTTTATCTTATATTTTCGTATTAGGTTTAAAAAAATTAATTTTCCTGTTTAGTCAAATTAATTTTTTTCGTTGAGGAGGAAGGTGTCAGGCAGTAACGTAATTTTAAAGTAAATTTTCTTTGTTTTGCCTTTTTGCACTGATGGCTTTAATTTTTCTATTGTTTGCAATTTTGTAAAACTAAGTTAAGTTAGGTATTTTGCTGTTGGTTTTATGTTAATTTATATTTTGGTTAAATGTATGGTTAATTTGCTTTGGTTGAAAAGCTTAAGTTTTTGTGGCGCCATCTATTGAGTGCAGTTTTAAGTGCGGCCTTCCTCAGTGTTTTTGCTTCCTTGCCAAATTTGTAACTCTGTTTATTTTTCTTTATGGTGACTGGGAGTGTTGTGAGGAGGTGACTTGTGGCTCTCCTAAAGTATTCTTGGAGTCTAGTTCAAGGCCGTTGAAGACTCTGGCGCTGCTGATCTGTCTGCTGTTGTGGATTATATATACATCTCTTCCTATTGTGAAGATTTCTCGCTTGTTCTCGGAGAACAACAATCTGCTAGTATTGAGCTGCTTCTTAATGTAAAAGGCAGTTATGTATATGGAGCTACATGTGGAGTACGACGTGCAACTGTGTTTTGAGTGACCTACTGGCTTAATCTTGACGTTAGCAGTTGTGTGTACATCTGGGCTCAAGAGCCTCTTTTCATCTTTTATGGATGTATCCACAGTATCAGCACCAGAGTGGCCTTGTTGGAGCAAGTAGGGTGTCTTCTCTCAGGTAAGAGGAACATCCTCTGTATATTTGGCGTGAGCTGTAGACTCAAGTGTTAGTATCTACCAACTGTTTTGAAGGGCAGTTCTTCTGATGAGAGTGACGTTCTGTGGCAGTTTTTGTTGAGCGGTTTATAGACTCATCTGTATTAGTACTGGTCTGTGTCAACGTACCAAAACATTGATCTTCAGCTACACCTTAAACAGGGTGTAATTATAGTCTTCAAGTGTGTGTTTATGTTTATTATGAAAATTGTTCAAGGTATATTATGAGACTGTGTCATGAGTGTATAAATTAATATTAAGGTTTAGATTTTTTATATCTTAGGTAGGATTATTATTTCTTTTGTATGTCCTTCCACTTCTTTCCTTTCTATTTAGTAATAGGCTAGCGTGGTGGGTAATTTTGGGTCCCTTATTAACATTAAGATTTGGTTTCTTCACTATGAGTAGGGTTTAGCTTTAGTTATAGGTGACTCTTGGAGTTATTTGATGGTATTTTGTAATTTATCAATTTATTACTTTTTGTGAGCCATCAGTGTTTGTGCATTTACTGTGCAATAAATATTGTGAAATTTTTTGCCTATGTGTCTTTCTGGTTTTTCCTCGCACCTACTGATTTGTGTTTTTGTCACTGGATTTGAGATTAAAAAAATAAAGAACCTGTTATGGCTTCCTCCTAGAGGGAGTTCGTAATGAACACCTTAATATTCTTTGGGAGTCTGAATTTCAAGTCAGTGGCTCCTTTAGTGGGCTTGTTCCATATGAATAGGGTTCATGTTCTGAATAATAATAAATAATAATAATAATAATAATAATAATAATAATAATAATAATAATAATAATAATAATAATAAGAATAATCTTGAATTTCAGGTCAATGGCCCCTTTGGTGGGCTTGTTCCATATGAATAGGGTTCATGTTCTGAATAATAATAATAATAATAATAATAATAATAATAATAATAATAATAATAATAATAATAATAATAATAATAATAATAATAATAATAATAAATCTTGAATTTCAAGTCAATGGCCCCTTTGGTGGGCTTTTTCCATAAAAATAGGGTTCATCTTCTGAATAATAATAATAATAATAATAATAATAATAATAATAATAATAATAATAATAATAATAATAATAATTACTGACCTAACCTAACCTGTACTTCACACTTAAAACATTCAGTTTGAGAGGGATATAAAAAAATGTATCACATCCAAAATGGCAGCATGTGAAACGAGTAAAAACTGCGCCGAAGTGTCTTCGGCGCAATCGAGTTCTCTGTACAGCAAATAATGCTGTATGAGCCGCGGCCCACGAAACTAACTTTCAGCCACGGCCCGGTTGTGGCCTGTCCTATAGCGTTGCCAGACGCACGATCATGGGTAATTTTAATCTTAATTAAAATTTTTAAAAACTATTGAGGCTAGAGGGCTGCAAATTAGTATGTTGCTCATCCACCCTCCAATCATCAAACATACCAAATTGCAGCCCTCTAGCCTACGTAGTTTTTATTTTATTCAAGGTTAAAGTTAGCCATAATCGTGCGTCTGGCAACGCTATAGTTGCCAACAACACAGGCCACCACCGGGCCGTGGCTGAAAGTTTCATAGGCCGCGGCTGGGAGTTTCACACAGCATTATTCGCTGTACAGAAAACTCGAAGAAACTACGGCGCAATTTGTACTTGTTTATTTTTACGTTCCCTGAGAAATGATTGTCATCTTCGAAGACTCCTTAAGATTAATCCCTTATCACTTAGATTACCCAAACCTTGATCTGAGATCAAAGTAAACAGTGGTTTTATCGAGGATTATCAGCGATAATATAAATTTTCTTAAATACTGGGCTTTATCTTGAAAGTCACTACAAGCCACGTTTGAGTAAAACTTATATCTGAAGGATTTATTTTCTTCTCTTTCCTTCTCGTGTTGGTATTAATATTTTGCGAATGATGTAGATTTATGAATGGGTAAAACCCCCATTGCCACCTCACCCATATCCCTCCCCAAGACTCCCCCTCCCCATCACTTCATTGGCGGGGTGGGTAGAGCTCTTGGTTGGCACGCTGTTGGCCCAGCGTTCGACTCACCGACCAGTCAATGAAGAATTAGAGGATTTTATTTCTGGTGATAGAAATTCATTTCTCGTCACAATGTGGTTCGGATGCCACAATAAGCTGTGGGTCCCGTTGCTAGGTAACCAGTTGGTTCTTAGCCACGTAAAATAATTCTAATCCTTCCGGCCAGCCCTCTCTAGGAGAGCTGTTAATCAGCTCAGTGGTCCGGTTAAACTAAGATATATTTGACTTTTCCCCAGCACTGGCATGTTCTTGGCTCTCTTGATTGGTTCCACCTCCTCTCTTCTCATCACATGGCCATACCATCTCAGGCGAGCTTCCCCAGCCTTCTCCTTTACATTCCATATACCACACATTCTTCTTATATCTTGGTCTTAGCAAGCTGCCTCCTTCAAATCATTTCACATACGACTATCTTTCTGCCTTGCTATTCAAAAAAATATCTCGAACTAGGAAAGGAAAGCATTCTGAAATTAGAAAGTTAAAAGAAACCTCAATGAAACTTTCTTTTTTTTAAGATTATGACGAATGAGCTGGATACAAGACGATGAAAGCTTAGAGCAGATCATCCGCAATTCTGGAATAAGCCATTTTCTATCTTTGTTTTTTTTTTACATATATATTCCATTCCTTTAGGCTCTGGTCAAGAAACCAGGGGTTATCTTGGCATCTACCTTTGTTTGCCTTAGTGACCTCAAAAGACCCAGTTAGTGGGCGTATTCCGATTGGTGACCATATCACCAAGTTTTCCAAATTCTGACTCGTGTCAGAATCTTTGTTCCACAGTTTATGGTTTGAGTTACTTTTCTCAAGGATTCAGTTAATTAATTTAATTTAATTAATTAATTGATTCATCGATCGATCGATTGATTGATTGGTTGATTGTTTGATTTCATGAAATTATGAATTTCAATTAATACTTAATTAATTTAAGGAATTGATTAATTTCGGTTAATGAATGAACGAATGAATGAATGAATTGATTGATTGATTGATTGATTGAAGAGAAATTTACTCCACTCTAACAATCCTCATTCCCCTAGTAGCTTGTAAGTCATTTAATATACTTCTAATACTTCTTCGGCTTACAATATAATAATGTATAGCCTTCAAAAGCAAAAATAATAATAAAAACAATCTTATTGCATAACTTTCCCTTTTCAGATGATTGTCAAATGGCTATTCCTCGCCACTGCACTGGGGCTGCAAGGTGCAATATTAGGCAGCCCTTCCCAGCCCCTCTCGATGTTGCCAAGGGCCAGCCAACAGGATGACTTGCCTGCAGAGAGGCCATTCCCTGTTAATCTTGGCCTAGAAGGAGCCGTGACGGAGGAAGACTGGGACAAGTAATTAGAGTTTCCTTTTTATTAGTTTTAAACCTAATCTATTTATCTGAGTACAGAATCATTTTACCTAATATTGGCTCACTTGACATAACTCCCCCTACCTTACCTAACCTTCTGTTACCTGAGTTTTGCTTTCCCTAATCTCATGTTACCTAAATTAACCATACCTTAATATTTCACTTACAGGAAGGGCTTACTTTACCTAACATATCCTTACCTCACCTAGTCCTCAGTTACCTTACTCTGGCTTTCCCTGATTTCATTTAACCTAAACTATTTCACTCACTAGAATGAACTAAACTCGATATTTCTTCATATATATATATATATATATATATATATATATATATATATATATATATATATATATATATATATATATATATATATATATATATATATGTATATGTGTGTGTGTGTGTGTGTGTGTGGGTGTGTATAATAGAGAGAGAGAGAGAGAGAGAGAGAGAGAGGGAGAGAGAGATCTATATATTCATTTATCATTTCTCTCAAAACACACAGAGCAACGATACACGACGCTCCAGCCCCTCAGATAAAGATCTCCGATTTCATGGGATGTGGCTACGAAGTAACGATCACAGGCAAGACGATGAAGACTATCAAAGACAGGGAGATATACGCCTTCCAGGGACTCCGGTATGCGCAGGCGCCGACTGGGGAACGCAGATTTAAAGTAGGAAGTTCGGGAGTTTTTGGAAGGCAGATTTAAAGTAGGGGGTTTGAATGTTTCTGGAAGGCAGATTGTTTTGAAGGCAAATTTAAAGTAGGAAGTTTGGATGTTTTTGGAAGGCAGATTTAAAGTAGGGGGTTTGAATGCTTCTGGAAGGCAGATTGTTTTGAAGGCAAATTTAAAGTAGGAGGTTGGATGTTTTTGGAGGGCAGATTTAAAGTAAGAAGTTGGGATGTTTTTCGAAGTCAGATTTGAAGTGGGAAGTTTGGATGTTTTTTGAAGGCAAATTTGAAGTGGGAAGTTTGGATGTTTTTTGAAGGCAAATTTGAAGTGGGAAGTTTGGATGTTTTTGGAAGGTAGATTTAAAGCAGTAAGTCTGGATGTTTTTGGAATGGAGATTTCGAGCAGGAAGTTTGAATATATTTGGAAGGCAGATTTAAAGTAGGAAGTTTGGACGTTTTTGGAAGGCGGATTTAAAGTAGGAAATTTGAATGTTTCTGGAAGGCAGATTCAAAGTAGGTGGTTTGGACGTTTTTGGAAGGCGGATTTAAAGTAGGAAGTTTGAATGTTTCTGGAAGGCAGACTGTTTGGAAGACAGATTTAAAGTAGGAAATTTTGATGTTTTTGGAAGGCAGATTCAAAATAGGGAGTTTGGATGTTTTTGGAAGGCAGGTTTTGAGTAGGAAGTTTGAATGTTTCTGGAAGGCAGGTTTTGAGTAGGAAGTTTGAATGCTTCTGGAAGGCAGATTTAAAGTAGGAAGTTTGAATGTTTTTGGTAAGGCCAAGTCAAAGGTGGAAGTTTGGATGCTTTCCAAAGGCAGATTTAAAGTAGGACTTCTGGACGTTTGTGGAAGGCGTAAAGTAGGAAGTTTGAATGTTTCTGGAAGGCAGACTGTTTGGAAGGCAGCTTTAAAATAGGAAGTTTGGTTGTTTTTGGAAGGCAGATTTAAAGTAGGAAGTATGGAGGTTTTTGGAAGGCATATTTAAATTAGGAAGTTCGGGTGCTTTTGGAAGGCAGATTTAAAGTAGGCGGTTTGGACGTTTTTGGAAGGCAGTTCTAAAGTAGGAAGTTTGAATGTTTCTGGAAGGCAGACTGTTTGGAATGCAGATTTGAAATAGGAAGTTTGGATGTTTATGGAAGGCAGATTTGAAGTAAGAAGTCTGGATGTTTTTGGAAGGCAGGTTGTTTGAAAGACAGATTATAGTCAGAGGTTTGGATGTTTTTGGAAGGCAGATTTAAAGCCGGATGTCTGGATGTTTTTGGAAGGCACATTTAAAGTAGGAAGTTTGGATGTTTTTGAAATGCAGATTTAGAGCAGGAAGTTTGAATGTTTTTGGAATGCAGATTTAGAGTAGGACGCTTGGATTTTTTGGAATACAGATTTAGAATAGGAAGTTTGGATGGTTTTGGAACGCAGATTTAGAGTAGGAAGTTTGAATATTTTTGGAATGCAGATTTAGAGTAGGAAGTTCTTATGTTTTGGAAGGCAGTTTTAAAGCAGGATGTCTGGATGTTTTTGGAAGGCAGATTTAAAGTAAGAAGTTTGGAAGCTTTTGGAAGACAGATTTAAAGTAGGAAGTTTGGTGTTTTTGGAAGGCAGATTCAATGTAAGCAGATTAGATGCTTTTGAAATGAGGATTTGAAGTAAGCAGTTTGAATGTTTTTGGAAGGCAGATTTTAAGTAGGAAGTCCGGATGTTATTGTAAGGCAGATTTGAAGCAGGAAGTTTGAATAATCTTGAGCTTTGAAATAGTTTATCTAAGACTATTTACACGCTATACATCAGAGTATTAAACACCATAATTCATAGCCTTATCTTTATTCTTTACAGAAAACCGTACCAATAGGACCATACTTCGTCAATGCCACGACTATCTCAGCTACCCATATGGGGGCCAAATGCCCCCAAATGTCCATGATTGGAGCTGGTGCATCTGGGAAGGAAGATTGCTTGTTCCTGAATATATATACACCTTATGTGAGTACTTATCTTAAGAGAAAACATTACTACCACTTAACTAAAATACAGGACGATACAAATATGTTCTCTCTCTCTCTCTCTCTCTCTCTCTCTCTCTCTCTCTCTCTCTCTCTCTCTCTCTATATATCTATATATATATATATATATATATATATATATATATATATATATATATATATATATATATATATATATATATATATATATATATATTAACTTTGAATACTTAGCAGCATCTTCTAATCTTCCCTTCAGCTACCTGAAAAGGAAAGTCCCTTCCAGTCATGGTGTGGATCCATGGAGGCGCTTTCATCTCAGGAGACGCGTCTCTCTACATGCCAACCCGGCTGTTGGATAAGGACATCATATTGGTGGTCATCCAGTATCGCATAGGATCCTTAGTAAGTATATATATATATATATATATATATATATATATATATATATATATATATATATATATATATATATATATATATATATGCATGTGAAAGCTATTTACTGTAGATTATGAAAACCTTTGAGAAACAATTGAATATTACACAAAAGAGATTATAATAAGGTCACTGATTTTCCCAGTTTATTCACATCATATTCCTATTTTCTGCAGGATTTTTCAGCCTCAATAACGACGATGCCCCTGGAAACGTAGGCCTTTGGGATCAGATTGAAGCTTTGAAATGGGTACGTAGTAATAATATAAATATATATATATATATATATATATATATATATATATATATATATATATATATATATATATATATATAAAACAATATTCCTTTTTACTTCAAACACAAGCATTAATCCTACTCTTATCATATTCCCAGCTGCTAATTCAACGGAGAAAATATATTTTTTTTTATTTTCTTCCGAAGGTTCAAGCTAACATAAAGGGTTTCGGTGGAGATCCGGAAAAAGTGACAGTTTCTGGTGAAAGTGCAGGATCGGCCTCTGTTAATTACCTGCTTCTTTTGAAGGACGAAACGAAAGGTATTAAGGAAATAATAATAATAATAATAATAATAATAATAATAATAATAATAATAATAATAATAATAATAATAATAATAATAATAATAATAGTGAAGAAATACACAGAATCGAGCAGGTTCTCCAAAGATCTCTTTTTGTGTGTGTATATGTATGTATATATATATATATATATATATATATATATATATATATATATATATATATATATATATATATATATATATATATATATATATATATATATACATATTTCTTATATATATTTACATGTACGCCACTCTGGATTTCCTTGTAATTTTAGTGACTCATGTTATTATGAGATTTTCCTGAATATAATAATAATAATAATAATAATAATAATATCAAGCTCATCATTGCACATCATTGCAGGGCTGTTCAGAGGAGTGCTAGCTGAGAGTGGGTCAGCCTTAGACCACTGGTCACTTGACCCTGACCCCGTGACCTCTGCCATACTCATTGCAGAAAGGAACGGTTGCGCAAATGATAGCCTCAAAGATTTATACGACTGCATGATGAAGGTCCCAGCTGATCAGCTGTCAACTGTCATCGCGACTTTCGTTGTAAGTTTACTTATTTTTTTGGACAAACAACATTTAAGAATGTTATAAATACATGTAGGTAACATGACACATACATATTGTAAACAGGTTGCAAACGTGTCAACGACTTTAGGTGAAGAAAGTATATAAATGCTGGATAATTGTATGAAGCACTAGTCGTGACTACCAATATGTCATTCAGTTTGTGTTGGTAACACATATCAAAAACAAGTCACATACATGTCACAAACATGTCACATACATATCACAAACAAGCTGCGAACACGTGAATGACTTTTTGGGAAGAAAGTGTCTTTGGTAAATGCTGGATAATTGCATGAGGTTTTGATAACATGTAACATACATATCACAAACAGGTTGCAAACATGTCAAAAACAGCAAGTATATAATAGTGTATGGTAAATGATTGATAATTGCATGAAGCCCTGGCCGTGAGCAAATATATGCCCTACAGTCTGTGTCAGTAACATGTTGCATACATGTCACAAACAGGTTGCAAACATGTCGACGACTGCGAGTAGAGAAAGTGTCTGGTAAATGATAAATAATTGTATGAAGCACTGGTCATGATCACATATATGCCTAACAGTCTTTGTCTGCAACATGTCGCATACATGTCGCAAACAGGTTGCAAACATGTCGACGACCATTTGCAGAGAAAAAGTCTCTGGTAAATGATGGATAATTGTTTGAAGCACTGGTCATGATCACATATATGTCCTACATTCTTTGTAGGCAACTTGTCTCATACATGTCGCAAACACTTGCAAACATATCGATGACCACATGAAGCACTGGTCATGCCCAAAATATGCCCTACTGTTTGTGTCTGTAACATGTCACATACATGTCATAAACAGGTTGCAAACATGTCGACGACCTATGTGGAGAAAAAGTCTCAGGTAAATGATGGATAATTGTATGAAGCACTGGTCATGCCAGCAAATATGCCCTACAGTCTGTGCCTGTAACATGTCGCATACATATCACAAACAGGGTGAGGACCGAAAAGCAGGGCAGATGGGCTTCCGAGGGGCGGCGCCCGTCGTACAAGATGAGGGCCTGAAGGCTGCTCTGGTGACGAAGCACCCGAAGAAGTATTACGAAGACGGAGATGTAAATGACGTCCCACTTTTCATAGGAGCAAACAAGCACGAGGGAGCGTTTGTGTTTGGAAGTGAGTCTCTCTCTCTCTCTCTCTCTCTCTCTCTCTCTCTCTCTCTCTCTCTCTCTCTCTCTCTCTCTCTTTATTTATATGTATTAACTGAATCACGAAAATATGGAACGTGATGAATATATAAATAAAGGCAATACCATGAAGGAAAGAGAAACGACAGGTGGTGCTAGGCCTTTCGACTTACTGTCCTTTGCTAAGTAAAGGACAGTAAGTTGAAAGGCCTAAGCACCACTCCGTCTCTTCTCTTCCTTCAGTATTGCCTTTATATATATATATATATATATATATATATATATATATATATATATATATATATATATATATATATATATATATATATATATATATATATATATATATATATATATATATATATATATATATATATATATATATATATATATATATATATATATATATATATATATATATATATATATATATATATATATATATATATATATATATATATATATATATATATATATATATATATATATATATATGTATATGTATATATATACATATATACATTACATATAGGCATAATTCTGAATCTAAATACATCTTACACAAGCCTGTTATCAGCAATGTAAGCTAAAAATGCGAAAATTGTAAAAACTGAGAGTTTGAAAACCCAGTCAACTATGTCATATTGTTTCTGTTTGTAAAGTGGTTTTTTATTAAATAAATCAAATAAAATTTCTTAAGGAATGTTTTTTGAATTCATTGTATTAAAACGTTCATTTGAAAGAGTTTTTCTGAAATTGATTTAAATAATGTTTTTTTCAGGGAAGCTTTTTGAATGTATTGAAATGCGAAGATTTTTATGTTTTATTAAAAATAATTTATCTTGGACTGTTTTTTTAAAAATGATGTTTTTGTTACAGTTATGTACTGGGAATTCTTAATACCAAATCACAGGCTTGAAGACGCGGAATATCTGAGAGAAGATATGATGAAAGATCTTCTGCTAACCTTCGGTAAGTATAATATATTTACATGTTTCATTTATGTTGTTGTTCAATGTTTTGGTAGTAAAACTATGAATGAGAACTGTAAAGAATTAGATTTGTAGTAGTGATAGTGCATTCACTATCACAATTGACCCATTCCGAGGGGCGGCGCCCCTCAGAAGCCCATCTGCCTTGCTTTTCGATCCTCACCCTGTTTGTGATATGTATGCAACATGTTACAGACACAGACTGTCGGTCATATTTGTGGGCATGACCAGTGCTTCATACAATTATCCATCATTTACCAAAGACTTTTTCTCCACATACAGTCGTCGACATGTTTGCAACCTGTTTGCGACATGTATAAGACATGTTACTGACAGACTGTAGGACATATAATTATGTGCTCACAACGTGCTTCATGCATTTGTCAATCATTTACCATACACTATCTATACTTGCAGTTTTTGACATGTTTGCTACCTGTTTGTGATATGTATGTTACATGTTCTCAAAACATAGTGAAGGACCTTTTTGTGGCCATGACCAGTGCTTCATGCAATTATCCAGCATTTACCAAAGACACTTTCTTCCCAAACGGTCATTCACTTGTTCGCAACTTGTTTGTGATATGTATGTGACATGTTTGTAAAATGTATGTGACATGTATGTGACTTGTTTATGATATGTATGTGACATGTTTGTAACATATATGTGACATGTATGTGACTTGTTTGTGATATGTATGTGACATGTTTGTAACATGTATGCGACATGTATGTGACTTGTTTTGTCAGTAGTGATAGTAAAAGTATGAATGAGAGTCTATATAGCATTAGATTTGTAGTAGAGATAGTACATCAACTATCACAATTGATCCCTGGTCCTCCTTTCCTGCCGAGAGCGACCAGATTTAATGACTAAGCAGCACCAGTATGCAATGAATGTCCCACGCTGTCCAACTCCTCAGTTCCAGAGGTCTGTTATTTCTCACGCCGTTGCTCTGTGGAACAGCCTCCCTGAAGATGCTGTTCGATTTGAACCTCGAAAGTTCAGGCGAAGATACTATGCCTTAGTACTCTAAAACCGTTTATCTTATATCTTAAGAATCTAATGATTTTTTGATTTGCTTCGTTATCAATTTAATCATTTATCTTGTTTTTCTTTTCTAATAACTGATCTCTTCTTTTTGTACTTCTTGTTATCCTCTGTTGCTTCTTCCAAATGAACACCTTATTCTTTGGATGCTTGCATTACGAATCAATGGCCCCTTTGATGGGTTTGTTCCATATGAATAGGGTTCATCCTCTGAATATAATAATAATAATAATAATAATAATAATAATAATAATAATAATAATAATAATAATAATAATAATAATAATAATAATAATAATAACTGGGTTGTTTTATCTTGATGCTACAAATTCATTGCTTGTACTTGTAAAAGCAACAGACTTTATTTATTCATATTTTGTTTGCCACTTACGCAGTAGTAGTAATAATAATAATAATAATAAATGTCTTGTTATATCTTGATGCAATCCTGTTTTCTTGTTTGTACTTGTAACAGATATTAAGTTTTATATATATATATATATATATATATATATATATATATATATATATATATATATATATATATATATACATACACACACATATATACATACACACAGAGACACACACACACACACACACACACACACATATATATATATATATATATATATATATATATATATATATATATATATATATATATATATTTATTTATTTTCTCACTCATGCAGGAATTGAAGACCCCAGCAATGGGATTGGCGAGGCTCTGAAGGATGACTACGTAGGGGGAAGGGATTTAGCAGACTTCGAAAACGCCACCCCAGGATTGGTTGATGTAAGTGGGGCCAATAACGTTCACTTTTTTTTTTGAAAGAAGAAGATAAAATACACAACATTACGTAACCAAAAGTAGTGTAGATTTGGTGAATATGTTGGAAAGGGTAAGGCAGAAGTAAATTGGCTTATATTAAGTGAGGTTACCTTATTTTGTTACAAAAGAAAAAGTTGGCCAACAATCTTTACTTTTTTGGAAAGAAGAAGATGAAGCACACAACATTATGTAAACAAACTGTCTAAGCTTAGAGTATTCATAGACAAGGGTCAACAGAAGTTAAATTCCATTAAGGAAGTGAGGTTACCTTATTTTGTTACAAAAGAAAAAGTGGGTCAACGGTGTTTACATTTTTTGGAAAGAAGATAAAATACACAACATTATGTAAACAAACTTTGTGTAAGCTTAGAGAATTTATTGACAAGGGTCAACAGAAGTTAAATTCCACTAAGGAAGTGACATTACCCTGTTTTGTTATAAAATAAAAAGTTGGCCAACAATGTTTACTTTTTGGAAAGAAGATAAAATACACAACATTATAAAAAAATCTTTGCGTAAGCTTAGTGTAATTGTTAGCAAAGCTAAACCAGAAGCGAAATGACTTGTTGTAAGTGATATTACCTTATTTTGTTATAAAAGAAAAAGAGAGTTGGATAAATTAACATAATTAATGCAGGATGCATATGTGAAAAGAAAACTTATTGCAGGATGCGCTTGAGAAAATAGAATGATAATGGAGATGATATGTGATTAACACAGGATTGTCTTGTTTGTTGAAAACTAAGAAAGGCAAACCTGTTAAATCTTATGTAAAAGAAATGTGGTGACTTTTCAGGTAATGGAAAGACTGAAGTGGGAATATGTTATGTGGTGGGAAGGCCATTTATAGAGTACACTGGAATTTGTGGCTCTATACGATGGGGTAGTCCAATATACCGTTTTGCTTGCAAGATTCTCTGATGCCAGACGTTTTCATAATAATAATAATAATAATAATAATAATAATAATAATAATAATAATAATAATAATAATAATAATAATAATAACAAAAGTATCTTGCGAAATATGGAAAGAATTTTACCTCACGTTAAGACTGAAACAAGGATCCTTTAGGCAATAGGCGAGCACTACGCTAACCTCCCCAGAGATAATGAAAATTACTGGAACCTACGCCTATAATGTCTGAGGCCTAGGCCTAGTCTTCTCGTATCTCACTCGAATTGTCCCGGGATCAATCTTCGCGTGAGGTAGAATTTTAGCTTTATATGAATGAAAACTATACACAACTGTTTTTAATAGTTAGCTTCCTTTAGGCTATAGAAGAGCACGTACAAACCTTCACAGAGGACATTGAAATTATTGGAACCTGCGCTTAAACCGTTTGCGTCCTAGGCCTAGTGGGCAGTCTTCTCTAACCCGAAACGTCCTGGGATCCATCCATGCATAAAGTAGAAATGTAACTTTGTATGAATGAACACTATAACAAATTGGTGTTTTTAACAGTTAGCAGGGATGCTGTTCCTCAAAGCCGGTGCGTGGGAGACTGCCAAACAGCACGCGAACAAAACCACCTCGAAGACTTTCCTTTACTCTTTTGATTTCGAGTCTGACGATACCATCTTCAAGATCTTCTTCCCGGATTACAAAAACGCTCCATTCAAGCATGGTGGGTGGAAGATGGCGTTTAGTTTTTGTTGCTTAATTACCATAAGTATATATATATATATATATATATATATATATATATATATATATATATATATATATATATATATATATATATATATATATACATATATATATATGAGACCATAAAAACATAAAATGTAGAAAATAAAGGCTACATTTCAGAGACCAAACTGTTTCCCTCCTCAGGAGAGAGACAGTTTGGTCTCTGAAATATAGCCTTTATTTTTCCACACTGAAAAATAAAGGCTATATTTCAGAGACCAACCTGTTTCTCTCCTCAGGAGAGAGACAGTTTGGTCTGTGAAATATAGCCTTTATTTTCCACACTAAAAAATAAAGGCTATATTTCAGAGACCAAACTGTCTTTTATCAGGAGGGCAGACAGTCTTATATCTGATAGCCTTTAATTCTGTTTTAACATATCTGATGGAATTCTGTTTTTATTTCACAGTCATATATATATTTATACATATAGAGAGAGAGAGAGAGAGAGAGAGAGAGAGAGAGAGAGAGAGAGAGAGAGAATCTACTGGCCACTTTTAACCAGATATGTATGTAAATATATATATATATATATATATATATATATATATATATATATATATATATATATATATATATATATATATATATATATATATATATATATATTCTTTACACCAGAACATTGCAGCACCTCACCCAAATTGCGTTCTCTAGTCCTAGATATGGAACCACACTAAAATGATATTTCTTACAATTCTTATTTCTCTGTAGATGGAGTGTGTCATGCGGATGAAATGATGTACATTTATAACCTGCCTGCTTCCCTGGATGAGACACAGTTGAAAGTGAAGGACAAAATGGTGGAGATGTGGACTAACTTTGTCATTTATGGGTATGGAGGATAAGAAGAAATATATTTTATTTACACATTGTTGTCATCATCTAAAATATATGTATACATATATATATATATATGTATGTATATATATATATATATATATATATATATATATATATATATATATATATATATATATATATATATATATATATATATATAACTCAACAGTTATAATCTCGATTAAAAGAGGAAATTTATTAAAAAATATATGGTATATTTGGTTTTTTTAGTCAAGAGTATTACTGTGAATTCTTCTGTAGATAACTGTGAAACACGATATGGTGTTTTTATATTGTGTGTGTGTATAATTGTATATATATTTTTATATACGTATGTATGTATAAATTTCTGACTCACATCAGGATCAAACCCAGGTCTTTCAAATGAAAGACGAGACCGCTTCCAATTAACCCACACAAGCCATGAAAGAAGTTGGAACCTGAGCTGGCAGCGGTTTCATCTTTCAACTGAAAGGCCTGGGTTCGATCCTGATGTGAGTCAGACATTTAGATATATATATATATATATATATATATATATATATATATATATATATATATATATATATATATATATATATATATATATATATATATATATATATATATATATATATATTTATATATATATATATATATATATATATATATATATATATATATATATATATATATATATATATATATATATATATATTTATACACACACAACCCCTCACTTATATTCTTTTGTCTTATACAGAGATCCCACTCCTGACGAGGCTCGTGACAGCTGGTCGAAGTTGAACATTCCGAAGTGGGAATCTTTGAAGACAGGAAATCACCATTATATGTTGATTGAAGAGGAGTGCAGGCTTATGGACGAATATCCAGACAGGTAATGACACTTTGTGTATCTGTGTGTGTATGTGTGTGTGCTTGTGTATGTTTGAGAGAGAAAGAAAAGAGAGAGAGGGGTAAACTGCAATTTTAATTGATATTAAATGAAATGATTCACATTGTCCTATTTTGTAGTCAAGATGAAATTTCAGTTCGTTGGGTTGTAATATGACTGTTTGTGTATGTTTGTATGTGTACGTGTTTGTGTATGTGTGGGAGTGACAGAAAAAGAAAAAAAGAGGGAGATTAAACGTAATTTTCAGTGATATTAAATGAAATGTGTCACATTGTCCTCTGATGTAGTTGTGGAATCTTCAGGTCTCTAAATACTTCAGCGAGGATCGAATTCTTTCTTCATCTCTGCTGACGTCTCCTGAATTTCAGGTGTATCGGTTTTGTTTCCTGTTCCCTCAGATTTATTTACTGATGACCTTTTCCTACAACTCTCTCTCTCTCTCTCTCTCTCTCTCTCTCTCTCTCTCTCTCTCTCTCTCTCTCTCTCTCTCTCTCTCTCCTTTCCAATGGCCTGCTCAGCTAAGCTGCTGCAAAGATTCAAAAATTTACAGCAGGCATTAGGAGAGAATAGTTTACCTGCATGATCGTCCACCTCTCTCTCTCTCTCTCTCTCTCTCTCTCTCTCTCTCTCTCTCTCTCTCTCTCTCTCTCTCTCTCTCTTTCCTTTACAGTGAGCTGCTCAGCTAAGCTACTGTCAAGATCCTATCATTGATAACAGGCATTAGAGGGTAATAGTTTAACTGTATGATCGTCCACCTCTCTCTCTCTCTCTCTCTCTCTCTCTCTCTCTCTCTCTCTCTCTCTCTCCTTTCCAATGAGCTGTTCAGCTAAGTTACTGCCAAGATCCAAAAATTTACAATAGACATTAGGAGAGAATAGTTTACCTGTATGATCGTCCACCTCTCTCTCTCTCTCTCTCTCTCTCTCTCTCTCTCTCTCTCTCTCTCTCTCTCCTCCAGGCTTATTCCCCTTTGGAGCCCTCTTGGGTTTATAGTATTTTGACTTTGTCCATAAGGGTTTTCAGCTGAAGATTTAAGGAAAGAAAATCAATGTGAAAACCTGAGAAGGCAGACATTGGATGAATTGGATGAACTTTAAACATTTTCCACCTCAGATTCTACTTTGAGCAAATATTTTCTTTCATTTCAGGTGGCACATTACTCTCGACGAGGACACAGGAGACAGTTCTTCAACAGTCCCACCATCTTCTACAACCGAAAAATCCAGTGGTCCTACCCAGGAAGAATACGATTTCGTCTCTCAGCAAAGAACAATCTACATGATTTCTATGATAGTGTTCATCGTTACCACAGTGGCTCTTGGAGGGCTGGCCATCTACTTCTTCAGGGCGCGTTCAAGCTAACGGGACTCTTCATCTCTTTTCATATAGGAATATTGTTGGAACAATTTAATGGCCCTTTTATATGAGAATATTGCTGGAACAATTTCATGGCACTTTTCATATAGGAATGTTGTTGGAACAATTTAATGGTACTTTTCATATTGGAATGTTGTTGGAACAATTTAATGCTACTTTTCATATAGGAATATTGTTGGAACAATTTAATGGCATTTTCATATGGGAATATTGCTGGAACAATTCCATGGCACTTTTCATATTAGAATGTTGTTGGAGCAATTTAATGGTACTTTTCATATAGGAATATTGTTGGAACAATTTAATGGCATTTTCATATGGGAATATTGCTGGAACAATTCCATGGCACTTTTCATGTTGGAACAGTTTAATGGCACTTTCATATGGGAATATTGTTGGAACAATTTAATGGCACTTCCATATAGGAATATTATTGGGACAGTTTGATGACACTTTTCAATTAGAATTATTGTTGGAACAGTTTGATGACACTTTTCATATAAAAATATTGTTGGAACAATTTTATGACACTTTCCATATAGGAATATTGTTAGGACAATTTAGCGGCACTTTCATATACGAATATTGTTGGAACAATTTAATGGCACTTTTCATACAGGAATATTATTGGAACACTTTAATGGCACACTTTCATATAGGAATATTCTTGGAACAATTTAGTGACACTCTTCATACGGGAATATTGTTGGAACAATTTCATGGGGATTTTCATATAGGAATATTGTTGGAACAATTTAATGACACTTTTCATGAAGGAATATTGTTGGAACAGTTTAATGACACTTTTCTGTTAGGAATATTGTTGGAACAATTTAATGACACTTTTCAGTTAGGAATATTGTTGGAACAATTTAATGACACTTTTCAATTAGAAATATTATTGGACACTTTTGAATCAGAATTATTGTTGGAACGGTTCATTTGCTTACATTTATAGAACCTGGAGGTTTCAAATTTAAAATTTTAATGTAGTCTACACTACTTTTAAGTACCAGTTTCAGTGTGATTTACAAAAACTATGTTATTTCTAAATTATTATGGTAATACTGATTATTCTGACACTGTGAATATATTCTTCATAAAATTCTTGGTTTTGAATTTGAAAATAGCACTGAAGACTTTTAAGCACATCTAAATTTTCTATTTTAGGCAACTCCTTTCTATATATCACAAAAAAAAAGTAAAACATTATTAGAAACTTCTCTCTAAAGAAGGCTGAACTAAGGTAGTAATTATGAAAATTTTTTTTTGTTTTTGTAGTAATATGCTTACAATATTATAGCATTTTAGTTGAATAAGGTTCAAGAAGGATAGACAATAATCATTGCTTGTTGTAATGGGATTCTCTGTAATATAACAAAGTGAATTTTTCTAATGATTTGTTGTGCATTGGCCAACGTAAGTCATATTAGACCTTTGTCAGGATTTCATACTGAAGGTATGGCTTGCCTATATTGTGTAAAATAAAATAAATTTGCCATAGTAGGCTACATACTTCTTTGGCATTACCCCATTACCATGAGAGGTGCCTTTTGATACACATACACAACACACACACATATATATATATATATATATATATATATATATATATATATATATATATATATATATATATATATATATATATATATATATATATATATATATATATATATATATATATATATATATATATATATATACAGTATATATAGTCTATATATATATAAATGTATATATTTATATCTTTTATATATATATATATATATTTATATATATATATATATATATATATATATATGTATATGTATGTATTATATATATGTTTACATGTATGTATGTATGTATGTATGTATGTATGTATGTATGTATGTATGTATGTATGTATGTATGTATGTATTAAAGTATGTATGCCTAAGGAGGCTTCTGAGAGCTATAAAACTGGTAGTAGGCTGTCCAGCTCTAAACATTCCAACCTAAGAAATCAATCGAAAATATGTAAAGGCTAAATCGAACACAAAGTCTTCAAGATTGTTGGAAGAGCAAATAATGAAATTAACCTGACCATTTCAGAATCTCTTTTAATAAAATAAAAACCGCCCCAACTTAAATACCTAATTGTCATCTACCCAGTTGTTCGTTGGCTACTCTGTTGTTAACAGACTTGTTGTGATTTTCTTTTAAGACTGTTTCCTTTCAGTCTGCTCTCTTCCACTGTTCAGGCTAGTTTTGTCTTGTGATTGATGTGTTTGCTGTAAGTATTTCAGTCTTGTTCTTTGATCGTTGTTCTGTGTTTAAGTATTTCCAGTGTGATGTATGTGATTGTGTTTTAAGTGTAAGGTTGTACAATTGCAGTGTCCCAGATGGTTTAAGTTTTGAAAATGCGACTGGGTGTGTGTGTGTGTGTATATATATATATATATATATATATATATATATATATATATATATATATATATATATATATATATATATATATATATATATATATATATATAAATAAATACATATTTATATGTATATATATGTATATAAATAAATATATATTTGTATATATACATATATATGTATATATATATATATATATATATATATGTAAATATATATTTATATTTATATTTATATTTATATTTATATTTATATTTATATTTATATATATTTATATTTATATTTATATTTATATTTATATTTATATTTATATTTATATTTATATGTTTTCGAGGAACCTGTGGGATAAAATTATTACTAAATACTTGTACCCCGAGCGGAATCCAACGGAAAGTCTCACCTCCCCTGTTGAGATTCGAACTCAGGCACTGTGAAAAGGATCAGGTGAAAATATTGGGTTGACAGTTATCAAATAATAATCATGACGGATGAGAGTTAGAAAAAAAACTGATCTCTTTTCGTTTTTCTATTTATTTACTTCAACATAGATACATGAGGTCGCTTACTAATTTAACATATATTTGTAATTAGTAACACTGCTTTATTACATTTGTGCAAAGAACTTTTCCTTACGTCTATAAACACTCTCATTATATACATGCTTACATACATGCATACATACATACATACATACATATATGTATCTATGTATATATATATATATATATATATATATATATATATATATATATATATATATATATATATTATATATATTTATATATATATATATATATATATATATAATGTATATATTATATATATATTATATATAATATATATATTTATATATATATACATACCTTTATATATACATATATATATGTATATGTGTATATATGTACATACATACATACATACATCCTTCAACTTAATGTAATATAAGTTACAACACTTCCTCCGAATCAAAAGACGAATCACCGCCTTCCCGCACTGTCTTTGAAATGATCAAGGAAAATCAGAATTGCGAGGAAAACTGTACTCAAAAGAAACACGATCATGCAAGCCATGAACGCTTCCCGTTGGCCATTGATGAAATCATATTCCTCCTGCGTCGGCAAAGGTACAGGCTGACGGGCTATGTGTCTCCTGGAAGAGATGAATATAAAGAAAATCACCTTTTTAATAATTTACTTATAAGTTCTTTGTAAAAGAAAACTATCGTGACGGCTTTGGCTGTCCATCCGCACTTTATTCTATCTGCACTTTATCTCTCCGTCCTCAGATCTTATAAACTGCTGAGGATAGAGGGCTGCAAATTGGTGTGTTGATCATCCATCCTCCAATCATCAAACATACCAAATTGCAGCTTTCTAGTCTCATTTGTTTTCATTTTATTTAAGGTTAAAGCTAGCCATAATCGTGCTTCTGGCAACGATATAGGATAGGTCATCACCGGGCCATGGTTAAAGTTTCATGGGTCGCGGCTCATATAGCATTATACCGAGACCACCAAAAGACAGATCTATTTTCGGTGGCTTTGATTATACGCTGTAGTGGCTGCGCAGAAAACTCGATTGCGCCAAAGAAACTTCGGCGCATTTTTCATTTGTTTTTTTTTCTATTTACTGATTAATTTGGTTAATCAATAAATGAAGAGTAACTTTTCTATCAAAAGATACTCGAGTGAATACTATTTAACAATTGATGGTCCGCTGACTCGAATTAGTTTCAATTTCTCTCAGGTAAGGAAATAAAACCAAAAATCTTATTGGTAATATAGAAAAATAAAACTAACTTTCAAAAGACACTCAAACAAAAACTATTAAACAACTGATGCGCTTTTGACTGGAATTGAAATGACAGTTTATCTTAGGCACACAAAACAAGTAAAAAATTGCTCCGAAGTTTCTCTGGCGTAATCGAGTTTTCTGTACAGCCGCTACAGCCCATAATCAAGGCCACCGAAAATAGATCTATCTTTCGGTGGTCTCGATAAAATGCTATATGAGCCGGGGTCCATGAAACTCTCAGCCGGCGTGGTGGCCTGTGTCGTTGCCTTGCCAAAGGAGCGATTATGACTAAATTTAACCTTAAATAAAATAAAAAAACTACTGAGACTAGAGGGCTGCAATTTGGTATGTTTGATGATTGGAGGGTGGATGATCAACATACCAATTTGCAGCCCTCTAGCCTCAGTAGTTTTTAAGATCTGAGGCGGACAGGAAAAAGTGCGGACGGACAGACAAAGCTGTTCTATTCAGAAAACATAAAAAACATTATCATTGATTTTAAAAAATTGTCTGTCAAAAAATAAAGGATAAAAAACATCAATGAATCCTTATGGGATCATCTTACCTTTTCACATAGTCATTCTGTTGCGAGCAATCCTCTTCAATCAGCAGATAATTCTTGTTCGTTCCAATTGGAGACCATTTCGGAATGCCTAAATCTTTCCATGAACTCTTGTCTACATCTGGAGTGGGCTCACTGAGAAAATGAGATTATAAATCAGTATTATCTGCTTCGTATTCCGTGAGTTAATTTGGGAGATCTGTGAACGAATTTGTATTATAAAGAAGACGGTTCGTATGATGAGAGAGAACGAGGGAGTAGATAGTCAACTAGGTTAGTGATGGTAAAAGTTGAATTAGCAAGATGGTATATGGAGTGATGAAACAGGTGAATATTTCCCCATGTGACTGAAGCAATCCTTCTTGCTACAAAACTGAATAAGTGTAGGAATGAGATTTGCATGTAATTATATATATATATATATATATATATATATATATATATATATATATATATATATATATATATATATATATATATATATATATATATATATATATATATATATATATATAGTTCCAAAATATGAAACTTAATAATTTAATAGATATTGTTATTTCATTAATTTTATGTGCCAGTTTTGATGGGGATAACATTCTTATGAGTTACCAATAGCATTTTAAAGTGATTCTCTTATATAAATATAAAATTGATGATCCAAGTTAGGGTTACATATGCAAAAATTCGTGGGAACAAATATTTCATTGAAGGAAACCAAATTCAATGACTGTTCCCAGGAGATTGTAGTATACACTCATGATAGTTAAGCTAAAATAAAAAGTGTCAAGAATAAAGTTTCAGTTCTTGAGTTAATGAAACTTCCAACACATTTAAGCTAGTCTGACACCAGTTCTTTACTTAATGAAACTTCTAACACATTTCAGCTTGTCCGACACCAGTTCTTTACTTAATGAACTTCCAACAAATTTCAGCCAGTCTGCCACCAGTTCTTTGCTTAGTGAAACTTCCAACAAATTTCAGCTGGTCTGCCACCAGTTCTTTACTTGATGAAACTTCCAACAAATTTAAGCTACTCTGCCACCAGTTCTTTGCCTAATGAAACTTCCTATACATTTCAGCATGTCTGCCACCAGTTCTTTGCTTAATGAAACCTCCAACATATTTCAGCTAGAGTCTAGTGGCCGTGACAGCAAGCCAGAATGAAGTCTGGAATCCAACTGAGAGATGTTAAGAGGCAACTTACTGATAAATGGCAAAATTGGTCCACAAGGTTGCGAGTCGATCTCTGGTCTTGGTCTGGCTTTTGTCCAACTGCAGGTCCTTGGGCATATTGAAGAGGTACATGAGCTCGTCTCCGTGAGTGACTCCTTGAAAATCAATGAAGGATATCAGGATTAAGACGAGGAAAAGTGTGAAAATTACTTGACAATGTACAGGGCGCGTTTTACATGGGGATCATCCCAATAATTTTCTGCCAAGGTAAGCTAGTTGAAGCTTTACCCCAGTAGGGGGAAAATGCCATCAGTGCACTTCGCGTGGTGCATTGTAAGCATTACTCAAGGTTCTTTGCATCATCCCATCTATGGCCCCTAGCTACAACCCTTTTCATTCTTATTACTGTACCTCCATTCATATTCTCCCTTCCATCTTGCTATCCACCCTCTCCTAACAATTGTTCCATAGTGCAACTACGAGGTTTTCCTCCTGTTACACCTTTAAAACCTTTCTATTCTTAATTTCCCTTTCAACAGCGCTTGGTCATTGGCCTAAATCATATATTCATTTCCATTCCTCTGCAGATTTAGGGACATATTTCACTCTGAATTACATTGACTAAGATTCAAAAACCTACTAGTTCTTTTGATTCTTAGACTATCATCGTTACCGTTACTAATACCACTTCTAGTATTTCTTTTCCTAATATTTAACGAGGTTCAGTATTCTTTTAGTTATGTTTTGCTTGACTGAATGGTATGTCCATGGAACAACCTGTAAGGTCACCTAGGGTTATCTGAGCTTTGAAAGTCGTCTAAGGTTGTATATTCCTCTGAAGCTACCTCAGGGTCCATTTAGCTTCCTCACTATTTATTGAATTTTATCACATAAGCACTGTATTCAAGGATGATGAATAATAGGTGTCTTAGTAATTAAACTTCCAATTGTAAAATGAAATAAATCAGTAATTTTGATATTAAACTAATCTAACTCATCGTGATTGTTAGCAGTAATTGAGCCACCATTTGTATAAAAAAAAGTACTTTTGATATTAAGTTGATGTAACACACAGTGATTGTTAGCATTAGGGAACTATTTTTATAAAAGTAAAAATCATTACTTTTGATACTAAGTTAATATAACCCACAGTGATTATTAGTAGCAACTTAACCACTATTTGTATAAAAGCAAAAATCAGTACTTTTAATGTTAAACTAATATAACTCACCATGCTTGTTAACAGTAATAGAGGCACCATTTGTATAGAAGCAAAAATCACTACTTTCAATATTAAATATTAAACTGAACATAACTCACCGTGATCAAATATTGGGTCTGGGTCCTCGCAAGTGAAGTATGTGTCGAAGAGGGAATCTTTGGACTGGAAGTCGAAGGCATAAAAGTATGCCATGTTCGGCGATGGCATGACCTGGGCAATTCGCCATGCTGGGAGTTTGGCCATGATATTACCCGTCAACTGAAAATTATAAGTCACTGGTTAATTTTCGTGATACTTCTTTTAGTTTAACGGTCATACTTGCAAGTGAGGCTCCGTGCTAATCTAGGATTTATGCTACATTACCTTAGTTAAAAATCAAAGTCCTCCTGGGCCTCTCTTTGGCCGACAGCCAGTGGGCGACAGGTCCCAATACCTAAGGTACGTGGCCAGTGTGTCGTTAAGCCCACAGTTTAACTCCCCAGCCTGAGGGCTGGTACTTATTCTCCTACTCACCCTCAAGTTTCCAGACCACTTGGTTAGCGGACCACCGGGTTTATGCAATGGCGCCATTCAAGCCACCAGTGAGCGGCGGGATTTGAACCCCAGTCCTCTCGACTGGTAGGCAAGAACCTTACCACTGCGCCACATTAGGATTTTATTAATTTTCATAGCAGAATGTTAAGTTGTTAGTTTTGCTTATAGGTGAGGCTCTTTACTAACCTAGGCTTTATACTACATCACCTTATGTTTTTTTTGTTTTTCTTTACATTGCTATGTTGTACACTGATGAACTATAATTGTCAATTTTTTGAAGTTCATCTAATTATTATATATTTTCCACTTTCTCTGTTCTGTGGAAATTTGAGCTTTAAAGTCGTTGTATATGAATATTTAAACACTATAAATGATATTTCTAGTTATCATGAAAAATTTGTACTTATATTCCTCTAACAAATTCATTTTCTGTGTGAGATAGGGCAAGTGGTAATTATCAGGAATTCATGTCATTCACAGAAAAGTCTGGATACACCAAGTGAGGCCTTCAATCAGTTTAATAATGAAAAGCTACATTGAATTCTAAGAAGACAATAATCTTACAATTTCCTTCATTAGCAATGAAAGGGTTAAATGTAGCATGATCACAAAGGAAGTTATTACAGTTATTACTCTCAGGAGACAGAAGGGACAGAAATATGCAGTTACATTTCAGTATAGACTAGCTTTGATATCATCACAGAATTAACGATTATGGCAAGTGGGAGAAATTGATTTATATACTGATTTAAGTTCTCTGTACGAACTAAATACTTGTTATAATTTAAGAAATAAAAAACATTTACATCTATCAGTCCTGAATACTTGATATTAATTAAGAAAGCAAAGATATTTACATCTACCAATCCTGAATACTTGATACAGGTTAAGATATCAAAGATACTTATATATATCAGTCCTGAATACTTGGTGTTAATTAAGAAATCAAAGATACTTAGATCTATTCATCCTGGGTTCTTACTAAAAGTTAGCAAATCAAAGATACCTACACCAGTCAATTCTGAATACTTGATACATGTTAAGAAATCCAAGATACTTACACCTATTAGTCGTGAGTGGTAATATAAGCTAGGAAATCAAAGATACTTGCACAAATCAATCCTGAATACTTGATACAGGTTCAGAAATCAAAGGTAATTACATAAGTCAACCCTGAATAATTGATGTTAATTAAGGAATCAAAGATACTTACACCAATCAATCCTGGATACTTGATACAGGTTAAAAAATCAAAGATACTTACATCAATCTATCCTGAGTACTTAATATAAGTTAGGGAATCAAAAATACTTAAACCAATCGATCCTGGAGACTTGATATAGGTTAAGAAATCATGATACATCAATCAATTCTGTGTTCTTAATACAAGTTAGGAAATCAAAGATACTTACACCAATCAATCCTGGATACTTGATACATGTTAAGAAATGAAAGACACTTACTTCTATCAATCTTGAATACTCAATACAAATTGAGAAATCCATGATACT
>NC_089794.1:25528197-25540697 GCF_040412425.1 Macrobrachium rosenbergii | reverse complement strand
AGCGTTTATTTAATCATTTCGATTGTTTCTTATCTGATAATTCCGATTGTTTACTCAAAGTAATTCTGATTTGTTTATCGAATAATTCCGATTGTTTACTTATGGTAATTCTGTTTTTTTTTTATTGAATATTTCCGATTGTTTATTTTAAAATTTCCGATTTGTTTATTTGATTATTCCGATTGTTCATTTAAAGTAATTCCGATTGTTTACTTAAAGTAATTCTGATTTATTTATTGAATAATCTCGATTGATAAGTTAAAGTGATTCAGACTTGTTTATCTACTAATTCCGATTTTTTATTAGCAATTAAGGTTGTTTATCTAAATTCATTCCGATTGTTTACTCAACGTAATTCCGATTTATTCATTTTGATTGTTTATTTAAAGTAATTTGGTTATTGATGATTAATTCTTATTTGCTTATTTACAATTTACATTTGTTTACTTAAAGTAATTCCGATTGTCTATTTAATAACTCCGATTGTTTATTTAATTCACAACTTAAGGGATTTATGCTGCGGGTTTTATTATTGTTGTTGTGATTGTAATCTAACAATTTTGAAATGATGTTACTTTATTTAACGAAATTATAAAAAAGAAGATGCTAATATTGAACTATAACATAACTATAAATATAATGTATTCGGTTATTAATACTATTATTATTGTTGCTAAACGGCAAAAAAATTACAGTACTTTCTTTAACGAACTTTTATAGAAGAAACAAGTAATAGAGAAAACATCGCTATTAATATATATATATATATATATATATATATATATATATATATATATATATATATATATATATATATATATATATATATATATATATATATATATATATATATATATATATATATATATATTGTGTGTGTGTGTGTGTGTGTGTGTAAATTTCAATTGTTCCCTCCGTATGAATTACATTATTCCGTATCTTCGTGAAATTTGGTAGGAATGCATGTAACAGTTACGTGATTTCTTTATGGAAATTTATATAATATAGACTTAATTTTAAGTTCAGTAAGTAGCAACAATAGTTGAAATATTACCCATCAATATGAAAAATATTTCCAATTCCCCGAAATCCTTGTAAGGATATGTTTTTGATACAACAATTCCAAATTATATTTCAACAATATGTGGTCTATATTTTGTTATCAATTCTCACCTCAAAGCCTTGTACAGGCATTCCTAATGATTTCTTGCGATTTAGGAAAATCGTCATATTTGATATAATCATAAAATTCCCTTTTCTTTCAACTGGGAAAGTTTCTCTGAATGGATAAATTTATCTCCCATTTGTTTAAGGAGTGGGCTATAGAGTTCAGGCCAAACGCCAAGCATTGGGACCTATAAGGTCATTCAGCGCTGGAAACGAAAATGAGAGTGGGTAGGTCTGAAAGTTGTACCAAGAGGAAAACCTCGCCGTTGCACTATGAAATTATTGTTAGGAGAGGGTGGATAGCAAGATGGATGGAGGTACAGTAAAAGGAATGAAAGGGGTTGCAGCTAGGGGCCGAAGGGACGCTGCAAAGAACCTTAACTAATGCCTACAGTGCACCCCGTGAAAAGAAGGAGAAGTATCTAGTCCAAGAGACTTCTCGGTGCTTACCATATAAGCGTGTAGATTCATGGTGAGCTCGTGAACAGGTTTAGCTTGCATGCACTGGAAAATGGCAGTGGGGCTTGTTTTTAAACAGTTATTTACGATTGCAATCTTCTTATACGAGCCGTTCTGCTCGTCACCGAAACAGTTTCTCTGCAGGAATGATCCCGATTCCAGAATCATGGCGTGGAAGACTGGTTTACTGGCTGTCGGAGGAAAAACAATATCATTTTAGGATTTTGTCACTGATGACATAGAATCATTGCTTCAAAGAGTGGTTTCCTGACTGTCAGTAATGAAAGAAATAATTTCAAAATTTTATCACTGATAACTTAGAATCATTGCGTCAAAGAGTGGGTGCCTGAATGTCAATAATAAAAACAAATCATTTCAGAAAATTTTCAACGATAACTTAGAATCATGGTACAAAAGTGTAGCTCTTTGACTGCCAAAGAAAAATAAACAAAATATTTCACGAATTTTATCACGGATAGCTTAGAAGCTGGCTATAGCAAAAAAAATAAAAAAAAAAATATATATATATATATATATATATATATATATATATATATATATATATATATATATATATATATATATCCAGCCCTTTTGTGAAGATTTTGAGAAAATTCCGTCATAATTTTTAATTTATATAATTATTTTAACGACTGAAAACATTTGTGGATGATTTCAAAAGTTATGGAGATTATCATTTGACAACGGATAATTCGATCATCCAAATGAAGGACGTTTGTCTAAGTTATATATCAAGCTCCTCTAGGTTCTTGATTATTTCACCATTAGGAAATCTTAGACAAGATTTTTCTTATTATAACATATTTAACTTTCTTCAGTAATCGTCCCATTTCTTGGATCTTATTGAATCGAAAATTCTGGTCTGGTCTTCCTAAGGGCACAAGACACTCCACTCTCCAGTTTCTGAATAGATCAAAGTAACGTCAAGATTCTTGAAAATTACCACTGGTGACGTTCTTGAAAAGAAGCAGGAAGCTCGTCAGAACGGCACCAAATCCTTGACCGAACACTGTGACGTTATTTTCATCGCCGCCCAGAAACTTGATGTTTTGCTGTACCTGTGCTTGAGGGAACAGTATTATTATTATTATTATTATTATTATTATTATTATTATTATTATTATTATTATTATTATTATTATTATTATTCAAAAGATGAACTTAATTCATAAGAACAAGCCCACCACAGGGGCTATTGACTTGCAATTCAAGCTTCAAAAGAATATTATTATTATTATTATTATTATTATTATTATTATTATTATTATTATTATTATTATTATTATTATTATTATTATTATTATTATTGTTCAGAAAATAAACACGATTCATATGGAAGAAGGCCACCACAGGGACTATTGACTTTAAATTCAAAGAATTCCAAATATTATTATTATTATTATTATTATTATTATTATTATTATTATTATTATTATTATTATTATTATTATTATTATTCAGAAGATGAACTCCTTCATAGGAACAGGCCCAGAAAAACGGATAAATTCAATTCCAAAGAATATGTTATTATTATTATTATTAAATTAATTATTATTATTATTATTATTATTATTATTATTATTATTATTCAGAAGACGGACACGATTCATATGGAACAAGTCACAGGGCCACTGACTAGAAATTTAAGCTTCAAAGATGGTCTTTATATTATTATTATTATTATTATTATTATTATTATTATTATTATTATTATTATTATTATTATTATTATTATTCAGAAGATGAACTCCTTCATTTGGAACAAGCCCACAAAAGGAGTCATTGATTTAAAATTCAAGCTTCCAAAGAACATGATGTTCTTTCGAAAGAACTAACAGAAGATAAAGGTAAATACAAAGAGAAAGGAGACGAATTATTAGAAAAACGGATAAATTAAAAAATTTAATATAAATAAATAAGAATGTAAGAAAATTATTAGAATACAGAGAAGGGAAGTAAATTTGATCCGCGTTTAAAGATTTGGAGATCAGAAGGTCTCCAAAAATATCTACTAGAAAATTAATCTCATTCTTCATTTCTATATATAATAAGTGATTTACTCACCCACTGTAAAGCTAAGATATGATCCCAGAGCATTACATTCCCTGGAGCATCTTTGCTGTTCATGGTAAATGTCCCTGTAATAATTAAGTATCTTTTAATCATAGTGAGCAATGTTTTTGAGCTTATATAACGGTGATTAATATAAATTCATCCTTATATAATAATTATTTATAATTATTAATATAAATTCATTCTCCCTGCCTGTTTTTATAAGTCATAAGTGATGTATTTGATCTTACTTATCATTATTAATATAAAATTCATTCTCCGTAACAGCTTTACTACGTTATAAGTAATGTATTTGATCTTACCTAAAAATTACGAATGTAAATTCATTCTCTCTACTAGTCCTGCAAATTCAAAAGTAGTGTATTTGACCTTATTCAAACATGGTTAATATCGATTCAGTCTCTCTACCAGAGTTATCAGTAATATAAATTCATTCTCTCTACCAGATTTATTGTATCATAAGTTATGTACTTGGTCTTATTTGAGAATGATTAATATAAATTCATTCTCTCTACCAGGGTCTTATAACATTTTATGTAAAGTAACAGTTCTCATATAACAGTGGTTAATATAAATTCATTCTCTCTGCCACTTTATAACGTCATAATTAATGTGCTTGATGTTATGTAACAGATATTATTTCAGAAATAACAAAACCTGGAGAGATATTGGCAATGAAACTACAATGCCTGGGACTACAGCATTGATCGTAAAAGCTGCTATGCTATGAAATGCTGCTGCATTTTCCAATAATCAATATTCACTCACATCCACCTCATGAAAAAGGCATTTAATTTTTTTATATTTGTCCAATATGCTTTCACAAGGTAATTACGTTAAATGCTCTCTTGTTAATAATCAATTTCCGGCGACATCAACCTCATGAACAGCTCATTTAATCTTTCATATTTTACCAATATTCTTTCGCAAGATAATTACGTTAAATGCTCTCTTGTTAATAATCGATTTCCAGTGACATCAACCTCATGAACAGCTCATTTAATCTTTCATATTTTGCCAGTATGCTTTCGCAAGGTAATTACGTTAAATACTCTCTTGTTAATAATCGATTTCCAGCGACATCAACCTCATGAACAGCTCATTTAATCTTTCATATTTGACCAATATGCTTTCGCAAGATAATTACGTTAGCTCTCGTGTTAATAATCGATTTCCAGCGACATCAGCTTCACAAACAGCTCATTTAATCCTTCATATTTGGCCAATGTGCTTTCGCAAGGTAATTACGTTGAATACTCTCTTGTTAATAATCGATTTCCAGCGACATCAACCTCATGAACAGCTCATTTAATCTTTCATATTTGACCAATATGCTTTCGCAAGATAATTACGTTAAATGCTCTCGTGTTAATAATCGATTTCCAGCGACATCAGCTTCACAAACAGCTCATTTAATCCTTCATATTTGGCCAATGTGCTTTCGCAAGGCAAGGGCTCATAAACACTCACCTAGTGTTCCTATCCTGTACTGGAATGTGACCAAGATGACATTGTAGTCCAACAAGACGTCTGGCTTGTACTCTGAGGAGTCTCCAGCGACCCCGTCTCCCCCGTGGCTAAATACCATCACGGGTATCGTCCCAGTTGTGGCCTCGGTTGGTTTCTGGGGAAAATGAAGTCTCAATAATGTCTTGATTTAAACTCTTCGAACTGTTGATCTGATGTTTGGCTTTCGTTAGGAATGTGTATGTAAACCTTCGTGCCTTTTTTTTCGCCAAAGTCAAAATATCCTACTCTGTGACAACTGTCGTTGGTAATTTCATTGGTTTCATCAATAATTTCATTGTAATTGTATTGGTTTCATATCTAATTTCGTTGTAATTTCATTGGTTTCATTGCTAATGTCATTGTAATTTCATTGGTTCCATTGCTAATTCATTGGCTTCATTGCTAATTTCACTGTAATTTTATTGGCTTCATTGCTAATTTCACTGTAATTTTATTGGTTTCATTGCTAATTTCACTGTAATTTTATTGGTTTCATTGCCAATTTCATTGGTTTCTTTGCTAATTTCACAATGATTTCATTGCCTTCATTGCTAATTTCAATGTAAATTCCTTGGTGTCATACCTAATTTCATTGTAATTTCACTGATTTTATTGCTGATTTCATTGTAATTTCAATATTTTATTACTAATTTCGTTGTAATTTCATTGCTTTCATTACTAATTTCAATGTAATTTCAATATTTTATTGCTAATTTCATTGTAATTTCATTGGTTTCATTGCTAATTTCAATGTAATTTCATTGCTTTCATTGCTATTTTCGATGTAATCTCATTTTGCTTTCATTGCCAATTTCACTGTAATTTCCTTGGTTTCATCGCAAATTTCATTGTAATTTCACTGCTTTCATTACTAATTTCGTTACAATTTCATTGGTTTCATCGCTAATTTCATTGTAATGTCGTTGCTTTCATTGCTAATTTCTAGGTAATTTCTTTGCTCCTGTTGCTAATTTCGCTGTCATTCCATTGCTTTCATAGCTAATTTCATTGTAATTTCAATACTTTATTGCTAACTTCGTTGTAATTTCATTGTTTTCATTGCTAATTTCATTTAGCAGAGTCCATACTGTATTCGATGGCAGGTTCAGTAATACAAAATCTACCTACTTTAGTAATGTTTCAAACAGCATAATATTCCTTCTACCTAAAACCAAAGATGTTACTCTATGGCAGCTAGGGTGATTCTACGCTACAGTAAAACATGTCACGAACAAGTTGCCAAGTTTCAACATGTTTGTGACACGTATGCAACAAGTTGCTGTAAACGTATGCTCTGACCAGTTCAATAATAGAAACCCTTTTCAGCTCAGAATGTACTGCAAGGACAAGAATACTCACAATAAAGGTATAAACGTTCAAAACCAGGCAATCCTCACTGCTGTCGAAGTCATATTCCTTGTTCCTCATCTGTGGGCATCTCTTTCCGTAGGAGGAGGCATCCAGTATCGTTGTGGGCAGCGTAAACATCGTAGATTTCTGCCGACATACAGAAGAGGTGTCCCTGAATCTAAATATCTTGGAAAATTGACATTGCCAAAAGGGGTAGATGAGACAGAACAGTGATTTTACAGTTTTCTTGGATTTTCAAATTGGAATTACAAGGTAAGGAGACAAAACAATTATTCTACAGCTTTCTTAGAGTTTTCAATTCGTATTTTCAACGTTGGAATTTGGAGGTAGAGAATGAAATAATGAGGAAAGTACGAGAGATATTGTTCCTGAATCTAAATATCTTGGAAAATTGACATTGCCCAAAGGGGGTAGTTTTCTTGGATTTTCAGATGAAACAGAGACAAAACAATTTTACTGATTTTTCAGTTAGTATTTTCAATGTTGGAATTTGGATTTTCAAATTGGAATGACGAGGATATTGTTCCTGAATCTAAAATCTTAGAAAATTGACATTATTAGATGAAACAACAGTGATTTTACAGTCTTCTTATTTTCACGAGGTTGATATTTTCAGTTATCACTTGATATTTTCAGCGTTGGTAACAATTATTTTAAAGTTTTCTTAGGGTTTTATTTTCAACAGTTTTGTTAGAGTTTTCAATTGGTATTCAGTGAAGGAAACAGTTATTTTACAGTTTTCTTAGGGTTGTCAGATGGTATTTTCAATGTTGGAATTACAAGGTGTGGAATAACATAATGACGTAAGTATGAGAGAAAATTATTCTGAAAGAGAATGCATCATCATCATACTTTTGATCATCAACTTTCATTTAGGCGAAAGATAAAGTATAAACATTAAAAAATACTCATAGTAGCACGAGTCTTAAAATGAAGAAACAAATCCACAGTTTTATATATATGTACATATATATAAAGATAAATCTGTACAGATTCTCGAAAGCCATCTGTACAGAGTCATCTTTAAATATATGTACATGTACATAACTGTGGATTTGTTTCTCCATTCGTTTACATATCACTTCCGGACTTCATGATAACAAATTGCAGAGTTCACTGACTGCATTGTTTATTGCGAGATTCAGAAAAGTCTCTCTCTGTACCTGACAGTCCTCAGGGAATTCCAAGAACCGGCCGAAAAAATGTCTAACTCCCATTACCTTGAATCTCTTGGTGCCGGCGGTGTTCTGCCCGTATTTCAGTCCAAGGAAAGCGTATACGGTTCGCCCCTTCACCGTTTTCATTTCTTTATATGTCGTTAATACGGGGTTAGCGCTCCCCATGAAGCCTCTTCCCAACGTTGTACTGGGAGGATCGACCCCAGGCGTTATTCTGTGGGATTAGAATTGGTATAGATGTCGAAATGTAAATGAAATATCAAAGATGTAGTGTGGCCTTTAAAATGCAACTTTGA
Organism: Macrobrachium rosenbergii; assembly: GCF_040412425.1. Lineage (NCBI taxonomy): Eukaryota > Metazoa > Arthropoda > Malacostraca > Decapoda > Palaemonidae > Macrobrachium > Macrobrachium rosenbergii. The sequence goes on along the minus strand of NC_089794.1, from coordinate 25,532,623 downwards.
GTAATGTCCATAGTGCATCACTATATTGTGAACTGAAATAGTGTAAAAAGACACAATAATTTAAATGGGAGACTGTATTTTTCCGAAAAACAATAAAGGGTTAAAAAAAAAAAAAAAAAAAAAGTGACTGTTGTGCATATGGTCGAAAGATCCCATTTTTTCTTTAACCCTTTTTAGTATTTTGGAAAAATACAGTCTTTCATTTGCATTACTGTAACTTTTTACTAATTTTAGTAGTGTTTTCGTCTAGATATATTAAAAATGTTTTCATCTGAGTGATTAACAATACACATGGATAAAAATACAAATATTAATATCTTAAACATTTTAATGAGAAATCAAAATGATTTTAAATATTATTTGGAGAAAAGAATTAAGCCCTCTCGTCATCATTCAGGTGAACCTATGAAACGGCAGAGGTTGTATTTTGCTAATTGTATTTAGATAAAATCCGATGATTTATTTACTTATCACTCATCAATCATAAGCTATGGTTATATATATATATATATATATATATATATATATATATATATATATATATATATATGTGTATATCTAGATATATATAAATATATATACAGTATATATATATATATATATATATATATATATATATATATATATATATATATATATATATATAACGACCTTATCAATAAACAAGAAGTCCTCATTTGCTAGAAATTATTGTAAACCAACAGAAATTCGTGAATGAAAGAAAAGATTCAACATGAAAACTAACCCTAAATAATAATTATTATTGATTTTGCCTTATTCATTATAAGACTAAAGGAGTCAATCTTTCAGTACTTACAAATGTTCGATGTGTGAATGGGATGTAGATAATGCAGGCCTGATGTTGAATGCAAAGTATATTATATGAAGGAATATTGCATATCGAAGCCATCTCGAATTCATCTGAAAATATAAAGAAAATGGATATTTTGACCTTAATTAGTTATTAATAATCTAGTTTACGAGAGAGAGAGAGAGAGAGAGAGAGAGAGAGAGAGAGAGAGAAGGAATAATGGAACTCAATACCTTGATTTTGGCATTGTAATCTGAGAGAGAGAGAGAGAGAGAGAGAGAGAGAGAGAGAGAGACAGACAGACAGACAGACAGACAGACAGACAGAGAGAAGGAATAATGGAACTGAATACCTTGACTGTAATCTGAGAGAGAGAGAGAGAGAGAGAGAGAGAGAGAGAGAGAGAGAGAGAGAGAGAGAGAGAGAGAGAGAGTTTAGATCTCCAATTGTTCCCTTCATTGCAGAAAGTATTATTTATTATTTGTTGTAGGGTCCTGAGACAAGGATTACTGTTAGCTTAATAGAGAGAGAGAGAGAGAGAGAGAGAGAGAGAGAGAGAGAGAGAGAGAGAGAGAGAGAGATTCTGATAAAGAGTACAAATGGCAGACTGTTTTACATCATTGCAGTAAGTTTTGTTTAATCACTATTTTTGTGGGTCGTACAACTGGTACTACTGCTCCCATCCCGTCAAAATCGACGGTAATATAAAAGTTTTGGTGGAGACGGTACTTCCCGATCTTAGGGCCGTTACGTACCGTTCCGAAAATGAGACCAATTAATGTTTGTTCACAGAGAATTAAAATAAATGCCTGAATATAATCACTTGATCAACGTTCTCAGAAGGGAAGTCTTGTATTAATGAGAATCAAGAGATGAAATGAACGCAGAATAACTAAAAATTAATAAGAAAATATTAATGATAGTATTAAACAGGTAATAACTGCCGAAAAGAATAGAATAATACGCAAAGTATATTGATTTTTTCACTGATTAGTTTTATTATATTTTTTATTTCCATGGCTCCAGTGGCTGCCTCAGTTATTAATTTCCCAATATATCTTCTGTTACAATAAAATAAAATAAAATAGTGTGTTTGTGTGTGTTGTGTGTGTGTGTGTGTGTGTGTGTGTTTCAGATGCCGTAATGAACCTGTTTGTTTCTTAGATTCAATATATATTTGATTTTCATGGCTACAATGATTTTTCATTTATTAATTTCACAATGCATCTTCGGTTACAGCGAAATCGGGCAGGTATGAGTGTGCGTAAGTATGTGTATGTATGTATGAAGGTATGTATGCAATCCCGTATACCTGCGTGTGAGCGCCAGCAATTTCATACCATCTATATAAAACACAAAGTGAAGTAACAATACGTAAAAGAAAAAGTAGTAAAAATATAATATAACTCACCTTTTCCTAACAAGTTAATAACTCGTTCGAAGCTGCAAAGTCCCACTTATCGATAGCGAGTCTAAACAGAAACAGTCTTAGAATAACAGTTCACCTCACTTTGAGTGTCCTGTCACCGTTTTGACAAGATACCCTATCTCTCAACTGAGGCATTGGGCATCGCTTATCTGGGCAGTGAAGAGGTTTCTTCAAGATAAGATAAACTAAAAACAAGTCCCAAACAATGAAAGCATTTACTGACTTTGAAGATCGGCTCTCTCTTTTTTATAAGTCACTTTTTTACGGGTTTTATTTTTTTTTTTTCGAAATAATCTGAGTTAGGAAATTTGTTCACTTAAATGTTTCAGTGTTCACAATTCAAAAGTACTTTTGTGTGTATGAGAGAGAGAGAGAGAGAGAGAGAGAGAGAGAGAGAGAGAGAGAGAGAGAGAGAGAGAGAGAGAGAGCCAAGAGTAGAGTGTGATGAGAGAGAGAGAGAGAGAGAGAGAGAGAGAAAATTTGTTTATTTCAATGCCTCTCTCCCAACATTTCTGAAAGTACATGTGTTGTGTGTGTAGAGAGAGAGAGAGAGAGAGAGAGAGAGTCAGCAAAGAAAGAGAGAGAGAGAGAGAGAGAGAGAGAGAGAGTCACTGCCCAACCTTGAAAGTACTTGTGTGTGTATGAGAGAGAGAGAGAGAGAGAGAGAGAGAGAGAGAGAGAGAGAGAGAGAGAGAGAGAGAGAGAGACTAATTAATTCAATAAAATTTAATCCATTAGTAATTATAGTTCCATTTGCTATTTAGACATTTTTTATCAGTGCTAAATCATTGTGACTGCAAGCATAAACGTAGCTTTAGACTCATTGCTTTACCCAGTCAGCGAATTGCTTTCTTCATCTCGGCGTTGCTCATCTCGCAGTTCTTATCAGTTCGTTGATAAAGATAACAGATAGGAGGCCATTTATACTCAGGGGATGGAGTGTTCAAAATCTGATCGAATATATATTTTATATCTGTCATGACTTTTATAACAAGTCATATGCTTTCAACTAAAATACAGTTAAAGCGAAAACGTACTTTAATTATAATGCTGCATTTGTTTTATATTCTCTGATAAATCTTTGAGAGTTTACCACAACAAGATTTCAAAATGTTATTCCTGTATCCTTTATATCACAGTTTTTAGTTTTCTGTAAACGAAAACTATTGTGCCGGCTTTGTTTGTCCGTCCTCACTTTATTCTTTCCGCACTTTTTTCTGTCAGCCCTCATATCTTAAAAACTACTGAGGTTAGAGGGCTGCAAATTGGTATGTTGATCATCCACCCTCCAATCATCAAACATACAAAATTGCAGCCCTCTAGCCTCAGTAGTTTTTATTTTATTTAAGGTTAAAATTAGCTATAATCGTGCTTCCGGCAACGCAACACCACAGGCCACCACGGCTGGCTGCGAGTTTCATGGGCCGCTGCTCATACAACATGATACCGAGACCACCGAAAGATAGATCTGTTTTCGGTGGCCTTGATTATACGCTGTACCGGCTGTACAGAAAACTCGATTGCGCCGAAGAGACTTCGACGCATTTTTTACTTGTTTTTACTAGTGCTCCACGTTCGTTAACAGAACAGTGGTATATCATGTAAATGTAAGTAAACCAGACTGTTTATGAAATATAAATGCAAAAACTTTGTTTCTCTGGGACATAGCGAACTAAGAAGAGGTCATTTCAGATCTTAAATCATTTCGCTTTTTAATAAAATCTGTAGGAAATTGTTTCCTTAATGCCAAGATGTTTGTGTTTAAAATGTGAAGCATTAAGGTTTAATTAATATTCTCTATAACATATTTTTTTTTTTAGTCTCAACTTGCATGCTCCTACTGATGAATATATCTTCAATATATCTAAAGCTTTTACTTAATTATTTTTCAGGAAATCATATCTAGCTCTGGTGTTGTTTTGTAATATATTGAATTCACAGTGATGGAAAAAATATATAAACAGAATATGAGTCATAGGCATTTCTCATAGGAATACCAATAATATGCTTAGGAATTAGTCAATGCAAATAGAATAGCTGTTATCATCAATTTAAAATCAATCAATTTATACCATTTGTTAATAAATGAATGATTCGTTCTCTATAACAAGTTGTTTATTTATTTTCAGCAATCTGTTTCGTAACATTTTTAATACCTTTTAGAAATAAATGAATGATTCTTTTCT
>NC_089794.1:25515697-25525697 GCF_040412425.1 Macrobrachium rosenbergii | reverse complement strand
TAATAATAATAATAATAATAATAATAATAATAATAATAATAATAATAATAATAAACTTGGATACCTGCAAAAGCCTACTGGAATACCATTACACTTTTAAACGTTTAACCACCCATACCAGGCACGCAAACAAATTAGACTAACACTTCTCACCGGTATCCCAAAACAATGACAAAGAAACTTGAGGAGTTACTCACTGATAAACAGCAAAGTTGGTCCACAGAGTTGCGAGACGATCACGCGTCTTGAGCTGGCTCTTATCGAGGACCAAGTCGCCGGGCATGTCGAAGAGGTACATAAGTTCGTCTCCGTGAGTCACACCTGGGGACGTTGACGTAATTGTGCTCAAATGTTAGGAAGTTCAAATGTTCCTAAAACAAATTTTAATGATTCACTGATATTTTTATCTATTTATTTATCAATTTATTAACTTGCCTCAGGAGTTCAAGAGATGCAATGCATTGCTTCCCTAAAACAATCCACTTTGTATTTTAATGATTCACTGATATTTTTATCTATTTATTTATCAATTTATTAACTTGCCTCAGGAGTTCAAGAGATGCAATGCATTGCTTCCCTAAAACAATCCACTTTGTATTGTAATGATTCACTGATATTTTTATCTATTTATTTATCAATTTATTAACTTGCCTCAGGAGTTCAAGAGATGCAATGCATTGCTTCCCTAAAACAATTCACTTTGTATTTTAATGATTCACTGATATTTTTATCTATTTATTTATCAATTTATTGACTTGCCTCAGGAGTTCAAGAGAGCAAGGCTTCCTAAAACAATTCACTTTTGTATTGATGATTCACTGATATTTTTATCTATTTATTTATCAATTTATTAACTTGCCCCAGGAGTTCAAGAGATGCAATGCATTGCTTCCCCAAAAACAATTCACTTTGTATTTTAATGATTCACTTGTATTTTTATCTATTTATTTATCAATTTATTAACTTGCCCCAGGAGTTCAAGAGATGGATTGTTCTAAAACAATCCACTTTGTATTTTAATGATTCACTGATGTTTATCTATTTATTTATCAATTTATTAATTGATGCAATGCATTGCTTCCTAAAACAATTCACTTTGTATTTTAATGATTCACTGATATTTTTATCTATTTATTTTGTTTATTAATTTCAGGAGTTCAAATGCAATGCATTGCTTCCTAAAACAATCCACTTTGTATTGTAATGATTCACTGATATTTTTATCTATTTATTTATCAATTTATTAACTTGCCTCAGGAGTTCAAGATGCAATGCATTGCTTCCTAAAACAATTCACTTTTATTTTTAATGATTCACTGATATTTTTATATATTTATTTATCAATTTATTAATCAGGAGTTCAAGAGATATATTGCTTAAAAACAATTCATATTATAGTGATTCACTGATATTTTTATCTATTTATTTATCAATTTATTAACTTGCCTCAGGAGTTCAAGAGATGCAATATTAAAACAATCCACTTTGTATTGTAATGATTTATATTTTTATCTATTTTTTATCAATTCATTAACTTGCCTCATTTTAATTATTTAAACAATACTATTTGATTCCAAATATTTATTTATCAATTTATTAACTTTTTTTTTAATGCAATGCATTGCTTCCTAAAATAATTCACTTTGTATTTTTAATGATTCACTGGTATTTTTTATCTATTTATTTATCTGCCCCAGGAGTTTGCAATTTCAAAAACATTTCACTTTTGTATTTTAATGATTCACTTGTATTTTTATCTATTTATTTATCAGTTTATTTCAGACTTTGTATTTTAATGATTCACTGATATTTTTTGCATTTTCACTACCTAGGAGTTAAAACAAATTGCTTTCAAAAAACAATTCATGTATTTTTATCTATTTATTTATCAATTTTAATGATTTATTGATATTTTTTATCATTTGTTTATCAATTTATTAATTCAGGAGTTCAAGGGGAGATGCAATGCATTGCTTCCTAAAACAATTCACTTTGTTCCCATTTATATATATATATATATATATATATATATATATATTATAAAACCATATATAACTGTTTTAATCTATTAATTTATCTTTTTCTTTGCTATTTTAATTATTTATAAATACTATTTATCCAAATATTTACTAACTTACTCATTTATCTTTTTTTTTTTACTAATAAATCTGTTCTTTCTGCATTTCCTGTTACTTCTTTCAGATGTAATGCATTACTACCCTAAAACAATGCGCCTTATATTTTAATGATTTATTGATATTTTTGTTTATAGATTAGTCACTTTTTAATTCATTCATTTAATCAATTTTCTCAGTCACAGGTTCCCACAAATGGTAACATTTTAGTAAGCAACCAACATAGCTGTTTTACGTAATCAAGCTAACAAAGAGCTGAACGTAGCCAAGCATAATGCTTCCTTGTTTAAGGTAGTATAAAAGCATTTTCTTTCTACCGTTATTACAATAACTAACTTGAAGATATGGGAAAAATCCTTACCCCGACGAAAAAGTCCTTTCCTATATACCCCTGAACCTGATCAGTTTTGTTAGCCGAAGGGTCTCACGAATGGTAACACTTTCGTAGAAAAACACAAAACCGTTTTGCGCTATCGAGCTAACATACAGATGAACGCAGCCAATCAAACAGTCACCTTGTTGGAGGTACTTTAACATCCACATTCACCTTTTGCTCAGTCGTTCTAACAAACAGCTGAACGTGGCCAAACACACAGCACAAAAGCGTTCTCTGCCTACCGTGTTCGAACACCGCCTTTGGCTTCATGTACTGGAAGTAGGTGTCGAAGAGAGAATCTTTGGACTCGAAGTCGAAGGCATAAAAGAAGGATTTGTTGACAGAGGCCATCAGCTGGGCTGTTCTCCAGGCCTCGTTTTTGACGAAGAGGCCCCCAGTTAACTGTGAGTGGAAACAAAGGGAACCTAAGATTGTTATATGACATATACATATATATACATACATACATACACATATATGTATACATCATATATAAGGAGCCCATAAAAACGCCAAAATGTGTTATATGAAGGCTATATTTCAGAGACCAAACTGTCTCCCTCCTCAGGCAAACAGTCTCTGAAATGTAGCCTTTATTTTCTACATTTTGGCGTTTTTATAAGCTCCTTATACATGATGGAATTCTGTTTTAACAGAAAATATTTCATACACACACACACACACACATTATTTATATATATATATATATATATATATATATATATATATATATATATATATATATATATATATATGTGTGTGTGTGTGTGTGTGTGTGTGTGTGTATGTATATATACATATATATAAATATATATAATTATTTATATATACATATATACATGCACATGCATACATACATACATACACTCGTTACAGTATACATACATCAATCAATCCAGGGGACGATGTATTCAGCGCTGCTATATCGCCGTCTCCAACGTAATCATTTCTGAGCATCTCGGCCAAGTCTTTCGTCGGCTCCGGAATTCCTGTAAAGATAAAATTAAAAAAAAAATAAAGTTATTTATCTAACAACAAAGTAATCAAAGAGGGTTTAATTCCTATTGAAAAAAAATCAGGGAACTGAATGAAAATGATTTTGAGTCATGGCATTTAAACTACAGCAACCTTGTTAGCTTTTTATTATTATTATTATTATTATTATTATTATTATTATTATTATTATTATTATTATTATTATTATTATTATTATTATGTACATTTACCTAACTGGATTTGTTTCGCCATAATAATAATAATAATAATAATAATAATAATAATAATAATAATAATAATAATAATAATAATAATAATAATACGGACGAGTCATAAATCCCTGGGTTTCTCACTTACCTTTGATAATAATAATAATAATAATAATAATAATAATAATAATAATAATAATAATAATAATAATAAATCCGGACGAGACTTATTGAAAATCTGGGTTTCTAATAACCTTTAATAAAATAATAATAATAATAATAATAATAATAATAATAATAATAATAATAATAATAATAATAATAATAATAATAATAATTACCTGTCATCTTCAAAATGTCAGGCAACATCTCATTCCTCAGGTAACTTTCTCTCTCGTATTTATCCTTAAGTAAAGTCCAATAGATACCTGAAAATTAATCAGTGGAAGAGATTAGTACATCTGGAAATACAGGCATATGTTAATAAACACGGGTGTGTGATGATTAATGGGGTATCGGGCCAATTCAAAGTCAAAATCTCCACCAGAGGTATTCACAAGTAAATGATTCACATTAAAATCTTAATTAAGATTACTTTAAAGTCAGAAGAGGGGGTGTTGAATGATTCATATTAAAATGATTCTTAGGACCATTTTAAAAGTTAATCCATTTAAAGGGGTATTCATAAGTGGATGATTAACTTAAAATGTTGCTTAGGATCATTTTAAAGTCAAATTCTCCAAAAGGGAATTGAGAAGTGAATGATTTTATTAAAATGTTGCTTAGGACCATTTTAAAGTCAAATTCTCCAAAATGGAATTGAGAAGTGAATGATTTAATTAAAATGTTGCTTAGGACCATTTTAAAGTCAAATTCTCCAAAAGGGAATTGAGAAGTGAATGATTTAATTAAAATGTTGCTTAGGACAATTTTAAAGTCAAATTTTCCCAGTGGGTGTATTAATAACAGAATGATTTATACTAAAATGATGCTTAGGACCATTTTAAAGTCAAGCTCTCCCAAAGGCCTATTGATAACAGAATGATTAATCTTAAAATGTTGCTCAAGATGATTTTAAAGCCAAATTCTCCAAATGGGGTATTGATAAGTGAATGATTCATATCAAAATGATTCTTAGGACCATTTTAAAAGTCAATTCTCCAAAAGGGGCATTTGTAAGTGAAATGTTGCTCGTGACCAATTTAAAGTCAAATTTTCAAAATGGGGTATTGGTAACTGTGAATGATTCGTACTAAAATAATGCTTAGGACCATTTTGAAGTTAAATTCCCCATGAGATTTTGAAAACTTCGGGAGGCGTAACAGTGTGCCCAGTGATCAGTAAAGTAAAAACATCAAGGATATCCCTTCAGTATTAATCAAATACAAATTCTAAATACCGATCATACACAAAAAAAAGAGACGAATACTGATCATACCCCCAAAAAAGTAAGACCCTTCGTTTTTGTTGACTCCTATCATGACGGGGACATCCACCAATTTGCTAGTGTCCTTGGCGATGTTTTCTGGGCTGTCAGTCAGCAATTTATCAGCATCAAGGATGGATGTTCCTGTTTGCAGGCTAGGAATAGTTCCCACGACGCCTGGCCTGCCCGACTGACGCTCACTTCTCTGGAAATGTCAAACGGAATTCAGAAAGGAATAACTGTGTGTTTCTTGAGATTTCAAAAAGACTCCTGTATCATCTCTTAGAACTTTAGAATGCTTTAAAAAATTCATTGATGCATGTAACCAAAAGAAACTATTAGTTTGAAACTATACGCATTGTTCCAGCAGAGTATATTTCTATTAAATCAGGGAAAGATAAAATATAAGTTATCTAGATGTGAAACATCTGGGAAAAAAGAATTGACGACATTGCAATCCCCAAGGTTTGGAAATTACCTACTAAACCCCGTAAGCATTACTTATGGTTCTTTGCAGCGTCCCTTAGGACCCCTAGCTGCAACCCATTCCATTTCTTTTAATGTACCTCGTTTCATATTTTCTTTCTTTCATTTTACTTTCCACCCTCTCCTAACAACTGACTCATACTGCAACTCCGAGGTTTCCCTAATGTTAAACTTTAAAACTTTTCTGCTCTCAATTTCCCTTTCAGATCGGAATGACCTTATCTCAGGTTCCAGCGCTTGGCGTTTGTCCTGAATTCTATATTTGATTCCATTCCAATACTTACTAAAAACAAATCCAGGTTGATGGTAATCTCCTGGACAGCCTTTCCCTGCATGCAGCTGAGAATCTTCGCGGGGTCTTTCATGGTTGCATTTGCACAGTAGTTTGCCTGTGCAATCTGAAATCCAGACGCATCTGGCGAGGCATCTACCGCTAATCTCCCAAGGGCGGAACCTGACTGCAAGATGGCTGCGTGGAACAGGGGCGGGGTCACTGAAATAAAAAAAAAAAAAAAATTCTCATTTCTTAAATTATCTAAAATGTTGATGATGATAATCTTTCAGACTTTTTATATGCACATTTTTATGCATCTGTTTATTTTTTTGCTCGTTTAATTTATTGAACTGGTCTCTTCTTTCTGCATTTCCAGTCGCCTTCTGTTATTTCTTTCAAATGAACATCATGTTCTTTGGAAGGCTGAATTTCAAGTCGATGGCCCCCTTGCGTGGGCTTGTGGCATGTAAATAGGGTTCATGTTCTTAATAATAATAATAATAATAATAATAATAATAATAATAATAATAATAATAATAGCAAGAGACTAAAATATTGAAGAAATCCACAGTGGTGTAGGTGACATTGTATATTAGAATATTTACATTTACACCTACACCATTTTGGATTTGTTCACCAACAACAATAATAATAATAATAATAATAATAATAATAATAATAATAATAATAATAATAATAATCTCAAAATAACAAGAGTCACCAAAATAGTGAATCCATTGTGGATTTCTTCACCAAAAATGAATAATAATAATAATAATAATAATAATAATAATAATAATAATAATAATAATAATAATAATAATAATAATAATAATAATAATAATGATAATAATAATAATAATGAATAAAAATAACCTTTAATAATTATCATATTGAGTGATTCATAAACCATTTTTTTAAATAAAATTCTACAATGAATTTACCTCCAGGAATGCTCCTGTAAAACAGCAATGTGCTGAAAAGCTGGGCACCTTGGCCGTGGCCGACGATAGTAACTCTGTTCTTATCACCTCCTAAGTAGCCTATGTTACTCTGTACCTGTAATGGATATATATATGTATATGTGTGTATGTATATATATATATATATATATATATATATATATATATATTATAGATATATTATATATATATATATATATATATATATTGCTATCAAAATTTAGTAGCGTTTTATGAATTAAATGGCCTGAAATATATTTTTACAATGACAAACTTTATATTTCAACTGAGAATGTTTCAAGCCAGATTAATTGTTATAATGCCTGAATTATTATCAGTCCATATATGTTGTTTATAAGCATATGTTCAATTATAATTTTATTATATATATATATATATATATATATATATATATATATATATATATATATATATATATATATATATATACATATATTAAAAAAGTCATTCAGAAAGTTAAATTTACCCACCGCAATGCTTGAATGAGGTCGCTTAAAGCAGCATTTCCAGGTACGTCTTTTGTTATTCATAGTAAAGAAACCTGTAATATAATAGATAGTAATGAGCCATGTATATATATATATATATATATATATATATATATATATATATATATATATATATATATATATATATATATATATATTTATATATATATATATGTGTGTGGTCATTTAAATTCAAAATTTGAAACACTCACCCAGCGCTCCCAGACGATACTGAATCGTCACGATAATGACGTTATTGTAGTCCAAGAGGATGCTGGGCTTGTACATTGAGGCTTCTGCGTGCAGTGCTCCACCTACGATGCTGAAGACCATGACAGGTATCGTACCTGTTGTGTTCCCGCCTGGTGCCTGAATGAAATCACAAAAGGATGTCAGATGGATAACAAGATTCTCATTATTATTATTATTATTATTATTATTATTATTATTATTATTATTATTATTATTATTATTATTCCCACCTGGTGTCTGAAGATAATAACAAAAGACTGTCGCATGGATAACAACGAGATTATTATTATTATTATTATTATTATTATTATTATTATTATTATTATTATTATTATTATTATTATTATTATTATTATTATTATCTGAAGATGAACCCTATTCATATGGAACAAGCCCACCACAGGGCTATTGACTTGAAATTCAAGCTTCAAAGGTTATACTGTTTATTGGAAAGAAGTAACAGAAGGAAGGAAATACATAAATATATATAGAAATATATATATATATATTATATATATATATATATATATATATATATATATATTTATTTTCTTGTACTATATATATATATATATATATATATATATATATATATATATATATATATATATATATATATATTGATGACGTCTTTTCTTCTTTTTCGTTTCAGCTTAAATGATACGAGAATTTTACCGATATATAGATACCGGATCCATTCACAAAAGCTCGCTGCCATGGACATCGTATTCCCATTCGTGATTATGGAAACAAAATAACTTTTGGAAAAATAAAGTCCGCAGTAGTATGTATATATATCGCTATATACAGGAAGCTTTCGCCAACTTGATCAGTTGGTCTCTTCAGCCTGTATATAGCAATATACTCGTACATACATACTACTGCGGTCTTTATTTTTCAATTTAAGATCATAATAAATAGAATAACTTTTGCTGGAAAGGAATAATCTAAACATATCTAACGCAATCTAATTCAACTAGCAATGGGTCATAATGATGGCTGGAAGCCAATGGAGCTAAAGGAATATATATACATATAATGAACTGAATTTCTCAAACAGAATGAAAATCTTGCACTAAGGTTGCGAGCACTCTAACAGATCATTTAGAACAACAAGGACCATAACTAAACAGCCCTATTTTCCCACCCAGAAGCCAAACGACCGTTCCGTATTTATAGATATTTTTTTTTTTTTTACTGTTTCTCTTCTCTGCGGCAGAAACAATACCATGGCGCTGGAACAGTTGGAACTGGAAGACGTCTGCAGGACCTCAGGAAGAGTCAGGACCAACCAGGTTCTCAGTGACGACAGGACTAAAGAGGAACTTCTCTGTTTTGATTTCGTCCGTTTCAAGAAGGTATTTGGTTTCAGTGTGATGTTATTCCCATTTTCACGATAAGGGGGTGAAGTTTTACTTTTGAGTGGTATGTGTTTTGGACTGTCACACTCGAGTATGTGATTAAAATGCGTTTTTATTCCGTTTTCGTGATAAAATGGTTCATCTATTAATGCCGAGTGGTGTGCGTTTTGGACTGTGTCGCGCAGGTATCTTGTTATATGTATTTTTATTCCATTTTTCGTGATAAAAGGGCCCAGTTCTATTGCTAAGTGGTATGTGTTTTGGAGTGTCACACTCAGGTATTTTGTTAAATGTGATTTGTTCACTTTTTTTTTACGATAGAAAGCCCTAGTTTTATTGATAAGTGGTATGTGTTTTGTGCTGTCACACTCAGGTATTTGGTTAAATGTGATATTATTCCGTTTTTCCGCGATGAAAGGGTCCAGTTTTATTGCCGAGTGGTGTGTATTTTGGACTGATGTGTATTTAGGATTGCAATGGCATTTACAAGGTCTGCGGTTTGATCCAAGCCTTCTTAACAGGCGACCAATTGTTGTATGTGTACCAGCGTTAGTTGGGGGCGAGATTGGTCATGTGTATAGTTATTTTTTAATAGTGTTTTGTTGAATGTTGAAAGGCTCTAGCCTTCTGGTGCCATACAATCATACATACGTACATTCACACATGCACACATATGTGTATTTATATATGTGTAAAGACTGGTTACTGGATTTAGATTAAGCGGTCGTTATACCAGTGCCTGTCTTTGCCTACAGACTGACATTGAGAAACAGGTTCTTTTGCTGCTTAAAAAAAAAAAAACACTTGTTTCTCCCTCTTCGTTGTATCTAAACTTTGTATTTAAAACAAATTATAGAACATTTCCTTTAAACTGCAACGAAGTATCCTAAACCACCTTATCTTACTTAAACATTCTCATAGTAGATATAGCTACGTGACTCCTTCAACTTAACAACAGGAAGGGACGGAATGACGCTTCCTTCTTACCTTGAGAGTGTAAACATTGAGGGTGAG
>NC_089794.1:25505697-25510697 GCF_040412425.1 Macrobrachium rosenbergii | reverse complement strand
GTTGTAAACACATTTGTTAGATGTGTCACAAAGGAGAGTCTGGGAAAGATTATACATATGTAAATGTACATATTTTTCTCAAATTCAAATTCAGTTTTTGAAAGTTCAAGAGCTTTGTGCATAAGAGGAGACGACTGCTTTATCTTATCTGCGCTTGTAACTTATCACTTATTTCCAGTGAATCGCTTTTATCAGTATTCCCAGATTGAATAAACAACGTGTTTCATTGCCAAAGTTCGATTAATAAGGGTAAAAAAATGATGATAAGCTCATACTTAACATTCATTTGAATTTACTAACTAATGATATACCTAAACTTGTTTTAATGAAGGTTACTAACATCTAGTATACATAATGCCAAGTAATTTTTTTGCATTAGAAATATTTGAAGGCCCTAGATACGAAAGCGAGAGAGAGAGAGAGGGGGTGGCAGAGAGAGAGAGAGAGAGAGAGAGAGAGAGAGAGAGAGAGAGAGAGAGAGAGAGAGAGAGAGAGAGAGAGGGTGGCAGAGAGAGAGAGAGAGAGAGAGAGAGAGAGAGAGGGTGGGACAGAGAGAGAGAGAGAGGAGAGAGAGAGAGAGAGAGAGAGAGAGAGAGAGAGAGAGAGAGGAGAGAGACAGAGAGAGAGAGAGAGAGAGAGAGAGAGAGAGGGAGAGAGAGAGAGAGAGAGAGAGAGAGAGAGAGAGAGAGAGAGAGAGAGGGGGGCAATCTGCTTTCGAAGACAGCAGGCCAAGGAGAGATAGAGAGAATTACATTTTCAATAATGAAGTTAAAAAAAATTTCCATAATTTATTATTATTATTATTATTATTATTATTATTATTATTATTATTATTATTATTATTATTATTATTACCAAATTCAATTCAACTGCCATTTTATACCGAATAGAACATCAGTTTTGAGAAAAACTAAACAAAAAATAACCTAGCTTAACAAACTGTAAATAAAATCATTACATCAGTCACTCTATGACTTTAATATGCAATCATAAAACGCATTGCATTCATCATTCTGATGAAAGCCATCATCACTTATCTCTCAACATATATAAACCTCAAATAATCATAAATGCAGATATGGCGGTTGGCTAATATATATGTGCCCAATATTTCTGCGACCACAAGTTTTATTGCGAGAGAAATATCAGTTGTAATTTGCCTACCAGGTAATCTGGACACGTTTGCCTAAAACCAGGACTATCTGCAACAATCTGCTGAGAAAAAACGAGACTAGTTTTCCTTGCCCCATTGAAATGGCAAATGGACTACAGTATTGCAAAATTTCAAAACTGCACCAACTTGTGTATTAGTGAGAAAATGGTAGATACTCAATTTCTTGCCTTACTATTGATTTTGCCGATACAGCAAATGGAACCCCCTAAATACTCGTGGAAAGCATTGATGAATCGTTCTGAAACTGCACCAACATGTGTATTAGTGTTACACTAGCCCAATAGGTGGCATATCTCAATTTCGAAAATTTTGCAGATACTGCAGTTTTCCATTCTAGGGCAGTTATTAGGTGTGTGATGGTACTTCTCGTCGAGTGTAATATAATATATTGTGTATCTACTTTGAATATATTTTCACTTCGTAAGACAGGTATATGATTGCTTAATAGACCTGTAATAAAGAATTGCTTTATAGATAAGTAAATTAGGTTAACAATACTTTATGTGAATAGTTTAAACCTGAGCAGTTTGAAATGGCTTCTTCAGAATCACTCTGTTACTGTCAGATCTAACTTGGCCGGTGGAGTTCATAGGTCTTTACGTATTAATTATATCAGTCTTTCATAATTTTAATTTTGTTTGCGTGCTAGACATATATAGCTATATATATTTACTGCTATATATACAGATAGAAATGTAGATAGATTTAAATAGATAGTGTACATAAGATTTTGGCATACCTCATTAACTGGTAAAAGACCACTTAACCAGTTAATCTTCTCCCATATGAACTCAGGTAATTTTTGAATGGCTGTCTCATGCTTTATCTTTATTACCTGTCAAAGAACTAATAGGAATATGAAGATAAGCATGAGGTATAAAGGGGATTAGGCTGATAAGGCTAACAAAGAATGAATTCACTCATGTACAAAAAATAAACAATAAAAAGTTAAAATTCTAGCATCATGAACAAACGGACTCTTATCAAATTGCTTAACCTTAGATTTGTGTTGTCAATGTTTTTCATCTCTCTCTCTCTCTCTCTCTCTCTCTCTCTCTCTCTCTCTCTCTCTCTCTCTCTGTCAGGGCTGGTAAGATAGTAAATTGAGCTGTAAAAAAATTGCGATACAATGAAAGTAACAAAACCTTTATTATACAAAAACTCTCTCTCTCTCTCTCTCTCTCTCTCTCTCTCTCTCTCTCTCTCTCTCTCTCTCTCTCTCTCTCTCTCTTTTTCATATGTCAGGACCGGCAAGAAGAGCATATTGGACTGTAGAAAAGTTATCAGAACTTAAATTAACTTATCATACTTAGTAATATTAATTCAATTTACTTTTCAACATTAGAATTAAAGGAGCAGCTGACTTGAATTAGGAATTTAACCCTTTCCCATTCTTTCCCAGAAAATATCATTCTTTAGGCTATCATTCTAATCTTCTTAAAATTTCCTTCCTAACAGTGCCCATGGCCTCTCCTAGTATCGTGGTGGATGAGCCGGAGGAGTCTACACCTTTGCTGAGAAGACAAGAAGGTAATTAAAAAAAAACGATGTCATTAGAATAGGAAATGGATTTCGTATGTATTTCCTGTTATGTCACTGGATGTTGTGTTTAGTTTGTCAGGTTATATATATATATATATATTATATATATATATATATATATATATATATATATATATATATATATATATATATATATATATATATATATATATATATATATATATATATATATATATATATATATATATATATATATATATATATATATATATATATATATATATATATATATATATATATATATATATATATATATATATATATATATATATATGTATATATATATATATATATATATATATATATATATATATACATATATTTATGTATGTCTGTATATATGTATATGTATATATATATATTCATATATCCATGCATATATATACAGTATGTATATATATGCATATATGTATATGTATATAATACATCGTTTACTTTAGACGTCGACGAACTTGATATAATATTGTGATGACAAGCTTTAAAAATTGAAATAGGTCATTTGGCCTAAACTCGGTATTCAATTCAACATGTTGTACCCAGACCAAATTGTAAACAGTGGCTGACAAGCAAGCTGAACCAACCAGATAGACCGAATTACGGGCCCACAAGTCCAAAGCTTTGGTGGAAAGAACCTGAAGTATATATTGACACTAGATATAATTTGGCCTTATTTTGACCTATTCACCCAAGAAATTGACTTAAATATTTCAACGTTACTTCTAAATACGAATTGAGAGGACCTACCTGTCTTAGCTTTAATATCTGCAAATAAAACGGTATTTTCGCTAAACAGAAAAGCTGTTAAGATTTTTCTCAAGATATGCTTTAAGTGACCTTTTAGTGAATAATGGTTTCTTCGGTGTGTAGCTAATGAATGGCGTAGATTTTAGATTACAAAATAGCACCCATTCATTATATTGTAAAAGTTAGGTACTGGAAGACCACAAAAATACATAAGAAAGAACGAATCGTTCAAACAGCCAATATTCACTTTTAAACCAGTGTAACTACGGATAGCCAGGTTACAGAGTTAACACCCAACCAAGCATACTGAGAGAGAGAGAGAGAGAGAGAGAGAGAATTATTATTTGAACAGACCTGGTAAGGACGAAATGTGGTGTAAATGAGAGAGAGAGAGAGAGAGAGAGAGAGAGAGAGATTATTGATAATTGAACAGACCTAGTAAGGATGACATGTGGTATAAATGAGAGAGAGAGAGAGAGAGAGAGAGAGAGAGAGAGAGAGAGAGAGATAATCTCTCAAATTTGGACCGCAAAATTAAGTGACTCTCCTTCCATCCATTCTCTGTATTTCGTTTCTGAGTTAAGCTAATTCTATTTTCAAATGCCATTGCTTCAGCCCAAAGGCCCTTTCTAATCCCCTATAATACAATATGTTCACTAATACTAACCCACTTTCCATTCCAGAACCCTCGAAATGTAAATGGGGCGCGAGACACACCCTAGCACTCTTTGGGTTCTTGGGCATCACTGTGGAGTATTGCCAAAGGGTGTGTCCCTCTGTTGTCATTGTGTTTATAGTCAACCATGCGAATGAAACTCACCCGGTCAATCAGACCACAGTTTGTCCGGCTGAGAAGGCGAATCGTCTTACGCTGTTTGAGGTGAGGAGTCAAATGCACCAGGTTCTTTGTAGGTGTCTAATTAAGGGAAATTTAGTTTTTCAAGGTTTTTTATACATTTTTTTTGATTTTTATTATTTGTATGTTGTTAAATATAGTTTGAAATTTCCTGAAAGTGCACCAGGTTCTTGGTAGGTGTTTAAAGGAAAACTTAGTTTCCTGAGATTTTTTTTATATTTAATTTTTATTATTATTTATATCATGATGTTGAAACGTAGTTTAAAATTTCTTCAGAATGCACCACGTTCTTGGTAGGTGTTCAACTAAAGGAAATTTAGTTTTTTGTCTTTATTAGTTTTATTTTTATTTTCATCGTTATACCATCTTATAAAATATAGTTTAAAATATCATCTTTAAAATACACTTAGCTCTTGGTAGGTGTTTAATTAAACAAAATTTTGAGTTTTTAAGGAATTTTATTAAATTTCTTTTGATTTTCATCGTTATTTATATCATGTTATGAACACTAGTTTTAAGATTTCTTGATTATTGTTCATAAAATGTAGTATTATTAATATCAGAATTTTGTAAAATTATGGGTTTTGTGAATGGGGCTGTATTTAAAATTGCTTGATTTTGTGGTTATATAATGTATACACGTATGTATGTGTATTATTTTTC
>NC_089794.1:25493197-25500697 GCF_040412425.1 Macrobrachium rosenbergii | reverse complement strand
ACAATTGATTCATAGTGCAACTGCTTTGAGGTTTTCCTCCTGTTACACCTTTCTAACCTTTTACTGTCAATTTCTGTTTTAGCGCTGAATGACCTCATAGTTCCAATAGCTTGGCCATTGGCCTAAATTCTATATTCAATTCAATTTAATTAGATGTCTCACAAATCCTTGTAAATCTCTCATTTATTGGCTCTCTTATTCTGATGGAATGGGCAAAATCTCATACACGAAAAGTAAAAAAAAAAAAAAAAAAAAATTTTGGATCATTCTGTCATTCTAGCATTTGTCGTAAGCCTTTCGTTTGCTCTGTGGTCTAATGTCAAGGCAAAGTCTCGTACAGGAATAAGTAGGCATTCCATTGGGTCAGAAGTTTCTTTCTAGCATATACTCCAATGATGCTAATTCTCCAGACCTGTTCTTAGAATCTTGCCATGGCGTTTTGTATTTTGCTGAAACAGTAGAATCGCCAAATCTCTCAAGTGATCAGTCTTAATAATGGGTTGATGGCCAATATATATTAAGGAATTTAGAGGGGAAATGGGCCAGGTGGTTATTTTAATAATAATGTTATCAAAGGTTCGATATATATATTTGTAAAGTGAGAATTCTTAATACTGTAATGGAATGATGGCAACCGTATATAATGAAATTTGGAAGGGAACTGGGTCTGATGGTTATATATACTAATAATAACAATATTGAGGGTTCCATACACGTATAACTGTTTCAGTCTTTCAACCTGTGCTTTCTCAAATATAAAGGAATATGAAGTGAAAGTGGCCTTGCTGGACATAAGTCACAATAATGATATGGCAGTAAGGGCCCCAAATATATTCCTTTAGCCTTTTAATCTGCCCTTTCTCTTCATTCTTACCCTGTAGGCCATTGCAATACCCTGGAAAGCAATCGTGACATCAATGCCGTTTTGGGCCACGATGGCTGGTAGCTTAGGCAATGATTTTGGCCTCTACACGCTTCTGATGGAACTTCCAACCTACCTCCACGATGTGCAGCACTTTGAAATAGTACATGTGAGTGTTATCACACTTTCTGTCATATATCTGCCTATCTTGAAATAGTACATGTGAGTGTTATCACACTTTCTGTACTATATCTATCTTGAAATAGTACATGTAAGTGTTATCACACTTTCTGTAATATATCTATCTATCTTGAAATATCTATCTTGAAATAGTACATTATCTATCAATGTGTTATCACACTTTCTGTGTCTGTCTATCTGATATATCTATATATCTATCTATCTGTCTACCTATATATAGATATATAGATATATCTATATATCTATCTATATATATATATATATATATATATATATATATATATATATATATTATATATATATATATATATATATATATATATATATATATATATATATATATACATATTATACATACATATATACATATACATATACATGTACACACACACACACACACACACACACACACACACACACACATATACATTATATATATATATATATATATATATATATATATATATATATATATATATATATATATATATATATATATCTCCCTACCAAACAAAAACAAATGCATTCTATGAAACAATGTTCATATTTTTGTAAATAACTTTTAACATACTCGTTCCTTATTTTCCTAATAGAACGGCATATTATCCTCCGTGCCCTACATATTGATGTGGTGTGTGAGTCACTCTTGGGCGAACCTCATGGGCTACCTAACTCATAGGGACAAAATCACTCTAGTCAACGTCAGGAGGTTGTCCATGGCTGTAGGTGAGTTTTTATTTTTTTTGGGGGGGTAGGTCCCCTATGTTTTGGGGGTTTAGGTGGGACCTAGGGCCATAATATATAATATAATATAATATAATATAATATAATATAATATAATATAATATAATATAATATAATATAATATAATATTTATAAAAGCATCAACGTGTTCTACAATACAGGGAAAAATGAAGCAATTTAGATTTCTTTGCAGAAGCATCTAGGAATTTTATTAAACATTGTAACTTTACAAAGTTTCCTATTAGAGGATTACAAAAGCATCAGGGTTCTACAAAATTGGTAAAAATAAGCAATGATGCTTTCTTTGCAAAAGCATCAAAGAGTTCTACAATACTGGTAAAAATAAGCAATGATGCTTTCTTTGCAAAAGCATCAAAGAGTTCTACAATACTGGTAAAAAAATAAGCAATGATGCTTTCTTTGCAAAAGCATCAAAGAATATTATTAAACTTCATAAAAGTTACAAAGTTTCCTTCCAGAGGATTACAAAAGCATCAAAGAGTTCTATATCATTGGTAAAAATAAGCAATAAAGCTTTTTTTGCGAAAGCATCAAAGAGTTCTACAATACTGGTAAAATAAGCAATGATGCTTTCTTTGCAAAAGCATCAAAGAATATTATTAAACTTCATAAAAGTTACAAAGCTTCCTTTCAGCGGATTACAAAAGCATCAAACAGTTCTATGATATTGGGAAAAAAATAAACAATGGTGGCTTTTTCACAAAAAGCATCGAAAAGGATTTTGTAAAACCACCTAGAAGATTTTAAAAGCATCAAGCAGTTCTACAGTACTGGGAGATCTAAGCAACGATGATGCTTTCGTTGCAAAAGCATCAGTCACTTTTATAAGAATATAATAATAATAACAAATAAGTTTCCTATTAGCGTTCTGTTCTTGTGGTGTAACTAATTGCCAAGTTTTATTCATTCCTCTCTTCAACCTTCGTGTGGCTCCCTTTCATTTTTCTCCGAAATTCCACCCCACCCCCCAAAACCCCACCTCCCAATAAAAACCATACAATTTTGCACATGGAACAGTATTACGTAACTTTAAAAATTATTGTCAGACTTAATAAATAAATAAAAAATTTTCTTCTGCCAGGACAGAGTGGTGCATTTTATATAATTTCTGATTTCTAAATATTTTGAAATGTATAATTTGTAACAGTCTGCTATAGCCCCCAGGTTGAAAACCCATGATATAGACTATATATCAAAGTTCGGATTAACTTTTTTGTGTATATATAAATTCAGTAACTTGGCATCCCATTAACACAATTAAGCAAGACAAGTTTAGACACCACTGAGGATACCAGGTATATAATCTTCTATAAGTTCGATTGATACTGCAGTTACTAAAATGAAATTATTTATGGTTTTAGTTATTTTTTAGATATAAAATTTACCACCATTTCTGGATATTCAGAGTGAAATATTCCTAGTACTAATGAAATTTTTTATAGTTTTTAGTATGTTATGTGAATATTCCCAGAATATTCAACATACATATGATATTTAGGAAATTTTACAGTTATTTATGATATTGGTCAAGCCCTACAACCATGCCTATAAAAATATAAGTAATATGGTACTATATATTAAACTCTTCATCAAAACCTATACTTCTTACGTAATAAATCTTCCACCTTTTCAAATCATTTAGAACTACCAAGCATCTCTACAGTAGAGGCCAATTCTCCCCTAAATCATGTTTGATCTTCTAACTATAAAAAGTAACATTCTCCCAATAATCTAGCATGTATCTATCCATTCCAGCTCTCTATGGGCCTATGTTAGGCTTCATAGGAATGTGCTTCGTCAATTGCAACGCAACGGCAGCCATCATAGTAGTCTGCATTGCTGGAATGCTGAACGGGCGCATAACAGTGGATTTTTGTGCTCTCATCAGGACATTGCCCCAAATTTCGCTGGGACCCTCTTGGGCATCACAAATACCCTAGGGGCCTTGAGTGGGATAGCAGCTCCTGCCATCACGAGTGCCATCATAGGGCGTCAGGTACGAATATTTTTAAAAGACTTTATTTATACTTAGGGCTAAGATTGATATTATAACTATGTATGACTGTGGGGTAATCGTAGAATATTCGTATAATTAATCTGGGTGAATAGAGACATTAGGATGATTAGGGAGTTGGGAGTAATAACAAATTAATTAAAGTTGACTTTAATCTTATATATATATATATATATATATATATATATATATATATATATATATATATATATATATATATATATATATATATATATACATACATAATCTTTCTGGCTCACATCTGGATCGAACCCAGGTCTCCCAAATGAGAGTCAAAGGCGTTACCAACTCACCCACACATGTCACGGTTGGTAGATTGGTAGAACCCTTGCCTTTCATTTCAGAAATCTGGGTTCGATCCTGATGTGAGTCAGAAATTAATTCATGTGCAATAATATACATATAATTTAAATTATTTCAGGAGCAAACATTGTGGAACTGGAGGATAATTTTCCTCCTCTGCGCAGCTGTTTATTTCCTCACCTGTACTTTTTTCATCAAATTCATCTCTGCCGATGTCCAGCCTTGGAACAATCCTCTCCCTGAAAAAGGTAATATTTCGTTAATTCAGTAACAGTTTTGCTCATAGTTCTGTTCGTAACATCAATGATCTCGGGAGTCCCTAGTGAACAGTACAAAATTGTGGAAGACATTGACAAAAATGTTCACTATGTTTTATTTGTTGTCTTAAGTTCAGTTGATAACATCAATTATCTTGAAAGTCCTTAGTTAACAGTACAAAACTATGGCAGACATTTTTTGTCAATATTCACTGATTTTGTATTTGCTATCATAAGCTCAATTGATAACATCATTTATCTTAAAAGTCCTTAGTGAACAGTTTACAAAAACTATGAACACATTTTTTGTCAATATTCACTGATGTTTTATTGTGTCATAAGCTCAACTGATAACATAAGTTATTTTAGAAGTCCTTAGTCAACATTTTACAAAACTGTGGAACAAATTTTTGTCAGTATTTCACTTTTTTACTTATTGTCATAAGCTCAATTGATAAGTTATCTAAGAAGTCCTAAGTGAACAATTTACAAAACTATGGAACACATTTTTTTTCAATATGTTCACTGATGTTTTATTTGCTGTCATAAGCTCAATTGATAACATCAAGTTATCTTAGTCAACATTTTACAAAAGTATGGAACACATTTTTTGTAAATATTCACTGACGTTGCATTTGCTGTTATGAGTTCAGTTGATAACATCAATTATCTTAAAAGTCCTTAGTGAATAGTTTACAAAAACTATGAACACATTTTTTGTCAATATTCACTGATGTTTTATTTCGTCAAAAGCTCAATTGATAATGTAAGTTATTTTAGAAGTCCTTAGTGAACAGTTTACAAAACTATAAACACATTTTTGTTAGTGATCTATGTGAATATCTTATCACAGTTATTTCCGCACTGATTAATCATACCAAAAATTCAATATGAGAATATAAACGGATTATTTTCATACTAAACATACTAAAATATCAGTGTAGTATTGAAACGATTTCAGTACCAAATTAATACAAAAAAATTACTTAAAACTTTTGATATTATAACTGTTTTCGCAATTTATTGGTATGTATTCAGAATTTGTGAATTAGCAACAGTCAGTTCGTTTCTAATTTACACTGAATATGAATACCCTATAGCACAGTCTCTCTCTCTCTCTCTCTCTCTCTCTCTCTCTCTCTCTCTCTCTCTCTCTCTCTCTCTCTCTCTCTCTAACAGTTAATCCCAAGACTCATTCATCTCTCTCTCTCTCTCTCTCTCTCTCTCTCTCTCTCTCTCTCTCTCTCTCTCTCTCTCTAACGGTTAATCCCAAAGACAAGGCATTCATCTCTCTCTCTCTCTCTCTCTCTCTCTCTCTCTCTCTCTCTCTCTCTCTCTCTCTCTAACGGTTAATCCCAAAGACAAGGCATTCATATCTCTCTCTCTCTCTCTCTCTCTCTCTCTCTCTCTCTCTCTCTCTCTCTCTCTCTCTCTCTCGGTTAATCCCAAAGACAAGGCATTCATATCTCTCTCTCTCTCTCTCTCTCTCTCTCTCTCTCTCTCTCTCTCTCTCTCTAACGGTTAATCCCAAAGACAAGGCATTCATCTCTCTCTCTCTCTCTCTCTCTCTCTCTCTCTCTCTCTCTCTCTCTCTCTCTCTCTCAGTTAATCATTCATCTCTCTCTCTCTCTCTCTCTCTCTCTCTCTCTCTCTCTCTCTCTCTCTCTCTCTAACTTAATCCCAAAGACAAGGCATTCATCTCTCTCTCTCTCAGTTAATCATTCATATCTCTCTCTCTCTCTCTCTCTCTCTCTCTCTCTCTATCTGTGACTTAATCCCAAAGACAAGGCATTCTCTCTCTCTCTCTCTCTCTCTCTCTCTCTCTCTCTCTCTCTCTCTTGACTTAATCCCAAAGACAAGGCATTAAATTCTCTCTCTCTTTTCTCAGGGATCTCTCTCTCTCTCTCTCTCTCTCTCTCTCTGACTGTTAATCCCAAAGACAAGGCATTCATCTCTCTCTCTCTCTCTCTGTTCTCTTTGAGAATAAATAAAGGGATGAATCTCCTGATGTCTCCTCAGACGTTCCCGTTCCTGCTCCTGCTACTGTTCCTGTTCCTGCAGAATAGAATAAAATGTTGAACATGATCCTCTCTCTCTCTCTCTCTCTCTCTCTCTCTCTCTCTCTCTCTCTCTAACGTAAAAAAGAATGTTTAAGTTTAGAAGTCAAGAATCCCCTACAGATGTTAAAATGTTGATCATATCAGACGTCATTTAAGTATTATTTTTACCTATCAGGTAAAATTTACAAGTCATAAATTCTTAATATCTAATTTATCTCTCTAAAGTCTTATTAATGAGGAATATGTCATATAAATAATGTGCAATTTGTTTTCGATTGTCTGTGAAGCTGAAAATACTTTTATTTTCAACGTATTTTTTTTTTTTTTTTTTGCACATTACGCGCAATAAAAAGCTGTTTGACCATGCCTTGGTTATTTATATACCTATATAATATCTTTAATAACATATAAATAAGTTATGTAATGTGTATACTATTAATAAACAGCATCTATCTATCTCGAAAGGTTGATAGATACTATCGAGATTGTGTTGGCAAAGAGGACTTAAGAATAGTTTTGTTCGCCATAAATTAAAACAAATTCTACGTTTTCTTTTATAGCAGCCATGAATGATTTCTATGAAGTGAAGCGTAAGCTGTTGAAAATTGGACTCGCATAGCAACACCTTTGGAAAATAAATTCTTTTGCACTTTAGACCTATTTTCAAGACAATAGCATCTGTTAAACTATATATACTAGCAATGAGAGAGAAAACAAATATATCGTAGTCTATAATATTTTGTCAAGTTGTCCAGTGGTCATAAATATAAAGATTGATCGAATGAATAAGAAAAATATGATTGGTGAAAACCCAAATGGCTTTCATAAATAAGCCAAGAATATTTATTATGTGGTTGTTGTGTCTTAGTCACTGTTCTTAAATCATTAATTTATGATTCATGTGTCCATATTATAAACTGGAGGGTGTAAAAACGACTGGAGAATTTTAATATGGGGTACATTTGACCATTAAGTCCATTGCGGAAAATATTTGTCATTTGAGTTTTGAGTGAAAGT
>NC_089794.1:25470697-25488197 GCF_040412425.1 Macrobrachium rosenbergii | reverse complement strand
TATATATATATATATATATATATATATATATATATATATATATATATATATATATATATATATATATACATACATGCATACATACATGTATATATGTATATACATTATGTATATATATGTTTATTAGAAAATGGAAAAAAGTCTTTCCATCTAAACTACTAACAAAATCAAGCAAATCATCCATTTCTTCAGCCCAGCTCAGAAAAGGTAAACGACAATGAATAGAAAAACCAGAACTTTCAGTAAAAGAAAGAAAAGAAATTTAATAGAGAAACAAAACGTCAAAAAGGCTTTGAACTCCTTAACTAATTATTCCAGGAAAAAAAAAAATATTCATTATTCCATTTTCTCTGTCCTCGAGCATTTATTCCAAAGTCCTCTCAGAAACACTCGACTGAAAGCAATTAATTTACGTGCATACTTCTTGTTTCCAGGAATCTCTTGAGGTTTTTGATCATTTTAAATGCAAAATTAGTTCTTGCTGAATTTCAGGTCATATATATATATATATATATATATATATATATATATATATATATATATATATATATATATATATATATATATATATATATATATATATATATATATATATATATATATATATATATATATATATATATATATATATATATATATATATATATATATATATATATATACGCTAGGCTAGAGATAGATTTGTCAATAATTTTTCTGTGCAAAGGAAATAATAATAATAATAATAATAATAATAATAATAATAATAATAACACGTAAAAATATTTAATTGAAAATTCTAATTAAGTTAAATTTAATAATAATAATAATAATAATAATAATAATAATAATAATAATAATAATACCACGTATAAATATTTAATTGAAAATTCGAATTGTTAAATTTTTCAGTAATAATCATCATCATCAACATAATCATCATTATCATCATTATAATAATATTTAAGATTAATAATAATTGATATAATAATAATAATAATAATAATAATAATAGTAATAATCATAGTAAGATTACTGGGCTTCATTGTGGTAACAGGCGCCATAGGGAATCCGTGCTAAAACCATTATCATTTAAGACCCATGATATTCTGCGCTTGAGAAATGGAATTGCAGGTATGATTTACATAAGTAAACATTAACACATTCCCCGAATAAGGCTGGGCCACAGAGAGAGAGAGAGAGAGAGAGAGAGAGAGAGAGGGGCTTCTGAAGTGGAGTTGAGGGAGTGCGAGAGAGAGAGAGAGAGAGAAGGGCTTCTGAAGTGGGTTGGGGGTGTGCGTTTTATATATTTCACATAACTTTTTTGCTGGCTCACAGTACCTTTTAAAAACTCAACAACAATAACACACGGATGGATGATGATTCTGTTAAATCAGAGCAATAAATTAGGACAGGCATTAGTATGAGTCTGAAAAACAAAATTCAACAAAAACACAACAATAAACCACAGACGAATAATAATATCAGAGTAACAAATTAAGACAGGCATTAGTGTGAGTTTGAAAAACAACAAAAACTCAACAAAAGCACAACAATAAAACACAGACGAATAATGATTCTGTTAAATCAGAGAATTAAATTAAGAATGGCATTAGTATGAGTCTGAAAAACAACAAAAGACTCAACAAAAACACAATAAACCACAGACGAATAATGATTCTGTTATATCAGGGAAACAAATTAAGACAGGCATTAGTATAAGTCTGAAAAACAACAAAAACTCAACAAAAGCACAACGATAAAACACAGACGAATAATGATTCTGTTAAATCAGAGAATTAAATTAAGAATGGCATTAGTATGAGTCTGAAAAACAACAAAAAACACTGCAAAAGCACAACAACAACAAAATAGATGAATAATGATTTGTTAAATCAACAGTAACAAAATTAAGGCAGGCATTAGTATGAGTCTGAAAAACAAAAAAAACTCAACAAAAGCACAACAACAATAAAACACAGACGAATAATGATTCTGTTAAATCAGAGTAACAAATTAAGACAGGCATTAGTATGAGCCTGAAAAACAACAAACACTCGGCAAAAGCACAACAGCAACAAAACACATGAATAATGATTCTGTTAAATCAACAGTAACAAATTAAGACAGGCATTAGTATGAGTCTGAAAAACAGCAAAAAACTCAACAACAATAAACCACAGATGAATAATGATTCTGTTAAATCAACAACAACAAACTAAGGCAGGCATTAGCATGAGTCTGAAAAACAATCAACAGTAACAAATTAAGACAGGCATTAGTATGAGTCTCAAAAACAGCAAAAAACTCAACAACAATAAACCACAGATGAATAATGATTCTGTTAAATCAACAGCAACAAACTAAGGCAGGCATTAGTAGGAGTCTGAAAAACAACAAAAAACTAAACAACAACAACAAAAACACGGGCCCAATTAGGCAGCAGGTACGGAGAGTTATGCAAATACCCCTTGCATAAATACAGCCCCGAAGTTGGGTCCCGAGTTCATTAGCCGAAGCATAACATTAGTGTGACAAAGTCTCTCGCCAGCCAAATGACTCATTTCTTTCGGGCACAAAAGAGTTCCAGAACTGCGTAGGAGCAGAGATTACCATTTCAATTTCCCCGGGACGTCTCTGCTCGCAGTTGCATTCTGCAGTTGCACGAAACAGTTTTTTTAAGGGGGCGGGCGTTGAAGGATAAAAAATAAAGTTTGTTGGGGAAGTTGGGAGTTGCTTGCGAAATGGTGAAAGAGATTTGGGGAAAGGGAGGGTTAATTTAAGGCTATTGTTTGTGTGTGTTCTTTGGCTTAGTGTATGCATATATGTATATATATGTATATATATATATATATATATACATATATATATATATATATTATATATATATATATATATATATATATATATATATATATATATATATATATATATATATATATATATATATAGAGAGAGAGAGAGAGAGAGAGAGAGAGAGAGAGAGAGAGAGAGAGAGAGAGAGAGAGAGAGAGAGAAGCTCTGCAAGCTGAATGCCATTGAAACAGCAATAACAATAATAATAATAATAATAATAATAATAATAATAATAATAATAATAATAATAATAATTAATTATTATTATTATTATTATTATTATTATTATTATTATTTCGGGGCCTTTATTATTATTATTATCAGTGTACTAACAGTGTTAATAATAAATGCAATGAAATCCAGAAAGATTCTCTAGAAGTTACGTTAAGGAATGCAACGATCAATTGCTTCTGCAGTTGCTTTCTGATGTAAATTTCGGGGCCTTTGGATACTCTGTGTGGAATAACATACCACTAAGTCAATACCACTTCGTCCATACCACTTCATACATACCACCAAGTCCATACCACTTCGTATATATAGAACCTTTAGTGATGCCTACAGTGCAAAGAACCTTTAGTGATGCCTACAGTGCACCCCGTAAGGCGCACTGATAGCACTACTCCCTTACCATGATTGTGAAAAATATCCCTTATTCAATTTTTTTCCTTAAAAATCATCAGATTTATTTAATTGCGACGCAAATTAAAACTATTTCTGTGATTACATTTTTCGCGTCACGTTTTTTTTCATCCGAAAAGATAATTAACCAGATCATTTTAATAATCATTTAAAATTAGTCTCTGGGTCCCCGTGACTGGCGCTATAATTCTAAAGACTGGGAATAAGTACGCATTTATTTCTGTACGAACATTGGAAACCGGATTTAACTTAATTTAAAGAATATAAGCGTGCGTGCGTATGCTGGCATGCTTTTGCAGTCATTTTTTGATAGAAAGTTTTCTCTATAAAGAAACTGTTGAGTTAGAACTTGTCATTTCAAATCCTTGATAAAATTTTTTTTTTTATTTTCTAAGTTTTCTTGTCGACAGCATTTAAAGTATAAAAATCTCAATTTGCCGAGTTATAATTTTTGTAGGTGTGTTGAAAGGTAACACTTCAGTTGGAGAGAAGAGAGAGAGAGAGAGAGAGAGAGAGAGAGAGAGAGAGAGAGGAAAGATTGCAACAGCAAATAAGAGAGAGAGAGAGTAATTTTTGTCAGGCTGATAAATGGATAAATAGATAATAAAATAAAGTAAATAAAATATGAATATATAAACAATGCTAAGCAAATCACTTAACAGATAACATCATTAGGCAAACTCTTACGGCTCTGTGTATATACACAGCAGAATTTCTACACTTACCTGAGAAATATCTGTATCAACACACAGAATACACAGATAGGCAGTCCTACCTTACTTTGACGGCCAGTCCACTCACTCGGGGATATACTAGAGAGTCTGTCTGTCAACACAGTGATGGAACCAATATGGTATCTATCTCACCTGTCACCTGCACAAAGTGTTGGTACCACTTTGATGTTGGTTACGTCCCGAAATGATTCCTCTGATGCTGCCTGAGTAGTTTTCCTGTTGTGGAAGTTAATGTAGAATGGTCATAGGATATTAGGTGATTTATATATATATATATATATATATATATATATATATATATATATATATATATATATATATAGCCTATGATAATTTTACATAAGTACACTCGTCTCCAAATTTGTACACTAGTTGATAAGGATTCAAAAGGGCATACCTTTCTATTTCAATATTTTAATGTTGAATCTTTCTAATCATGCACTTGATATATTGGATCTTCGGTCATTCCTAATTGTCGTATTATGTAAAATGATATCTTAATGTATTGCATAATTATTCAGTATCATTATTACAATATGAAAATATAATTTACATGACAAATCAATAGGTCTTTACGAAAGTAAGAAAAAACAAAGAAATACCAGTTAGATGATTAATTCTATCCAATGAACTGCACTGCTCTAAACGCCAGGTAAAAAAAAAAAAAAATTATTAATAAAGGGGTGATGGTAAATCCCACGAAATTCAATGGTCATGTCTCCCCTCGCCCCTCCCCCCCCCTCTCTCTCTCTCTCTCTCTCTCTCTCTCTCTCTCTCTCTCTCTCTCTCTCTCTCTCCTTAATCTGCCAGTGTATCAGTATTGTTTCTTTTATTCATACTTTGTTGCCTGTTTATGGTTTTTTCCCCTTATCTCTCTCTCTCTCTCTCTCTCTCTCTCTCTCTCTCTCTCTCTCTCTCTCTCTCTTTTACTTAACCTGCCAGTGTATCAATATTGGTTTTTATCTAAACTTGGTTGCCTGATAATGGCTTTTATTTAGCCTCTCTCTCCCTCTCTCTCTCTCTCTCTCTCTCTCTCTCTCTCTCTCTCTCTCTCTCTCTCTCTCGTAATATCTGAGTAAAAATTAGGCGCTAATCATTTCGAAAAATTAACATTACATGAAATATGCGATTTCCTCTCTCATACTACGGACAATCATATATTTTACTGAACGATTTTATTATTGTGCTTAGATATAAATTGAAGCTCTCTCTCTCTCTCTCTCTCTCTCTCTCTCTCTCTCTCTCTCTGAATATTTGGATAGAAAATAGATGCTAAAAATTCCTAAAACGTAACATTATGTAAAGCGCTTCAGTTCCTCTCTCATACTAAAAATAAAATCATATATTTTTCCTGATCGATTTTATCGTTAAGATTACTTTTGAATTATGGATTCAGTGTCATCGTTTATCATCCCTGGTTTAACGCCTCCCTCGCTTGTAGGAATATACCGCAAAAAGAGATTACGCTAACCACTAATTAATTCAATATTCGCCAATTTAACCCACTTGAACCGCATGTCAGTAGCAGATCTCCCTGGAACGATGTAACTGACACATGGTATATGGATAATCATTACCTTTCTCATCTACCTCGACGATTAGCCCTAACTCTAATCCAGGCGCCTAATCAGTTTCGGTCTGAGCAGTCATATACATTCCTTGGTCTTCATCTGATGCGTATTATCCCCGTAAGGGGGGGTAGCGCCGTCAGTGCACCTCATGGGGTGCGCTGTAGGCATTACTATAGGTTCTTTGCAGCGTCCATTCTTCCCCTAGCTGCAACCGCTTTCATTCCTTTTACTGTACCTCCATTCATATTATCTTTCTTCCATCTTGCTGTCCACCTCTCCTAATAATTTACTCTCTATTTCCTTTCCAGCGCTGAATGACCTCATTGGTCCCAGTGCTTGGCCTTTGGCCTAAATTCTATATTCCATTCCATTCCTGATGCGTATGATGGATTTGAGAGAAAGATGCAATAGGATCAATGCCACTTTCATTCACAAAAAAAAAAAAAAAAGTTGCTTTCCATCTCAAGACAAATGGTCAGTTTTATCGAAAATTTCAGTAATTAAAAAAAAAATCATCTGCAGATTCTATGTCCGTCAACATTTTATCACTACTCCAGTCTAAACTCTCATTCATCTCACACGAAATTTCGCTTTATAAAGTCTATGAGAAGGACAAAATAACAAAGGTGAAATAACATCACCTTGCAGTACCCCTCTGTCAATTCCAAATTCGTTTGGACAAAACCCCATTTATTATTGAATGGATTAATTGAATATAGAATTTAGGCCAAAGGCCAGCACGGGGACCTATGAGGTCATTCAGTCTGAAGCGGAAATTGACAGTAAAAGGTTTGAAAGGTGTAACAGGAGGAGAACCTCGCAGCTGCACTATGTATCAACTGTTAGGAGAGGTTGGAAAGTAAGATGGAAGAAAGAGAATATGAAAGGAGGTACAGTAAAAGGAACGAAAGGGGTTGCAGCTAGAGGCCGAAGGCACGCTGCAAAGAACCTTAAGTAATGCTCACAGTGCACCGTAGGGGGTGGTGGGCACCACCCCCTACGGAACCCCAATTATTATTAACTTTGCAACTTCTTCAGTAAGCATCTGTTAGTCTAAATAATGAAAAGGGCAGATGGTAATAGAGATGAATAAGTAATTACATAGCTAAGAAATAAAAAAACGAGTAAATCATGCGCTGAAGTTTCTTCGGCGCAATCGAGTTTTCTGTACAGCTGCTACAGCGTATAATCATGGCCACTGAAGATAGATCTTATCTTTCGGTAGGAACCGTGGCCCATGAATCTTTAATCACGGCCCGGTGGTGGTCTATCTTAAATCGTTGCCAGAAGCACGATCATGGCTAACTTTAACCTTAAATAAAATATAAACTACTGAGGCTAGAGGGCTGCAATCTGGCATGTTTGATGACTGTCGTGTGGTTGATCAACATGCCAATTTGTAGCCCTCTAGCCTCAGTAGTTTTTTAAGATCTGAGGCCGGACGGAAAAAGTGCAGACAGAAAAAAGTGCAGACAGAAAAAAGTGCAGACAGAATCAAGTGCTGACGGACAAACAAAGCCGAGACAATAGTTTTCTTTTACAGAAAACTAAAAGTAATAAGAGTTCAGGTAATCTAAGCAAGAAACAGAATGGCAATTTCAAGTATAACAACTAGAAAAACTCAGTAACAACTAGAGGTCCATTAGTGTCCATTAGATATTCGCGAAAGATCCCAGTTCATGCCGATTGAAAGATTGGATTCCGGGGTTTGAGAGAATCAGGAGAAAGATTTCTTAATCCTGATTCAATATTTGTTTCGCAGAGTTACAAAATCACTTAGTAAGTAAGTGGCTTTTATCTCCACAACCTCTTACAAATTGCTGGAAGCTTTCCACTAGGATTTTTGTTATTTTTTTTCGTTTCGTCTTTCTGGTAAATGGAATTGCATTCTTGATTGCTTTAGCCTGTATTAAATATTTTATTAAAGATTTTGTATATTATAACTAAAGGATATTTACCAAATTATGAATCGAACTGACCTAAAATTATTACTAGAATATTAACTAATAGGTGTTGATCAGGAACAAAATATAAAACAAAGCATTTGTTAATGCAAAGACTAACTTACCAACTTGCATAAATATAGCCATGAAATTCTAAGTAATGAAGTAAAATTGTTATGTTCTAATGTGAAATGTATCTTCTTCAAAATAAAACACCTTTATTTGATATCATGAATAAAAAAATTCAAGATTCCCCACACTTCACTAACTACCAGATGCATTATTCACTGCCCAGGGCTACCTGACGCAATTAAGGGTTCCGACAGAACATGTCGGAATCACTGAGTCAATTTCATTCCTGAAATATTTAAAAAAATAATTCGTAAAAAATCCTGCTAGATTTTCAACCCTAAACTGAACCCCTGGTAATTGGCTTATAGAGTGCCAGTGGCTTAGATAACTCCCCTATCTCTCTCTCTCTCTCTCTCTCTCTCTCTCTCTCTCTCTCTCTCTCTCTCTCTCTCTCTCTCTCACCCTTCCGTAATTCCCAGTTAAAACCAATTCAGCCAATCACTTCAAAGCTATTTCACCTGCGTCTTGCTGTTAGTGCTTATTCATTGAATTTTTCTATATATTTTTTTTTCATTTTACTGTAACTAGGGTAATATCCCACTGTAAATCAGAAGTAAATTTCTCATCTAAATACAATTAAGAAAGCTAAACCCTGTTTTAGTTTTCTGAAAAGTTAACTATTGTGCCGGCTTTGTCTGTCCGTCCGCACTTTTTTTCTGTCGGCCTTCAGATCTTGAAAACTACCGAAGCTAGAGGGCTGCAAATTGGTATGTTGATCATCCACCCTCCAATCATCAAACCTACCAAATTGCAGCCGTCTAGCTTCAGTAGTTTTTCATTTTATTTAAGGGTAAAGTGGCCTTCATATAAAGTAGCTGAATTACGGAAAGAAAGATTGAAATAAAATGAACTATATTTTTTTATGTGGAATTTTCCGAAAAATTATCGGTCTTTAAATGGTCAGGTTATATAGACAATAAAAACTAAATGGTGCGATTATTCTCTAAAATTATAATTTTAATTTTTTTAAATATTTACGAAATTGTTTAAGGTGGTCACAGATCTTTAAACTATGGACAAATGGATTCCAGAAGTATTGGGAATCACAGTTAATCAATATTCAATACCATTAATTAAAATTGTCAAGACTAAGAAAATGAAAAAGGAATTTATGAAGTGATTTTTCTCTATAAATTGCTATTTTCTATATTTATATATTTACGAAATTGTTGAAGGCGGTCTCAGATCTTTAAACTATTAGCAAATGTGTTCCAGAAATACGGAGAACCACTACTAATCAATATTCATTTACCATTCACTGCTCAGGATATAGATAACGAACCCCATTTATGATGTGAATTCTCTCTAAAATGATTAATTTCAGTTTGAAAATTTACGAAATTATTTAAGATGGTAACAAGACTTTGGACTGTTCCAGAAATACTGAGAACTACAGCTATACAATCAGTATTCATTCACCATTCCCAATTCGAAACTCTTGAATTCTTCTCTTATATATCTTCATTCAATTTTTCAAGGACCATCTCTCCTGCACCGCCCTAATTCCAAATCCCAAGTCTAGCATCTCATTCTTTAATATTCATGCAGAAGCTTAACTCATTTGAATTTTATATTGCACGTGTAAAATCCCCTGGTTAATCCTACGAGGCTGGAAGGTCCTTGATCGTATTGTTAAACTCTGCGACAAGAAATGAAACTGGATTTCTCCCAATATTCTCTCCTTCACTTAAAATATATTTGTACCGGACTTGATTCCTCGTATATTTCTATTAATACTTTTTGCTTCCATGTTTATTTGGAAAAGGACAGCTGTTGTATAAATGGCCTCTTCTGAGCAGTAAGATTTAGAGAGAGAGAGAGAGAGAGAGAGAGAGAGAGAGAGAGAGAGAGAGAGAGAGAGATTTAGGTTTCTATCTCGTCTTCAGGATAGGTTAAGTGTAAATGGTCTTTTTAAAGCACTAAGATTTGGGGAGGAGAGAGAGAGAGAGAGAGAGAGAGAGAGAGAGAGAGAGAGAGAGAGAGAGAGAGAGAGAGGGTTTTGGTTTCTATCTCGTCCTCAGGATAGGTGAAGTATTATTGGCCTTTTCCAAGGAATAAGATTTTGAGAGAGAGAGAGAGAGAGAGAGAGAGAGAGAGAGAGAGAGAGAGAGAGAGAGAGAGACTTAGGTTCCTATCTTGTCCAGCTATAATCAGATTCCATTTGAGATAGGGGGACAAAAGATCAATTTAATAGTGAGTATATCGACCATACATTAAAAACCTTCTATTGTCCGTCCAACTCATATTACCGAAATATATCGAATCTTGTAATAGATACGATTATACATTATCTATAATTCGAACGAATCATATTGCGTAAACAGACCCAACGGATGCAGGCATCATATAGAAACAATCATATTTTATATTTGACAATGCAATCCTATCAAAACCTAACTAAATGAATAATATAACATAACTGAACACAGGAAAAGCTTAGGAAATTTCACAGATCAACTCAATTTAGAATTCAGGTATTCATTTGCCTCCTCCAGTAGATATGGAGGTTGGTGGAATTGAAGATTATCGTTCAAAATATTTTTCTTGATCGTTCATAAATAACTGTTTTAAACAACTCTCACTACCATTTGTGTGTGTGTGTGTGTGTGTGTGTGTGTGTGTGTGTGTGTGTGTGTGTGTGTGTGTGGGTGGGTGGGTGGGTGTGTGTGTAAAGGATTCGATACCTGCCAAAGGTTTCCCTTGGATAATGTTGATAAACCCCGTAGACGGGTGGCGCCGTCAGTGCACCTCATTTGGTGCACTGTAGGCATTAGTTACGGTTCTTTTCAGTGTGCCCTCGGCCCTAGCTGCAACCCCTTTCGTTCCTTTTACTGTACCTCCTTTCATATTCGCTCTCTTCCATCTTACTCCCCATCCTCTCCTAACAATTGATTCATAGTGCAATTACAAGGTTTTCCTCCTGTTACACCTCTCTAACCTTTTACTGTCAATTTCCGTTTCAGCGCTGAATGACCTCATAGACCCCAGTGCTTGGTCTCTGGCCTAAATTCTAAATTCATTTCAATTCAATGTTGATAAATAATTTTAAGAGTTTTTCATATCATCTGTCTGTGGCTTTGATAATGTTAATAAATAATTATTTTAATTTTTATTTAATTTTTTTTTACCACAAATCAGTGACACTTGAACGAGAGAAAAAAAAACTAACATTGCTTATTATTATTATTTATTTATTTTTTTACTCAAAGTCAGCTGATCGCTGATTCTCGTCCGTCAGCTGATCGCTCATTCCCAGCTGGTCTCCCCCCAGATGGTCGTTTTCCTGTGACTGGGGCCAATTAGGTCCAAACGACGGAAGTTCCAAAACTCCCATTTCCTGTCGTACCAGCTTCAGTGGGAAAAGGTTTTGGTACTGTGTTAATGTTTGTGTGTGTGTGTGTGTGTGTGTGTGTGTGTGTGTGTGTGAGAGAGAGAGAGAGAGAGAGAAATTTAACAGAAGTAACCTACTGAATCAGTCTTGATGACACTTGAGCAGGCTTAAAGTTGTTAATGGAAATATATAGGATTTTGCTGTGTGAATTGTGTCTGTGTGGGCCTTCTGAATGTCATAGAACATTAGTAGATATAGGACAGGTCACCACCGTGCCGTGGTTAAAGATTCATGGGCCACGGTTCCTACCGAAAGATAAGATCTATCTTCGGTGGCCTTGATTATACGCCGTAGCGGTTGTACAGAAAACTCGACTGCCCCGAAGAAACATCGGCGCATTCTTTACTTGGTTTTACTCGGTAACACAAAATTATTTAGCAATTTCACATTTATTGCATGCAAATATCATGCTAGAGGGTGAGGGTGGGTGAATTAGAGAGATGAATACCCTGGTTTTGGCATTATAATCTGAGAGAGAGAGAGAGAGAGAGAGAGAGAGAGAGAGAGAGAGAGAGAGAGAGAGAGAAATAATAACAGAGATGAATACCATAATTTTTGCATTGTAAATTTTGAGAGAGAGAGAGAGAGAGAGAGAGAGAGAGAGAGAGAGAGAGAGAAGAGAGAGAGAGAGATGAAAATGAATACCCTGGCTTTGGGGTTACAGTCAGAGAGAGAGAGAGAGAAATGAATACCCTGACTTTGAGATTACTCTCTAGAGAGAGAGAGAGAGAGAGAGAGAGAGAGAGAGAGAGCGAGAAATGAATACCCTGACTTTGAGATTACTCTCTAAGAGAGAGAGAGAGAGAGAGAGAGAGAGAGAGAGAGAGAGCGAGCGAGAGAGAAATGAATACCCTGACTTTGAGATTACTCTCTAAGAGAGAGAGAGAGAGAGAGAGAGAGAGCGAGAAATGAATACCCTGACTTTGAGATTACTTTCCAAGAAGAGATACTAGAGAGAGAGAGAGAGAGAGAGAGAGAGAGAGAGAGAGAGAGAGAGAGAGACAAAAATGAATGCCTTGTCTTTGAGATGAACAGTCAGTAATATCCGGTGTACCACAGGGTACGGTGTTAGCTGCATTGCTGTTTGTGATTATGATTGCAGACATAGACAGTAATGTTAAGGAATCAGTAGTAAGAAGTTTCGCAGATGACACAAGAATAAGTAGAGAAATTGCTTGTGATGAAGACAGGAACTCGCTACCAAGAGACCTAAACAAAATATATAAATGGGCAGAGATAAATAGGATGGTATTTAACTCTGATAAATTTGAATCAATGAACTATGGTGATAAAGTAGGAATGAGACAATCACAAACAAGGATGCAGTTAAAGACCTTGGTGTGATGTTGAATAGGAATATGTTATGCAATGATCAAATAGCAATTCTATTGGCAAAATGCAAAGCAAAAATGGGAATGTTGTTCCGGCACTTCAAAACAAGAAAAGCTGAACACATGATTATGCTTTATAAAACGTATGTACGTAGTCACTTGAATATTGCAATATAATATGGTACCCACACTACCAAAGGATATTGCACAAATAGAGAGTGTACAAAGGTCATTTACAGCTAGAATAGAAGAAGTTAAGGACCTTGACTACTGGGAAAGACTACAATTCTTAAATTTATATAGTCTTGAAAGGAGAAGAGAACGCTACATGGTAATTCAAGCATGGAAACAGATAGAAGGAATTCGAAAACATCATGGAACTAAAATTATCAAAAAGAGCAAGCAGAGGTAGATTAATAGTGCCAAAAACTATACCAGGAAAATTAAGGAAAGCACACAGGACATTAATCCACCACGCACCAGCATCGATAATGCAGCGTCTATTCAATGCGCTACCAGCTCATCTGAGGAACATAACAGGAGTGAGCGTAGATGTGTTTAAGAATAAGCTCGACAAATATCTAAGATGCATCCCAGACCATCCAAGACTGGAAGATGCAAAATATACCGGAAGATGCGTTAGCAACTTTAGACATCAAAGGTGCCTCACACTGAGGGACCTTTTTGAACGAATTGTAAGGTCTGTAAGGTAAGTCAGAGAGAGAGAGAGAGAGAGAGAGAGAGAGAGAGAGAGAGAGAGAGAGACAGACAGACAGACAGACAGAAATGAATGCCTTGTCTTTGAGATGAACAGTCAGAGAGAGAGAGAGAGAGAGAGAGAGAGAGAGAGACAGACAGAGACTTCACTTACAAAGATTCAAATTCTGTCATTAATCCTCTTTTCGGTAATCACATTCCCTGATATCTACCAAATTCTCTCCTCTCTCTCTCTCTGTTTATTTCGACGCATTTTCCACATTTTTCAAGATTATTTTCCGATTATAATTTCCACTCATCTCACGCCTACGGTGGCAATTCTCTCGCGTTTATCATTTTATCTATATTCTATCGTACAATTTTCCAACCCCACTTTCATCACTGGTAAATTTCTCCTACCCTTTCCCTTCCCTCTTATTCCGCGACGGAATTCAAACATTTTCAAACATTTTCTTTTCCGTTGTAATTCTCTCTCTCTCTCTCTCTCTCTCTCTCTCTCTCTCTCTCTCTCTCTCTCTCTCCTTTAGCTGTAGGAACGACGTATAATTTTCGGAATTCGAAATATTAAATATTTTTGAAGCGTCCGAGGAACACGGATTTTTGCAGGTTAT
This sequence comes from Macrobrachium rosenbergii, assembly GCF_040412425.1. Taxonomy (NCBI): domain Eukaryota; kingdom Metazoa; phylum Arthropoda; class Malacostraca; order Decapoda; family Palaemonidae; genus Macrobrachium; species Macrobrachium rosenbergii. The sequence goes on along the minus strand of NC_089794.1, from coordinate 25,474,290 downwards.
TAGTGTTTATTTTTTATTCATATTCTTTATATATATATTTTTTTTATTTTTCTGTACATATTCTTTCTCTGTTCTTTGTTATGTATGAGTACGGTGAGTAATTTTTCCCTACCTCTGGGTGTGCAATCAGATATTCAAATGCATGATCTCTCTCTCTCTCTCTCTCTCTCTCTCTCTCTCTCTCTCTCTCTCTCTCTCTCTCTCTCTCTCTCTCCCTCTCTTTCTCTCTCTCTCCCTCTCTCTCTTTACCTGTCTGTCTGTGTTTGCGTCCTCTCTCTCTCTCTCTCTCTCTCTCTCTCTCTCTCTCTCCCTTCCATTACGCAAGGAGGCAAGGTTTCCTTTCATGGGAGAAAATGAGGTGCTGAAAACAGCCTAGTTAGTCTAATTAATGAAGAAAAATGACTCCTTTCCCAAATAAATAAAAAGAAAAACTCTCAGGTAAAGAGAGACCTGAGAATTTTTCCAAATGGAGTTGAGGAAAAACTGCAGAGAGAGAGAGAGAGAGAGAGAGAGGAAATAATAGAAATGAATACCCAGGCTTTCAGATTACACTCCAAGAGAGAGAGAGAGAGAGAGAGAGAGAGAGAGAGAGAGAGAGAGAGAGAGAGAGAGAGAGAGAGATAACATAAATGAATACCCTGTCTTTGGGATTGCATCCCCAGAAAGAGAGAGAGAGAGAGAGAGAGAGAGAGAGAGAGAGAGAGAGAGAGAGAGAGAGAGAGAGAGAGAGAGAAGGAAATAATAGAAATTAATACCCTGTCTTTGGGATTACACTCCAAGAGAGAGAGAGAGAGAGAGAGAGAGACAGACAGACAGAGAGAGACATAGAGAGGAAATAACAGAAATGAATACCCAGGCTTTGGGAATACACTGCAAGAGAGAGAGAGAGAGAGAGAGAGAGAGAGAGAGAGAGAGAGAGAGAGAGAGGCTAATGGGAAAGCAATAATCAGGCAACCGAGTTCAGATAAAAAAGCAATATTGATACACTGGAAGGTTAAATAAAAAAGAGAGAGAGAGAGAGAGAGAGAGAGAGAGAGAGAGATAGGCAGGCTAGCAGGCTAATGGGAAAGCCATAATCAGGCAACCAAGTTTAGACAAAAAAGCAATATTGATAACTGGCAGGTGTGTGTGTGCGTGTGTGTGTGTTTGTGTGTGTTTGTGTGTATTTGTTTGTCTCTGTCTGTCTCTGTCTATCTCTGTCTCCTCAGAGCAGAATATACCTAACTGTTGAATTAATTACGTTGACATTTGTGTATATTTCACCGAGCTGTACTGACAACTATAATTATATTCCCGTGATTTTTTTTCTTTTTAGCAGGTGAGGCTCGGCTAAGCGTCTCTAATTAACCTGACTTCCGTTTTCATTACCAGTCCACTTAAATGTCATACCGCTTTTATTCAGTCGACCTCCGAGAACGCTTTTTATTCATAGCATTTTCACGTAATTCATTTTTGGGTAAAAGGTTCCATTTGAGGGAAATAGAACTTAATTTCATTTTTATTTTTTTTTGCATTAAATACGACTGTCTCTTTATCAGCATATTAACAGAATTAATCTTTGGTTATTTGAACTATTTTCTTTATTAAACAAATATCCGCTTTCTTAATTCTGTTGTCATCTACCCCACTTACGGTGGAGTTCAGTGATGTTTCCAAGCCTCCAAATTATATTTATATCCTCTACACTCTATTTTAGCAAGGAACTTTATTATATATAAAGAGCATCAAGAAATAGTTCCCTACTTGCTTAGCAAAGCGTCAAAATATATTTATATCCTCTACACTCTGTTTTAGCAATGAACTTTATCAGATATATAGAATATAAAAAAACAGTGTTCCATACTCACTTAGCAAAGGCACCAGTAACCTATATTTCGATGACGTCACAGTGCCAATGTTTCTGATAGAGAAGTGGCAAAAACACATATTTGTGAAAAGGCATTAGTGTTTTTGCCTGTATTAATTTTCTATGGATGCATGTACTAATGTATTTTTGATACATTCATATTCCAGCCATTTGTTATTTTCAGGGTAATGGCCATTGAAGGTCTCTCTCTCTCTCTCTCTCTCTCTCTCTCTCTCTCTCTCTCTCTCTCTCTCTCTCTCTCTCACACACACACACACACACATTCAAACAACAGGAATTAATTTTTCTTAAGAAAGCCTTTGAAAGGAGTTTGCAAAAGGCCCAGATTCCCTCTCTCTCTCTCTCTCTCTCTCTCTCTCTCTCTCTCTCTCTCTCTCTCTCTCTCTCTCTCTCACTTTGTTAATCTGACAATTTTTTATTATATGAATCTGTATATTGGTTAATGATTCTTCAATATTTTTCTAATATATTTTTTTCTCAATTCCCTAAAATGTATTGAATAAACATCCATCCATCTCTTCTCTCTCTCTCTCTCTCTCTCTCTCTCTCTCTCTCTCTCTCTCTCTCTCTCTCTCTCTCTCTCTCTCTCTCTCTCTCTCTCTCTCTCTCTCTCTCTCTGTTAACCTAACACATTTTTCTATTATATGTGGCTGTAAACTGGTTAATTATTTTTACATATTTCTTAATATGTGTTTATTTCCCAGTTCCTAAAACGTATTGAATCAACAACCCTCTCTTTGAGAGAAAGAGAGAGAGAGAGAGAGAGAGAGAGAGAGAGAGAGAGAGAGAGAGAGAGAGAGAGAGAGAGAGAGAGTAATAAAAGCAAGAAAGAAATATTGTTCAAAATCACAATTTATACTTTAATCTAATTTTTAAACATTCATTACCCGGGATGGATTTTTTTCTTTTTTTTTTTTTAGCAAAGTCCCAGAGAGCAAATATTTTTATTGTCTTGACTCAAAAAGATTAAAAACGGCTAAATTGAATTCGTGTTTCCCGAAGGAGATAAAAGGAAGAAGAGAGAAACAAAAAAGTGAAGAGAGGAAATTAATAAAAACGAAAGGAAAAAAATATGGAATTGGAATAAAAAAAAAAAAGGAAGGGAACGAAAAGGATAAAGGGGGAAAGGAGAGAAAAGGATATATGAAATATTTTCCCAGCGTAAGAGAATGAAGATAAAAGAGAGAAAATTTTTTTTTTTTATATCTCAAGAATTTATTCATAGGTGGGAGAGACGTAACATAGGTAAAGAGTAAAAGGGAATAAAGATTAAATATTTCTCTCCTGTTTTATCTCTCTCTCTCTCTCTCTCTCTCTCTCTCTCTCTCTCTCTCTCTCTTCACACAAACACCCACACATACACAGAGAAACAAACATACTCTCATGTATGTCATTAAGAGAAGGAAGCTGATTCAATAAACTGTACATAATCAAAATAAAACTTCTGTACCTAATTTCTATGATATATTTCCCTTACTGCATTATTTAGTAGATTCTTAATACATACATACATACATACATATATAGTGTATATATATGTATATATACATATATACACATATGTATATATATGTATGTATATAAATATTTATATATATGCATATATATAAATTTACACTATACGCTTTTTCCTTTGCCTTTACAGAGACATCATTCAATTTTCTCAGCCACCACAGCTAAAAAAAAAAAACCTAAAAAAATAAAAAACAACCCAACTACAGGAAGC
>NC_089794.1:25463197-25465697 GCF_040412425.1 Macrobrachium rosenbergii | reverse complement strand
CATCATATTACCAAATATATCTTTGAAAAATGTAATTTCTGCTGACCTATGGCAATAAACCCGCAACAGCAATATAGTCAACGACAAACTGGCCAATCACTGACGATACTGATGACGTAATTCCCAGCCAATCACAGCGGAGAATTTTTCCCGCGAAAAAGAGTTACTTTCGAGGTTCCCCGAGACTTATGGGCTGCTGTTTGGGAACTGACAAAATTGCCACATTTTAGTGACAATTTTATAACATTTTTTTATGGATTTAAATGTCAATAAAGTATTGAAATAGTTCATTTTTGTGCTTTTATTAGCCAACTGTAAAATTTTAAGCAAAATAACTAGCATTATACTTTGCTCCACGCAATAAAGTTTGTATCAGACCATATTTCAAAAGCTGAAAAACTCAAGAAAACTGGGAATTTAAAAAATATAATTATATTTGAAAAGAAAATATTAGAGGTTTTTGGTAAAAATAGGAAGTTTTGGGTAAATAAATAAGACCTCTTTGGTAAAAAAAGGAAAATTTTGGTAAAAATAGGGCCCTCTCGGTAAAAATTGGATTTACAAAACAACCAATTTTTCATGAAAAATTTCACAAACTTTTAAAATAAGGTTTTTATTGTTTTTAAAGTGAGTAAAACATATATAAATAACTCATTCTTATTTATTTTAGCCTATTGTAAAATTTATATTTATGCAAAATAATGAACTTTATGCTTTCTTCTATCATACAAATAAAGCATCTCGTCTTTAAAAATAATAATAACACTAATAATGATAATAATAAAGAAATATGCAAAGTAAAGCTGGCATAACCCTATTAAACAGGCAAGAATATTTTTTTCCTTTTCATTTTATATTTAGTGATTCTATCATTATTAATAAGATAACTCTGATGAAAATCGTATATATTTATTTAACGTATACTAAAAAATCGATAAAAATAAGGTTTAACAAAAAACCAAGAAATTTTGGCTCTTTTGTAAAAATAGCAAACAGCAACGCATAAACTGGAGTAACCCTAAAGAGTTCCTTCTGTTTTGGCGGGAAATTTGCTGTCCCCTGATTGGCTGCCGTGACGTCATTAAAATTTGATGCCGAATATCACTAGTTTTTTGACGATAAACAATCACTTTCTCAAATAAACCTTGTTTTTGGGAATATATCTGTTGTCACAAAGTCTAACATTCGATTTGAAATATTTTCATATAGATTTGAAGTAAAGAAACTCTCTTGAAGTGATAAATATTTGATATTATTCGTTATGAAAGTGTTGCCATTTGTCGTTTCTAATAGCGAAAGGAGCTTAGCCTTTTCCAATGACTCTAGAGTGATATTAAAAAAAAACTATTGTAATTTTTTAATGAACCGAAGCTAGAAAATCTAAATTACTTTCTAGACGTCTTTTTATCATACTTTACACAATTATAAATCATTATTTTAAGAGATAGCGAGTAATAAACTATGTAAAACCAACTTTGTTATGAGAATTAGAGTTCTGTCAACTGGCTACAATGGAGGAAGGTAGCGTCTGCAAGAGCGACGAAAAAAGACTAGTTGGTAACTGTTTTTAGCTGAGAAATACAGAGAATACCACGCATGTACTCCAAGAGCATATATCATTACATCTCTAGTGACTTCCATATCTTCTGTAGATATCATGATGCAAGTGCAGATACCGCGAAAGGGATAATTATCGATATAAAATCTTTTGTTTTTTTAGTAAGTGGCAACTGTCTGCTACGTCATCATGTAAACAATGAAAATGGGAAATCTTCTCCACTGCTCATTCATAACTTTGGTTGATGACGTCATGAGACATAGTAAACGAAAGCATTCCCGGCATAGTAGGATGTTCCTAGATCGTTTATTGTTAGCTGTTTTTAAATACTTATATTCCAATTTTTAAAAATCTTAGATGTTTATACACTATTTCGAAACAAAAATGATTACGATAAATACAGCCAATTCAAAATAAGCCTTGATGGATGATGTAACAGCAAGTGACTGCATGGATTTTAAAACGTAATTAAAAATATCACTCAAAAATATGATTTAAAAAGTAGAAAAATATCATGTTCAAATATTTGCTGATTGATTCAAACTTTTTATAATCCCAGGTAGATTATTTTTTATATAATTAATATGAATTTACTGATACGAAAATCATTGCTAAAGGGAAAATGGTAACTTTTTAGCAATTAATGATCTGATAAAATATAGAACGGAAAAAGTTTGACATCAGAACTTTTTAATTTGTTCACATATTTACATCGATATTAATTTGAACGATGATGAAAGCATTTCTGGAACGGATAACGTTGAGGAAAGCAAAATGCTTTGTCTGTCCGTTCGCACTTTTTTCTGTCCACAATCTTTTCTGTCAGCAATTTTTTCTGTCTGCACTTTTTCTGTCCTCACTTTTTCTGTCCGCCCTCATATCTTGAAAACTACTGAGGCTAGAGGGCTGCAAATTGGTATGTTGATCACCAACCCTCCAATC
>NC_089794.1:25453197-25460697 GCF_040412425.1 Macrobrachium rosenbergii | reverse complement strand
CCCACTATCCCCTCCGCTCCTCATATTAATTCTAATTCCCATGACGAGTTGCTACAGAAGACGCAGGTTGGGTACCAACTCAAGGTAGACTGCAGAATTAACCATCTGATGTTCACGGAGGCCATCGAGCTGTTCTGGAGAGGTACTAAAGAAACAGACACATTAACACAGAGTGTGAAAATTGTATCAGGCAAGTTACCATAGTCAACATATAGGCAGTCAAATTCATAAGGGCTGAAGGGATTAACTACCTGATAGAATGTCACCAAGGATATACAAGAAGCAGAATACAGGTACCTGGAGATAACAGGAGGAGCAATACAACACAAGTGGTACTTCCACATTTTTTTAAGCATACAAATTAGATATTATACATTGCTCTATGTTACTTAAAATATGTAAAATAAAAATATATATTACTGATTTTCATCAGTGAAAAAAATCCTCATGGCTAAATCTTTCCACCACGTCACCTGTTCCAGTGGCAGTGGGGCGTCTAACCCCTGGTTTTAACCATTTTTACAGATCCTTTTTTGAAAGGAAGCCTTTAGCAATCCCCAGTACATGGCTTCAAAGGGCTCGAGGAATCTTTGGTACAAAAGCTGGTAGTGAAAGTGTGGACTAGTCAATGCTGAAAGGAATTTGGTCTTTGTTTCGTTCTCTGCTGCATTTTTGTGAAGAGTGTTCAGTCCGTGCCAACATTTACCCTTTCTTTATTTTATATTGTTAGTTAAATTGGAAATTAAGGGTACTTATGCAGCATTCTGACAACATGCTTGGTGCGTCACTAAGACCAATGATATTAATGGAGATTATACCTTGGTTTCTCTCTGTCATTTAACACTATCACTTTCGATGGGATTTCTGTATTAAATCAAAATATACTGTTTTTTTTATTTTTCTCAGATAAAAGTGGTCCAGACGTACTATGTTGTTCGCAGACATGGTATTTGTGATACTAGAAAGAAATTTAGACTAAGAAATTAATTTAAAAAATTAAGCTTCATTACACTAGAAAGCGATTAAAAACGCTAATGAATTTCTCTCTCTCTCTCTCTCTCTCTCTCTCTCTCTCTCTCTCTCTCTCTCTCAATGACCCTGGGAATAGACACCAGATAATCTTATGCAGTTCAGTTCAACTCTCTCTCTCTATCTCTCTCTCTCTCTCTCTCTCTCTCTCTCTCTCTCTCTCTCTCTCAATGACCCTGATAACAAACATCAGATAATCTTATTCAATTCAGTTTAATTCTCTCTCTCTCTCTCTCTCTCTCTCTCTCTCTCTCTCTCTCTCACTCACACACACAAATAGGCACATGACGACACACATAAACGTAAGCACGAACTGACGAACATACAAAGGACAGACACGCAAACACCTCCACTGAATTCCTGCCCAAAACTTCTGAATTTATAGCTTGAATCTTTTGAGGTTAAAGGACCCTTCTCCCTATGGTCAACTTTAATGACAAATCCACAAAAACACGAAAGATTTCAAGTCATAACCAGGAGGGTTTTCCAGATGACGTCGTTCACGCATACATATATATATACATATATATATATATATATATATATATATATATATATATATATATATATATATATATATATATATATATATATATATCTGATACCGGATCCCTATTTCTGCCAATTTTATATATATATATATATATATATATATATATATATATATATATATATATATATATATATACATTTTTGACTCTCATCAGGATCAGAACCCAGGTCTTTCAACTGAAAGACCTGGGTTCGATCCTGATGTGAGTCAGAAATTTATTTCCGTTCCACACGTGACTGTGTGCTGATTATTTCTGACATATATATATATATATATATATATATATATATATATATATATATATATATATATATATATATATATATATATATATATATATATATATATATATATATATATATATATATATATATATATATATATATATATATATATATGGTGCAGTATATATACATATATATATGGTGCAGTTGCAAGATCCGCTACTGGATCTTGCAATAATAGACTTAGCTATGAATGGGTATACCACTGAGATACCTGGCTTCAAAATGAGGGTATGTGGGTAGTGCCCTCGTCCTTAAGGACTTGCATGGATCCTGAAGGCTCGATCCTTCTTGGGTCACATCCTTTAAGGAGAAAAAATGACGCGAAAAATAATACCGACAGATGACTCTAGGATGCAAAAATAGAAAGATAGACTTCTTGAGGTATTAAATGGCATTTGGAAGTCATTAGTGCAAGAGGCCCCCCCAACGATTTTCTGGTTCCTTTAACGTATTGAACTGTCCTCATTCCCACCCTCCCACCCCACCTTCATCCTAACTCCCCCCGGTGCTGTCTCAGTATCCTTACCTGGTCCTGCCTTGCAATTATAGCTCCTGAAACGCCATCCTCTCCCGAAGGTCCTATTATCCATTCCGGAACCTGTCATGTGTGCCCAAGGAAGAGGAGGGAATCTCTCTCTCTCTCTCTCTCTCTCTCTCTCTCTCTCTCTCTCTCTCTCTCTCTCTCTCTCTCTCTCTCTGTAACGAACATAAAGGCACATTTAATTGGAGAGTTTTTTCACAATCCTGGAAGATTATATAGCGCACATAGTGCCCCATATGAATCTCCCTATGAAAAATATGCGAATGAAAAGACTGCATGGTATCCAACTTGAAAGAAAAGTCCTGTTTTCCCTCGAAAAAACTTCAGGCTTTAGAAAAATAAATGTATAATTTTATTTAGTTTGAAGGGAAAAGTCCCTTGGCCCACGAAAAAAAAACGGTCTTTAGAAAAATAAATGTCTAATCAGGCTTTAGAAAAATAAATGTACAATTTTATCCAGTTTGAGGGAAAATTCCCTTAGCCCACGAAAAAAAATTCAGTCTTTAGAATAATAAATGTATAATCAGGCTTTAGAAAAATAAATGTATAATTTTATTTAGTTTGAAGGGAAAAGTCCCTCGGCCCACGAAAAAAAAAAAGTCTTCAGAAAAATAAATGTCTAATCAGGGTTTAGAAAAATAAATGCATAATTTTATCCAGTTTGAAAGAAAAGTCCTGTTGGCCCAGAAAAAAAACCTCAGACTTTAGAAAAATAAATATATAATTTCATCCAGTTTGAAAGAAAGAAACCACGAAAAAAATCTCTGGCTTTAGAAAAAATAAATGTACAATTTTATCTAGTTTGAAACAAAAAGTCTTTGGCTTTATCCAGTTTGAAAGAAAAAAAAAAATTCTCAAGTTTTAGGAAAATAAATGTGTAATTTTACCCAGTTTGAAAGAAAAAAAAAAACACAAAAAAAACTGCAGGCTTTAGAAAAATAAATGTATAATTTTATCCAGTTTGAAAGAAAAAAAAACACAAAAAAAAACCTCGGGCTTTAGAAGAATAAATGTATAATTCTATCCAGTCTGAAAGGAAAAAAAACACGAAAAAACCTCTGCCTTTAGAAGAATAAATATATAATTTTATCCAGTTTGAAAAAAAACGAAAAAACTGCAGGTTTAGAAAAACAAATGTATATTTTTATCCAGTCTGAACGAAAAGTCCCAAAAGTTTAAAAAAAAAACATGAATAATCTTTGACAGCTTCCAAATATGTTGGTCAGAAGACGCATCCAGCCTGTATACCTCCACCAGGATTTAGAGGAGGAACAGAGATAATAAAGTCGAGAGGAAGGACCGAGATAATGAAGATGAAGGGGACACTAACATGATTAAGAGAAGGATGAAGAAGATAGGGGATGGAACATAGATGATGGTTAATAAGGATGGGATTATGGCATCCCACTGCATGCATACAAATGACAGTTGCACTCTGATAAAGGGGATGAGCCGGGTAGGTGGACGCACATACAGAAACGGGGACTGAGCATAATTACTTATGAGAGAGAGAGAGAGAGAGAGAGAGAGAGAGAGAGAGAGAGAGAGAGAGAGAGAGAGAGAGAGAGAGAGAGAGAGAGAGAGGTTCGAAATTGTTCAAGATTATAATTTAGGAATGCAAGATTTAGTTATATGAGTCTACTTTGCATATATGTGTGGGTGTGATTAAGAGAGAGAGAGAGAGAGAGAGAGAGAGAGAGAGAGGTTTGAAATTGTTCAAGATTATAATTAAGGAATGCAAGCTTTTTTTATATGAGTTTATATTTTATGTATGAAAGAGAGAGAGAGAGAGAGAGAGAGAGAGAGAGAGAGAGAGAGAGAGAGAGAGAGAGAGAGAGAGAGGTTCGAAATTGTTCAAGATTATAATTTCGGAATGCAAGATTTCGTTATATGAGTCTACTTCGTATATATGTGCGCGCGTGATTAAGAGAGAGAGAGAGAGGGGGGAGTCTTATTTTATTTTGAAATTGTTTAAGATTGTAAGTAAGTGAATGCAAGATTTCTTCTTTTTATGTATGAGAGAGAGTCGAGAGAGAGAGAGAGAGAGAGAGAGAGAGAGAGAGAGAGAGAGAGAGAGAGAGAGAGAAAATGGAATTAAGTCTTACCACATAAGAGTCAATAAAAATCACGTCCTTTTCCAGGCATTTAACTACAAATAACAGACAGAAATATATCTGTATATATATATATATATATATATATATATATATATATATATATATATATATATATATATATATATATATATATATATATATATATATATATATATATATATATATATATATATATATATATATATATATATACATTGTAGAATATATACAAGTACGCTTATCTTTCAAATAATAAAAAATAATTTCCTCAGAGCATCTATGGTTTAGACTCAAGCAAACAAAAACAAAAAAAAACTGTGCAATAGCACTCTTGCATTCCATATACTAAGCTACTTCTGTCTCGCTATCTTCTATACTGTATGTGAGAAAAAACCTCCAAATTTGTCTGTACGCTCTACAGACTTTTAATGGTAAAAGAATCAGGAACACGCTGGCATTTTAAACCTACGTGGAGGTTTACAGACAGACACAGAGACAGACAGACAGTCAGGAAGACAAATAGATAGACAGCGAGATACTATCGATCCTTGAAGATTACCGAGGATACGTTAATGTTTAAGACCTTTATGGAGCCTGACAGACAGACAGACAGAAAGCTATACATACAGAGGATATCAATCCCTGAAAAGTAACAGGGGCATGTTAACATTTAAAACCATTATGAGAGAGAGAGAGAGAGAGAGAGAGAGAGAGAGAGAGAGAGAGAGAGAGAGACCATCGATCCTTGATGACGTAAGCAAAGACAGGGAACATCTTTTGACAAAATGTCAGCAATGAATCTTCTGCCCAGCTCATCTTCGACGTTGAGGAAACCCTTGGAGAAAGTGTTGATTAAAAGAGAGAGAGAGAGAGAGAGAGAGAGAGAGAGAGAGAGAGAGAGAGAGAGAGAGAGAGAGAGAGAGAGAGGAAAAGCTGAAGTAATTGGGGCAGAGGGCAGAACGAGAGCGCCAAAGAATACTTGAAAAGATCTGCAATTAATCTCCTCTTATCCGGCTAATATCCTACTCCCAAAGGATGTCTATACGACATAGTGAATAATTAAGGAAGAGAGAGAGAGAGAGAGAGAGAGAGAGAGAGAGAGAGAGAGAGAGAGAGAGAGAGAGAGAGAGGACATAATGCATCAGAATATTGTGTGATTAAAGCAAGTAATGGTGAAGCTAGGTAGCTAACCAGGTAGGTAGGTAATTAGAGAGAGAGAGAGAGAGAGAGAGAGAGAGAGAGAGAGAGAGAGAGAGAGAGAAAGGGGGAGAGAGAATACATCAGCGTATTCTGATTATAGGGGGAGAGAGAGAGAGAGAGAGAGAAAGAGAGAGAGAGAATACATAATGTATTAGCATATTCTGATTAAAATAAGTAAGGTTACGAAAGAGGAGAAGAGAGAGAGAGAGAGAGAGAGAGAGAGAGAGAGAGAGAGAGAGAGAGAGAGATTTTCCACGCTCTTTAAGGAAACTTCATTCAATACTTCGTAACACCTAAATTGGAAAAATGAAATTCAAAAAGCCATTTCCCTCACGAAAAGTCGAAAAGATATTGGCAAAGAAATGAGTTGTTCTTATTCCCACCCCACAAAACTCCCTCAGTGTAAGGAGCTTACTTTTATGCTGGCAGCAATTCACTATTCAAAAATACTTCGTTACCACCTCTTTCTTGGGGCCTCTAAGCAGCTTTTGAGAGCCCTCACATTACGCACGTGGCGTCTCGGGCTGCTATGGGGGTTAGGGAGGGTAGCTATCTGAAAAGATACCCCAACAGATTTCGAATAAATATTTCACTCCAATTCTTGATCTCTTTTTATCACCTCCCCTTTGACACGACTGGTTCGCCAACTCACTCTCTTATAGATATCTATTTTGCTACTCTACCCTTTTACGCCACTTCAGCACCTCTCCCTTTGGAATAATTTTGCTCTACCACCTCCCCTTTGACACAATTACTTCACTATGTCTTCCTTTCAGTCATTTACGATCACACTTGCTCTGACACCATTGCTTCATCATATTTCCCCTTAAGACATTTGCTTTATTATCTCCCCTTTGACACGATTGCCTCGCCATATCTACTTTTAAGATATTTACTGTATCATCACCCCTTTAACACGATTGCTTCACCACATATCCCTTTAAGACGTTTGCGCCAAAACCTCCCCTTTGACACGTCTGCCTCACCATATCGCCTTTTAAGATATTTACTGTATATCACCCCTTCGACACACTTGCTTTACCAAGTATCTCTTTAAGATGTTTGCTCCAAAACTTACCCCTTTGACACGACTGCTTTACCACATGACTCTTTAAGATGTTTGTTCCAAAACCTCCCCTTTGACACGATTGCTATACCACAGATCCATTAAAGGTGTTGTTCCAAAACCTTCCCTTTGACGCGATTGTTTTACCACATATCCCTTTAAGATGTTGCTTCAAAATCTCCCCTTTGACACGATTGCTTTACCACAGATCCATTTAAGATGTTGTTCCAAAACCTCCCCTTTGACACGATTGCTTCGCCACCCCTTTAATACATTTACTCTATAAGTTCCCTTTTTGAAACATTTGTTCCACCATCTCTCCCTTCAACCCATTTCGCTTTTCTTGACATTACACGGGCAAGTATCGGAAGCTTTCATTTTCCTAACTTAAAAGACAGGGAACATTCAACATTCACTTGACATTCACTTAACACTGTGAAGTTGGTAAAAGCTGTAAAGATCCACGTTCTATGACCTTAGTTTTTTTTGGGGGGGAGGGGGAACTTTTTGCTTTTTAAACATATATTATCCTGAGGGGTTTTTTTTCTGTAAAAGGAAACTATTGTTCCGGCTTTGTCTGTCCGTCCGCACTTTATTCTGTCTGCACTTTTTTCTGTCCACACTTTTTCTGTCCGCCCTCAGATCTTAAAAACTACTGAGGCTAGAGGGCTGCAAATTGGTATGTTCATCATCCCCCACCAATCACCAAACATCCCAAATTTCAGCCC
>NC_089794.1:25435697-25445697 GCF_040412425.1 Macrobrachium rosenbergii | reverse complement strand
GGCGGGGTTTGTTAGTATCTCGTGTGATTAGGTGATATAAGACGGGTGTGAATTCTTTTGAATACTCTCAGATTATTTCCACTCATATTTATATATATACATACATAATATATATATATATATATATATATATATATATATATATATATATATATATATATATATATATATACATACATACATATATGTATGTACGTATGTATATGTGTGCCTATCATACAGACAAAACAGATATCCGCACATGAATACCAACAATCGGTAATTTGATCAACTTTCCACAACAAAAAGAATCTCGTTCCTTTTCACGAGAATCTCTCACGGCATCTCGTGTCTTGGTGAAGTTTTCCGGTTGTCTGCGAACTCCTTTTGGGCTATAAAGGTCCGAAATGAACCCCAATGAACCTCAGTTTCGACCAAAAAGCTTTTTAGGTCCGCTGCTTCATCAAACTGAAATCATCATTTAAAACCACCCTTTAAAAAAAAAAAAAAGCTAAAATAATTCATCACTCTTTTGTTTGGTTTTTGCAAATTGTGCAGTGTGAAAAAAAGTTCACTGATATTCAGGCGATATATTATGGCCAGAGGTTTGAGATAGTTTTTTAGAGAGTTCATTAGCAAATTGTTTTTGTAAATGCTTGTGTTTGTTTATAAGAAAATCTATATAGTATTAGATGCATGCATATATAGTATTAGATGCATGCATATATATATATATATATATATATATATATATATATATATATATATATATATTCTTCTTCTTCTTTTAACGTGCATTTTCCCATTTTGTATGGGGTAAGCACGATGCCTTCTTTTGAAGGACTTTTGATTTGGCTTTGGGGTAGACCTGTGGTCTCGATCGGCTGCCCTGCCTGACGTCGCTTAGACCCCGTGTAGCGTATGTTTTATCATACCCGACCCAACGACCTTTCTTCCCAGCAGCGAGAAGTTATTGCGCGGGTATGGCGAGAGTTCGAGACGTGTGAGATGTTTGTTATGTTTTAGAAGGTGTTGTAGTGGCTTTGTTTTTGTGTGTATATCCATTTGCTTTTTAAGCAAACCTATCCGTTGATTACATATATAATCCCGGGATGTCTACGGATAGCAAATGCCTCTCTGATCAGTCGGCTGTGGATTTGAATCGCGCCACAGATAGCTGCTGCTGTAACCGACTATATATATATATATATATATATATATATATATATATATATATATATATATATATATATATATATATATATATATATATATATATATATATATATATGTATATATATATATATATATATATATATATATATATATATATATATATATATATAAAAAGTAACAGCTCTCCGCTTCCAATTATTATTTACTAATACTCGACCTGTTCAGAACAGAGTAAAACACTAGAACTTAAACAATAATCCCCATTAATTTCCTTCGTTGCAGATGACCAGAAATAATTTCCTGTGATGCCAGTAAGAAGTTTCAATCATTGTACGAAAACAATACCGGTAGAATTAGTAGCAGGATTTTTTAAATGTTTTTCTTCTAGTGCTGATAATCCCTTTATTTCTTGTCAAAATGATTTTTTCAGTTTTGTTAATGCTATCGCCATTTCAGCGTGTTTAAAAACAAAATGAATGACTTTTGTAAAATATACGTAGGAAACAAATTAATTTTATGTCCCCATTGCAATGTGTTTAAAATGAAAATGAATGGCTTTTGTAAATATGTGTAGAAAATAAATTAAGATTATATGCCCATCTCAGTATGTTGAAAAACAAAATGAATGACTTTTGTAAATATACGTAGAAAATAAATTAAGATTGTATGCTCATTTCAGCGTGTTTAAAATCAAAATGAATGAATTTTGTATTGTAAATATACGTAGAAAACAAATTAAGATTATATGCTAATCTAGAAAGTGCACTGACTATCATTTCGTATCACGCTCATGTTTTTGTCATTAACGATAAAAATAATCCTCGTGTAGTCTGGATGTTAAATGTGATGATCGCTACCAAAACTCATTTCCTAATGTATAAAACACCTCATCAAAACATGCTTTAAACCAGATATGAACAAAGAAATAAATAAAAAAAAATATCAGGAAAATTTACGATAGACGTAAACTCCTATCATCAAATTACCCTAAGTGAAATGGCGTGCATCACATAAAAAGCATAACCACTCTAAACAAAATGACTTAATTAACGTGAGAGAGTTATTTACCCTCTGTTACTCATTTCATCTGAGTAATAAAATCGCTTCTTTCAAAGGCCGGACGTCAATTGACTTGAATGCACAGTTTCCAGAGCGTTTTAATCTTTGAGCGTTGCTAATGAGGTCCTGTCGTTCATCGTTAGAACTCGCTTACCAAATAATGAAGGTTTTGTATAAATTATTCATTTGAGATTAGCATAGACAGAGGTTTCTCAAATGGGGGGGGGAGGGTTAGAATGAAACTTGTTTTATCAAAGGCTTCATTATTAAGTCTCGAACTGAGAATTCATATATTCACAGAGTATCCAACTTGCCTCAGATTTACTTATGACAGTAACTCGGTAACTCTCTCTCTCTCTCTCTCTCTCTCTCTCTCTCTCTCTCTCTCTCTTGAATACTCGTCTTTCCTCATTCTCCTATCTCCTCCTCCTCCTCTTCATCCCACCACCAATATTGTTATTGCTTGCCTGTGTTTGAGTGCCCTGTTCCCGGACCTGGACTTTTCTTTTGACTTCATTTCCATTCAATTTACCCTTTAACTAAATCCCCCTCTTCTTCTCTAATCCTATCTTTAAGATGTTCTTCCTTCTCTTTTATTCTAGTTTCCTCATTCTCCTCTCTCCTCCTCCTCCTCCTCCTCCTCCTCTTCGTCCCATCACCAATATTGTTATTAGAGTGCCCTGTTCCCAGACCTGGCCTTTCAAACCCTCTTCTGCTGACGTCATGATGAAGCAATGGCCTTCTGGACTGCCGACTTTCAAGATGAATAATGCAATCTCGCTCGGGAGTGTATGCAGCCCTTTCCCCCCACTCCACCTGGAGGAGTGGGGGGAGGCGGGGTGGGGGGAGTTCATAGGCACTCCATTAGATTACTGGTTCTGACGCGGAAGTTAATAGGTGTCTGTCTCAGCTCATGAATAAAATCAGACTCTTTTTTGGTCGGAGCTAAAATGGTACGAATGACGTGAGTAATATTGAGGGATTTTGAAGGAGAATAAATGAGTAAAAAATTGCGCCGAATTTTCCTCGGCGCAGTCGAGTTTCCTGTACAGCGTATGATGCTGTATGAAACTCTCAGCCACGGCAAATGAAACTCTCATCCGCGGCCCCCATGAAACTTTCAGCCACGACCCTGTGGTGTCCTGTGTTGCTGGCCCTTAAAGCGGTGCTAGACGCACGATCACCTAAATTTAGCCTTAATTGATATAAAAACTACTGAGGCTAGAGGGCTGCAATTTGGTATGTATGATGATTGGAGGGTGAATGATCAACATACCAGTTTGCAGCCCTCTAGCCTCAGTAGTTTTTAAGATATGAGGGCGGACAGAAAAAAGTGCGGACGGACAAATAGCCTTCTCAATAGTTTTCTTTTACAGAGAACTAAAAACGAAAAGTTTTTTTTTAAATGTTAGAGAATAGACCCTTTGTTTTTTACTAAGTATTCCTGGTTTACGCTGATATGCTTCGTTTGTATTTTATAGATTAAACTTATCTAATGTATTTTTTTATATATCATACATAAAACGCGACTTTTTCATCATATAATCATCACGATCATAGTATTTTTCTCATCACTAATCTCCTTATCTTTGCGAAACTTCCTAATGCACATAAAGCTATTCTGCGAACTCCTTTATCTTACATGTATATTTTGCAAATATATTTTCCTTTACTTTCTCGTGTTGCTATTTATCTTATTCAAACCATCTTGTCATCCATTTTCTCACTTTAATCTTTTTACTGCAACTTTAGAAATTTACATAAAATGTCAGGTTTATTAAATTTTCTATTGAATTTTTTTTAATAGGATTTAAGCATGGCGTTCTTGGTATCACATATTTACCCAATATTTTAATTTAAATTTCTATGAGATTCTATTTTCAGTTTTCTGTAAAAGAAAACTATTGTGCCGGCTCTGTCTGACCGTCCGCCCTCAGATCTTAAAAAAACTACTGAGGCCAGAGGGCTGCAAATTGGTATGTTGATCATCCACCCTCCAAACATCAAACATGCCAAATTGCAGCCTTCTAGCCTCAGTCGTTTTCATTTGATGTAAGGTTAAAGTTAGCCATAATCGTGCATCTGGTAACGATACCGGGCCGTGTTTAAAGATTCATGGGCCGCGGCTCATACACCATTATGCCGAGACCACCGAAAGATAGATCTATTTTCGGTGGCCTTGATTATACGATGTACAAAAACTCGACTGCGCCGAAGACACATCGGCGAATTTATTACTTGTTTATATTTTATTTCACTAAAAATTGCGGGAATTACGAAGAACATAAACATAAACAGCACTAACTGGCAGTGTAATTAATATATGTTACTTTTTTTATTTATTGAATAAATAAATTGTTTTGTATATATCTGTCTTGTCGAATGAATGCAATTCCTCTGTTGGTCTGTTTTATACAAATTTCCTTTTATTCGGGAACTCGCTTTTCAAGTCTTTCAATCTATTCGTCGACCAGTATGCATCCCTGTTCTCTCTGAATGTCAGGTATTCAGTGAATTTCGAGTCCCCTCTCTCTCTCTCTCTCTCTCTCTCTCTCTCTCTCTCTCTCTCTCTCTCTCTCTCTCTCTCTCAGAAACACGCTCACAGGATTTTATAAAGGCCACTAAAATTCATAAAAAAAATACCATATGAAAGATATAAAATTCACACATCCAACCGCCCCTCTCTCTCTCTCTCTCTCTCTCTCTCTCTCTCTCTCTCTCTCTCTCTTTCAGAAACACATACACATACACACAGGATTTTATATAAGTCCCCAAAATTCATGAAATAAATGTTTTGTAAAAGATATAAAAAAACACACGTCCAACCCACTTCAGAAGACTCTCTCTCTCTCTCTGAAACACATACACGGGATTTAAAGGTCACTAAAATTCACTTAAAAAATGTTATGCAAAAGATATAAAAAAAACACACGTCCAACCCACCTCAGAAGCCCCCTCTCTCTCTCTCGTTAGCCAGATACAAACTACAATTTCTCAACTTTTGCATCATGAAACTGGAACACGCCGGAAAACTCGCGGAATTTTTCATCCTTAACCCGATGTTATTCTAAAAGTTTGTATACATACTGTATATACCTTTCCCCATTTATAAATTCCGATTTTCCTAACTACCGGAGCAGAAGTTTTGGTTTGTTATGACGAATAATACGAAGACAGATACAGGGTGTAGCAAAAACTATACATAGAGGTTCGGGGGAGCGTGGAATACAGGTATGGCGATAGGGTTAGAAATTGTCGATGAAATAAATAGCATTGAAATAGAATTATGAGAGAATGATTTTATGAAGAGGAATTCTTCCTATACAAAACAAAAAGAACATAAGTAAAAATTATAAATAAAATAGACAGCAATGGAATGAGATTACAAAAGAACGTTGATGTGAGGATCAATGCCTTCAAAGAAAAGGAAGTTAGCGATGAAAAACGATGGATAAAGAAAAGAAGTATTAACAAGGAAATAAGCGATGGCTTTGATCAAATGAACAAGAAACGTGAAATGCAGAGAAAAGATGGAAGGAAAGGATTAGTGAAGAGCAGAAAGAGTCAAAAGGGGAAGAGATAACATAGATTCTATAGACGATACGCAAAAAGAAAAATAACATTCACTTGAAAGGTATCAAAGAATAGGTTAAACCGAATTACTTTCGGTCAAATTGAGTGACGGGAATAAAAGAATTAATGTTTGTAGCTTTCAGTTCCTCCTATTGAAATGCTTGTTTATTTCAGAGGGGGAGAACAAAGAATAGTGTTACATACGAGAATGCAGCGAATGTTAAAATTTGAGTGCTCAAAACACCTCTTTGTTTATTTTAGAGGGGAGAGTAATGTTATTTACATAAATGTTGCACTTAAAATTTAGGGGCTGTAAAATTTGTAAATGTCTCCCTGCCCCGGTGCAAACTGGGCATTTCAAATGTCATACATTTTCTGTATAATTACGAAGCATTTTCTTTGGAAAGACCAGCAGAGATATATTATTTTCATGTGATGCTATCATATTAAATATTTGGGTCTTGAATTGAATATAGAATTTAGGCTAACGGCCAAGCACTGGTACCAATGAGGCCATTCAGCGCTGAAACTGTAAGTAAAAGGTTTGAAAGGTGTACCAGGAGGAAAACCTCGCAGTTGCACTATGAATCAATTGTTAGGAGAGGTTGGAAAGTAAGATAGGAGAGAGAGAATGTGAAAGGAGGTACAGTAAAAGGAACGAAAGCGGTTGCTGTTAAATATGGAACGGTCCTGTCATGCTTAATGTTTTATTTGAAGGTAATTATTATCAAAACTGAGTCCTAGATATCCATGCTCAATAAACAATTGTGATACTAACAATTATTTACATTTATTAATGATAAATATTAACAAAACAGATATACATACCCAGTCAATAAATTTAACACGAGCCAGTTATGTACATCACGAGTTGATTATGAAAAATTCATGTGCATTAATATCTCTGAATTCATGGCTTAATAATTACCAATTACATATTAATTGTCTCTAAAGCCAAACGATATTGCAGCCTCAAATGAATTCTATCGCTTAGTTTTTCAAAATGATTAATCTATAGTCCAGCAAGTTACGAGGCGAGGTCTACCAATTATTCAGTCGTCACCTGAGCTTTAACCATTTCGTTTCAACTCCACAATTCAGACTTCAGAAGTTTCTTCGGCGCAATCGAGTTTTCTGTACAGCTTATAATAAAGAAAATTGATCTATCTTTCGGTGGTCTCGGTATAATGCTGTTTGAGCCTCGGCCCATGAAGCTTTAACCACGGCCTGGTGGTGACCTGTCCTATATCACGGCCAGACGCATGATTATGGCTAAATTTAATCTTAGATGAAATAAAAACGACTGAGGCTAGAGGGCTGCAATTTGGTATGTTTGATGATTGGAGGGTGGATGATCAACATACCAATTTGCAGCCCTCTAGCCTCAGTAGTTTTTAAGATCTGAGGTCGGACAGAAAAAGTGTGGACAGAAAAAAGTAAGGACAGAAAAGTGCGGACATAAAATAGTGCGGCCAGAAAAACTGCGGAAAGAAAAAATGCGGACATAAAAAAGTGGACAGAAAAAGTGCCGACAGAAAAAAGTGCGGACAGAAAAAGTGTGGACAGAAAAAGTGCCGACAGAAAAAAGGGCGGACGGACAGACAAAGCCGGCACAATAGTTTTCTTTTACTGAAAACTGAAATTAACCTTTGAACTAACATTAAGAGACTTTTGAGCGGAAACTAATGGTCCTCTGATGATAACTGAGGCGGGAATTGGGGATATAATTCTGGGAGAACACCTTTGATAAAGTGTTAATTGCTCATAAAGTACAAAGGATCTTTGGCGTTGAGGTAATATTGCTTTGATGATGATGACGGTTTAAATGGAAAACCTAAAAATGAAAAATTTATAGAGTAATTTGAATCATTAGGTAGCCAATTTTTGTTGAACTTACTTCCCCAGGAAAGCAATGGACAGTGAAAATTAGTACATGAGAATGGGAAGCATTTTCCCGAGATGTAACCGAGTATCGGGACCTTTCCCTGAAAAAACGGGACACCATACCTTAAAAACTAACTATAGAATTTTCTTGAAAATAATCTCATTATGTTTCCCACACCCAAATTACTCAGGAGGTACTAAGCTAACCTAACTTAAATTAACCTAACCTAATCTAACCCAACCTAATCTAACCTAACCTCACCTAACCCAAACCTAGGCTAACCCAACCTAACCTAACCTAAAACCTAACCCAACCTAACCTAAACCTAACCCAACCTAACCTAAATCTAACCCATCCTAACCTAACCCAACCTAACCTAACCTGATCTGACCTGACCTAACCTGACCTAACCCAACCCAAACCAACCTAACCTAACCTAGGGGCATGGCCCAAAAAAACAGGGCTGGTGCAATACTAGCATAAATCTAAGGAATTTGCGAACGGGAAGATATTTCTGCATTTGATAATCTAAAGATTTACATAACAAAATAAGAGTAACTTCACATTTTATAACTTGCTCATTAAAACAGGTAAAATACCTAAATTAATTGTGACTTCATTTGTTTATCTATACAAAAAGCAAGATGGAAAAATTATCATATTATCTCGATCAGTTTTACATATTTCTAAAAGTTTTATATATTTTTAAAACGTATGAGTAAGAAAATCAATGTAAGGGGATTTATTCACGATCAATCAAGAATAGTATGAGAAAGGAAACGCGAAATATATGGAAATACATTTTACACAATCAATATATGACATAGATAGTATGGAGTACATTGATATATATTGATATATATATATATATATATATATATATATATATATATATATATATATATATATATATATATATATATATATATATATATATATATATATATATATCAGAATAATATATATTATATTATATATAAAATATATATATCAGAATAAGTTTCTTGAAAAACAGCAGTTTCTTACATACATATATATATATATATATATATATATATATATATATATATATATATATATATATATATATATATATATATATATATATATATATATATATATATAATATTTCATATAAACATTTTAGCTTTCTAGCTTTCCATCTTCCGAACAGAAAACAGATAATTCTCCAACAAGAAAAATGCAGACGTATTAGAACAACACAGACGAAAGCCTTGGAAATAGTTTTCCAGAGACTATTAATATTATTCATACATCGTGAAACAATTCGCCTCGTATCTTACCCATGGAATGTATCGAGTGTGAGTCAGCCTTCCAACATTCCGAAATAATTCTTATTTCGAAATTATCTGCAGCAAATGATGGATATATATACTTCAATAAACGGCTCTGACCGACAGGGAATAAATATTCACAAATGTTGCATCTCTCTGCTTTGCCTGATAACGAGACAACTCTGCTCCGTCGCTCAATATAAAAGAGAGAATTATTGTGAAAGCCTTTGTGTAGGATTATACGAAGGGAAGAATTTCACGTCGAGAGAATATATATATATATATATATATATATATATATATATATATATATATATATATATATATATATATATATATATATATATATATGTATATATATATATATATATATATATATATATATATATATATATATAAAGGCCCTGAGGCTAAATATAAAAGAGAAAGTATAAAGGTCCGGGATTATGTTAAAAGGATTTTAAATAGAGAGAAAAGTCCTATAAAATGCATGTATTATTATTATTATTATTATTATTATTGCTATTATTATTATTATTATTATTATTATTATTATTATTAATTTCAGTCCTCTATTATTATTATTATTATTATTATTATTATTATTATTATTATTATTATTATTATTCAGAGATGAAGAGGCCTATTCATATGGAACAAGCCCACCAAAGGGGCCACTGACTTGAAATTCAAGCTTCCAAAGAATATTAAGGTGTTCATTAGGAAGAATTAAGAGGAAGTATAAGAGATTCCACTTATTAAAAAAAGGAAAAAATAAATTAATGAACAAATTTAATATATATATATATATATATATATATATATATATATATATATATATATATATATATATATATATATATATATATATATATATTATATATTTTATCTGTGTTGTTGTTGAGAGGTCCTCACATTTGCTTTCGCCCATTTGGGATTGTGTATACTTGTGTTTTGAATATTTAGGGGCTTCAAGTTTAGGGCAATGTGGGGTATTCAGGGGGGTAAGCATGAACATTTTGTCCCTTAATAA
>NC_089794.1:25375697-25433197 GCF_040412425.1 Macrobrachium rosenbergii | reverse complement strand
GGAAAAAATATTAAAGAAAAGGAAAAAAAAAAAAAAACATTCAGGAAATGTGCTCTGCCAACAGCACCAGTTCTGGGGGAGAAGAGGAGACAATGAAATGGTTGAAAGAACATTTGAGAAGTTTCAGGAGGGGGAACGGCAGAGGCAGCGAAAATAGAACAAGGGAAAGATCCATTGAAAAGGCAGGGTTGAGAGAAAAAAAGGAAGGAATATTTGTTCTCCTTGTCTGAGAAATTTCAGTGTGGAGAAACAGAGCCAGAGATACGTATGGGTACAAATATATTTAAAGATAAATAAAAATATAGAATATTTGCTCTCTTTCCCGAGGAAATTTCAGTGTGGAGGAACATGTCCAGAGTTATGTATTGGTAAAAATAAATTTTTATATGAAAATGTGAAATATTTGCTCTCTTTGTCGAGGGAATTTCACTGGGGAGAAACAAGTCCAGAGTTATGTATGGGTAAAAATAAATTTTAAAATGAAAAATATGAAATATTTCATCTCTTTGTCGAGGGAATTTCAGTGGAGAAACAAATCCAGCGTTATGCATAGGTAAAAATAAATTTAATAAATAAAAATATTAAATATTTGCTCTCTTTGTCGAGCAAATTCCAGTGGGGAGAAACAAATCCAGAGTCATGTGTGGGTACAAATATATATAAAAATAAAAAATATATAAAATATCTCTTTGTTGACAAAATTTCATTGTGGAGAAACAAAACCAGAGTCATGTAATGGTAAAAAATAAATTTTAAAATAAAAAATATGAAATATTTGCTTTCTTCTCGAGCAAATTTCAGTGTGGAGAAAAAGATCCAGAGTTAAGTATGGGTAAAAATAAATTTAAAAATAAAAAATAAAATATGAAATATTTGCTCACTTCTTGAGCAAATTTCAGTGTGGAGAAACAAATCCAGAGTTATGTATGGGTAAAAATAATTTAAAAAATAAAAATATAAAATATTTGCTCTCTTTCTCGAGCAAATTTCAGTGTGGAGAACAAATCCAGGTTATGTATGGGTAAAAATAAATTTTAAAAAATAAAACATAAAATATTTGCTCTCTTTCTCGAGCAAATTTCAGTGTGGACAAACAAATACAGAGTTAAGTATGGGTAATAATAAACTTAAAAGTGGAAAATATGAAGTATTTCACCTCTTTGTCGAGCAAATTTCAGTGTGGATAAACAAATCCAGAGGTGTGTATGGGCACAAAATTATCTAAAGATAAAAAAATGAAGAAATACTGGCTCTCTTTGTGGAGGGAATTTCACTGTGGGGAAACAAATCCATAGTTATGTATGGGTAAAAAACATTTGCTCTCTTTGTCTATGACATTTCAGTGTGGAGAAACAAATCCAGAGTTATGTATGGGTAAAAATAAATTTAAAAATGAAAAAAAAAAATGAAATATTTGCTCTCTTTGTCTATGAAATTTCACTGTGGAGAAACAAATCCAGAGTTATGTATAGGTAAAAATAAATTTAAAAATAAAAAAAATATGAAATATTTGCTCTCTTTGTCTATGAAATTTCACTGTGGAGAAACAAATCAAGGGTTATGTATGGGTACAAATATATTTAAAGGTAAAAATTATTATATATTTCATCTCTTTGTTGATAAAATTTCAGTGTGGAGAAACAAATCCAGAGTTATGTATGAGTACAAATATATCCAAAAATAAATAAATTTTAGTGTGTTGGTGCTTGCAGAGCAGAGGCAAAATTAAAAAAAAAAAACAAGAGAAAATGTGGGATTAATTACTTTAGAAGAAAAAGAAATATGAAATATTTCATATCTTTGCTGATGAAATTTTAGTGTTCTGGATTTTGGGGAGAAGAGGCAAAAATGGATAAAGACAAGAAAAGATGAGATTAATTCTAATGACGAGGAAATTTCAGTTTGTTTTTGTTTCTGGAGCAGAGACAAAAATGAATAGAAATAAGAAATGAGGGAATTAACTTTTATGACAATACCAGCATGGAATGGACGTGTAAAAACATCATATGATATTGCGTTGTTATCACGTTTTCATTATAATATAAATGATTTATCTTAAATCAGATGAATGTTGAAAGCTTAGAAAATGTGAATTCAGTCAAAGGCCATCACCAAAAACGACGGAACGAATTGATTTGAACCGTAGTAACAATTAGAGCAGTGGTTCTCAATCATCATTACCGTGGTACCCTTTCTTCACAATCCCACCGTATCGCACGAATTAACTTCTTACTTAACGAATTAAATTATTATCCAGACTCCAGCCAAAATCAGCACACCGAACATGCAGTAATATATTGCACAACAGAAGAAATAGATAAACATAATTCGAGTAGACACACTGATAATAATTATATGAAGACTTCTGTAAACTTTTTTCTTTTACAAATGTTCATTGAGATGATGTAGCTTACCAGAGTGATTAAAAAGCTTGATTACTGTCACCGAAAATACTATTCGCATAGATTTTCATCTTAGTATTGTTTTAATAAGCTATTTAATTATACCATGAAATACATTTTCTAGTTTCATTTTTGTTTACGCTTCTTCACTGATATCATAAAATCGACGAAAGACAAATGATGTGATAAATAATGACACAATTCTCTAGGAGTATAATTCAATTTTAGAGCCACGTTCGTAAATATGAAAAATAATCCCCATAATTCTTTGGACTATTTCTGAGGGCATTCTGGCGTTATATCCTCAATGACGTCCTATAAAGCTGATAAGCTATAATCCGTCCAATCGGAGCTAATCAGGATACATTTAAAAGTTATTTACATCTACTAGCGTGTCGATAATCGCTTGTAATCGTCTTTGGGAGAAAATTGTGACGTGAATATTTTAGAATCGAGTGAAAGAATTCAAAATATGAGTGAATTTTTTATATTCAGAAATGAAAGGTTTTGGTAGACATATTACAATTCACGACTGAATGTTTGTTTATTTGACTCTTCCTTGTATTACGCCAGTTATTCTGTTATTAGGCAACATGTGTTTGTAAGACCAATAATTTAAATAATATGTAACTATTTTATTAGTTTTCTGCAAAAGAAAACTTTTGTGCAGGCTTTGTCTGTCCGTCCTCAGATCTTAAAAACTACTGTCGCTAGAGGGGTGCAAATTGGTATGTTGATCATCCAACCTCCAATCATTAAACATACCAAATTGCAGCCCTCTAGCCCCAGTAGGTTTTAATCTATTCAAGGTTAAAATTAGCCATAATCGTGCTTCTGGCAACGTTATAGGAAAGGCTACCACCGGGCAGTAGTTAAAATTTCATGGGCCGCGGCTCATACAACATTATACCGATACCACCGGAAGATAGATCTATTTTCGGTGGCCTTGATTATGCGCTGCAGCGGCTGTACAGAAAACTCGATTGCGCCGAAGAAACTTCGGCGCATTTTTTACTTGTTTTTGATTTGAAATAAAAAGAATGAACTTTACAAGGCAATATAATTTTTTTCACTTGAATTATCTTTGTTTTTAAGCACCATCTGTTTATAAAACCAATAATTTAAATAGTGAGGCTAACTATTTTTTATAGATAAAACAAATTAACTATACATGCTCATATAGTATTTTTACTGGGTTAGTTACAGTTCATCATTAAATGCTAATTATTCTACTTTTCCCTGCTTATTTATCATTTATTCAGTCATTAATCACCATGTTTATAAAAATAATAATTTGGATAATAGGTGACCATCTTATTTTTTATTTGAATAAAAATTCCTCCATTAAGCAACACCTGTTTTATAGAACCAGTAATTTGAATCAGTGGTTCTTAACCTGGTGGGGCTCGTCCTCCTAGGGGGCATCAGCAATTTCCAGGGGAGGCGCGAGCCCTAGAGAAATATAAAAAATTCTTTAATTATGTTCCGTTATTCTCTTAACAAGAGAGAGAAACTAATATTCAGAAGTTTATAAAAAAAAATGGAAAAGTATCACATTATGACATTAGTTTCCTATAGTCTACTACTCTGGTTAGACTCGTTGGGCTTACCATGTTTTGCAATTATTTACCTCCCTCCCAATCCATCGAAACCCTTCTCTTCCCTTTTTTTCATTTTCCTTTAAATCTGGGAGGGAATTTTACTCACGGATGTAAGAGGGGCGTGGTGATAAAAAAGATTAAGAACCACTGATTTAGATAGTGAGACCTAATCATTTTATTTTTGACAAGAAAATAAGAATAAATTTTATGTGTACATAAAGATTCTTTCCCTCACTCGAGTTTCTTCTTTTAGGAATTTCTTCTGCCCAGTTCTCGTGGGATTGGTTTCTTTCCTTTGCAAGGAGCGCTGATGGCTTAATACTATCTTCGTTCTAGAACTCATTAAACTCTGTGGATACTTCTGCCTTAATCTGCTGCAATTCTCTAGGAGAAAGTCCTGGTAGACCGAACTTTGAATTGCCAAAATACCCATTGTCATGTGTCTTTGTAGCCTCTAATAGAACAGGAGAGAGAGAGAGAGAGAGAGAGAGAGAGAGAGAGAGAGAGAGAGAGAGAGAGAGAGAGAGAGAGAGAGAGAGAGAGAGAGACTTGTCTAGTTCCTTCAATGGCTTTTAGATTAAAGTGCTTTAAATAAATGACATATAAAATGTGCATTATCCAATTTATATATTTAGATTATTTGATAGGGCTTTAAATAAATAAGCATATTAAAATGTATATATATTATATATATATATATATATATATATATATATATATATATATATATATATATATATATATATATATTAATATTTAATACAATTCATTTATTTACTTATTTATCTGTGAATCTCAAACAGCTCAAGAAACAACAATTTATCAGTTCAAACGAAACCTATCCTCAAACTCCTTCCCTGCTTTCCATTTTACCACTGAAATATCTACGTCTTCCTAATTCACACGAATTTCCGGCCGAATTTGCATAGCCAATATGCAGTTCATTGTGGGATTTTCCAAATTACCTCAGTGTTCAGTTACACCCGGATCTTGTTCCCTTACGGCCTAAAGAGATTCTTGAAACAACTCTAAAATAAATTTAGGTTCAAAATTGTCTTATATTTTAGTTTTCTGTAGAAGAAAACTTCGAATTTATTTTTGAAATAGTTTTATATTTTAGTTTTCTGTAAAACAAAACTATTGTGCCGGCTTTGTCTGTCCGTCCGCACTTTTTCTGTCTGCACCTTTTCTGTCCGCCCTCAGATCTTAAAAACTACTGAGGTTAGAGGGCTGCGATTTGGTATGTTTGATGACTGGAGGGTGGGTGATCAACATACCAACTTGCATCCCTCTAGCCTCAGTAATTTTTAAGATCTGAGGGCGGAGGGAAAAAGTGCGAACAGAATAAAGTGCGGACGGACAGACAAAGCCGGCACAATAGTTTTCCTTTACAGAAAACTAATAAAAATGAAAGTTTCAACCTTTCCACGATACGTTTCACGAACTTCAAAAATAAATATCGCTTACTCCACCTTCCAATTGTCCTGGTCATTTGTTTCAGGGTTGAAAATCCTTTAACAATGTAGCTCCTCCTTCTTTCTCGGACTCAGCCACCAATTTTGAAGATGAAGCTTCAAGAGAAATGCTAGGAAAAGTCTGGGTTCGTGGTATGAAGGAGAGTTGGTGTGAAAAATGGTTATAGTATGTTTTATCAGGAACGTCGACGATGAAGTAGTTCAGCTGTGTGCGCGTGTGTGTGTGTGTGTGTGTATTAAGTCAATATATTAAGTCATATATATATATATATATATATATATATATATATATATATATATATATATATATATATATATATATATATATATATATATATATATATATATATATATATATATATATATATTTATGAATATAGAGAGAGAGAGAGAGAGAGAGAGAGAGAGAGAGAGAGAGAGAGAGAGAGAGAGAGAGAGCAATTCCGTTGATTAATGACAGAACATTCTACTCAACAAACGATTATTTGATGCCATTCCGTTCCCGAGAGAAAGCGAGAACGAATTACCAGAGATTCGAGTCCTCTCATTAAAAACATCAGCTGAGCTCATATAATTAATCATCTCTATAATCCTCCTTTCAGTGATCTTTCTAGGGGATCCGAACACCCCTGCCTTTTCCCGGAACACTGGTCCTTTGCTGGTAACCAGAAATGCAACGCAAACATGTTTTCTCTGCGAGACCAAATTTTAACCAAACGTTCCTTTCTTCCTTTCTATGGAAACGCCTCTTGTCTTTGATGACGTCACGATCGCTACCTGCCTGAATACATATTGTCCACAGGAGTTGTTTGAAGAGAAATTTTCCTTTTGAATATCCATAACAGTTAAAACGTCGGTCAGTTTGTAAGCAAGTAAATATTGATCAACGATTTCGTCGAATTCTGTATGGGGTTTGTGAACTCGCTTGGAGTTATTGATAAAATTCTGCGTTCTGAAGTACATTGAGAATAATATTATGCAGTCATGGAGGTATACAGGTAAACAAATAGATATATAACAAACAAGGTGTAAGTACTGACCCATTTCTCCGTCAGCAATGAAAACAATCACAAGCTTATTCCTGTTTTGTAGATTTAGATAAAGCAACTCTTTGTTATCTTGTAAAATGATTATATGAAATTACTGAATATAGCTGCTAAATAAGAAAAGGAATGTTAGACGCCTAATTATTCTATTTTTATTGTTTAAATAAAGATTCCAGTCTTGATAAGACAAGATTTACGAGACGAACATATTAATGAAACGCCCAAGACAAGACGAGAGCTATTCTTTGAGAACGCTTATGAGTTATAGGTTCCGGGTAAAAAAAAAAATATATATATATATATTATATATATATATATATATATATATATATATATATATATATATATATATATATATATATATATATATATATATATATATCAACTGAAAACGATCTCGTTATTACAAGGAAATAATTCCTAATGAATCTCTATGAAGAACCTTTACTTTTTCAGTGATAAGGAGATAAATAAAAAATTATTTTAAAAGAACTAACTTAGCCTTACTTACAGCTGAAGACTACTCGTTTCTCGTTGTTGAATTAGATATACCTCGACCTTGAATGGAAAAAAATAATGGATGTTTATTTATCAGGAAACGATGTTAATTTAAAAATCATTATAGAAATTTGTTCAAAAGTAAGAAATAAAAGAAAAGCCTATATAACAAAAAGCGTATTTACACTAAATAAAACACAAAAACTCAATAGATATTATTAAAGCCCTGATAAAAACAGGTTAGCATTCTTGATGTACAACTACAGGGAAAAGATAAATATGAAAAAAAATATTCAAGCAAAGAAAAAAATAAATATAAAAAAATTATTCAAGCAAAGGGAAAAATAAAAAAAAAATATTCAAGCACAGCGAAAAATAAATATAGAACAAATTTATGCAAGCAAATGGAAATATAAATATAATAAAAATTTTCATGCAAAGGGAAAATTAAATTTAAAAATTATTCAAGCAAAGTGAAAAATAAATATGAAAAAAATTATTCAAGCAAACGGAAAAATGAAAATAAAAAATTATTCAAGCAAAGGGAAAAATGAATTTAAAAATTATTCAAGCAAAAGGAAAAATAAACATGAAAAACATTATTCAAACAAAGGGAAAAATAAATGAAAATTATTCAACCAAAAGGAAAAATAAATATTAAAAAAAATTATCCAAGCAAAGGGAAAAATAAATATGAAAAAATTTATTCAAGCAAAGGGAAACATAAATATGACAAAAATGATTCAAGCAAAAGGAAAAATAAATAAAAATGATTCAGGCAAATGGAAAAATAAATAAATAAGCAAAGTATATTCAAGCACCACAAAGACAATGTAAGAAACTTTAATGATTTTAATTACAGAAGCAAGTAAAAGTACCTCTCTAATTAAACAAAGTTTTCTCGGTAATGACACGTAATGAGCGGAGAGAATTCTGTGTACAAGTGAGAGTCAAAGAAAGACTTAAATGATTCTGGGTGACTGGAAGAGGGAGAGAGAACTTACCAGTAATTATTACGCGCTCGGGTAGCGGAGGAAAGGGAAGTGATAATTAGTGTTTAGATGATTTGATAATAGAAATGAAAACATGAATAAAAATTAAATTGTAATCATGCACAATAGAAAGGTAAACGAGTTGACAGGGGAAAACACAAAATAAAAATATCAAACCATAATATATAATCGAATGGAAACTGGAAATAAAAACATGAAAAAATGCCCAATCATCTACAGTAGAAAGATTAAATATTTTACAAGGAAAACAAGAAACATATTAAACCATAATATATAATTAAATGAAAACATATTTCTTTGATCTCTCTCTCTCTCTCTCTCTCTCTCTCTCTCTGTGTGTCTCTGTCTCTCTCAGAATATTCTAGAACTTATCGAAATATCTGTTCTATTTGTAATTTAGAAGCTCAAATATTAGCTTATTTGAAATTTGAAGCTCAAATGGATTTTTATCTTCTCTCTCTCTCTCTCTCTCTCTCTCTCTCTCTCTCTCTCTCTCTCTGTGTGTGTGTGTGTGCTCTACAGAATATTATGTGAACCGCAAGAAATATCTACCCATTTGTAATTTAGAAGCTCAAATGGATTTTTATTTCCGTGAACTCTCTCTCTCTCTCTCTCTCTCTCTCTCTCTCTCTCTCTCTCTCTCTCTCTCTGTTCCACCGAGTATTATGTGAACCGCAAGAAATATCTATCTACCCATTTGTAATTTAGAAGCCCAAGTGGATATTTTATTTCCGTGAACTCTCTCTCTCTCTCTCTCTCTCTCTCTCTCTCTCTCTCTCTCTCTCTCTCTCTCTCTCTGTACCTTAGGTTGGA
Organism: Macrobrachium rosenbergii; assembly: GCF_040412425.1. Taxonomy (NCBI): domain Eukaryota; kingdom Metazoa; phylum Arthropoda; class Malacostraca; order Decapoda; family Palaemonidae; genus Macrobrachium; species Macrobrachium rosenbergii. The sequence continues at coordinate 25,424,349 of NC_089794.1, read as the reverse complement.
GCTCTCATTAGCTTAACGTCAAGGGAGAAACGGACACTGAAATAAAATAATAAAATTGATACTTTTACGTGACAGAAAACTGAGCAAAATTCAGCTCATTTCCAGATTTTCTCTACGATTTTAATCATGATATATTTTATTAAATCGCTTTCATTCTCGTTCTTTCATTTATAACAAGCATTAAAGAATTCACAAGCAAGCTTTCTGAACGTTAAATGTAACGGCAGTAGTTCCTCGACTCTCTCATCAACCAGAACGTAATAAAAGCCTTTTCTGTCCCCGTAAAATGTGACTCTAATATTCTATGATGAAGAGGCAGGAGAAATGAGGTAGGTAGAGCATTAACTGAAATGGGGTTTCACGGTTACTCTTGGGTTATTTATAAGTCTCCTCCCCCTCCCCCTCCCCCCAATCAACAGCTAATCTTCATTAACTTTAGTAAAAGAAAAAAAGTAGTCATTATTCATTTTCTTTCTGAACGTAAGCCATACTAAAGAGATTTAGTGGGTTCTCTATGGATTGTCTCGGATTTCCTGCGCCATAAATATAAGGTTTAGTGTTGGATATGCGTGGAGTTCTCTTTGATAATCTGACATATATAATTATATAATTTCAAAAGCGTCATTTAAAAATGGTATTCTGTCATTAAGAGCCACAGTGATATGTGTGTGTATATGTGTGTGTGTATATGTATGTATGTATATATATATATATATATATATATATATATATATATATATATATATATATATATATATATATATATGTATATATATATATATATATATATATATATATATATATATATATATATATATATATATATATATATATATATATATATATAAATATATATATATATATATATATATATATATATATATATATATATATATATATATATATATATATATATATATATATATATATATATATATAGATATATATATATATATATATATATATATATATATATATATTTAGATATGAAAATATATATATATATATATATATATATATATATATATATATATATATATATGAAAAGTACCTCCATCCCTTCACTAACAAGTCTTATTTATCCAACCACACTGCTCTTCATCTATCAACCCTTCTATCATCTCTCGCACTCTGTCAGTCAAAATCTTACCGCTAACAGAGGTACACAAAGGGCGGTACCGCCCTTTAGGGGTGCGGTACCCTACGTATTTATCTCTGCAAATGTCATTTGAATACCTGGAAACCAAATGTCAAACGGATATGAACGTCAATAGTCCGCACAGGTGAATTGAATAAGTGATGCTTTTGAATTCAGATCCCAATTGGAAAAGTAATCATTTCAGAGAGAGAGAGAGAGAGAGAGAGAGAGAGAGAGAGAGAGAGAGAGAGACTATTTCATCATTTCAAAATTTTAAGCTAAAACTTTCATTTTAGTAGAGAGAGAGAGAGAGAGAGAGAGAGAGAGAGAGAGAGAGAGAGAGAGAGAGAGAGAGAATTATCTTATCATTTTCTAATTTCAAGCTAAAACGTTCATTTGAGATAGAGAGAGAGAGAGAGAGAGAGAGAGAGAGAGAGAGAGAGAGAGAGAGAGAGAGAGAATTATCTTATCATTTTCTAATTTCAAGCTAAAACGTTCATTTGGAAAGACAGAGAGAGAGAGAGAGAGAGAGAGAGAGAGAGAGAGAGAGAGAGAGAGAGAGAGAGAGAGAGAGAACGAATTCGCCATTCATGGGCAAAATAACGGTTGTCAAAGGGATTATTTACCAAGGTACCCCATAGGTTCGACGTCCTGTTTTCATAGCCTTTGTGAAAGCAATTGTGCCAATGCCATTTCCCAACGTCCTTTCAAAACACGAAAAGATCAGTTCGTGATGAAAGCGAATCATTTCGGTAGGAAAATATTGGGAGGCTGCATTGTGTCTTCCTTTGTGTTGTTCTATGTATAACACGGACGCCGTGTTCTTTGCAAGCTTGAATTTCAGGTCAGTGGCCCCTGAGGTGGGCTTGTGCCATATGAATAGGGTTCATCTTCTGAATAATAATAATAATAATAATAATAATATAATAATAATAATAATAATAATAATAATAATAATAATAATAATAATAATAATAATAATAATAATAATAATAATAATAATAATTAATAATATATTCTTAGGAAGTTTGAATTTCAGGTCAGTGGCCCCTGTGGTGGGCTTGTTCCAAATGAATAGGGTTCATCTTCTGAAAAATAAAACGAATTCGTATGCATGTTCTGAATAATAATAATAATAATAATAATAATAATAATAATAATAATAATAATAATAATAATAATAATAATAATAACACAATGAAAAATTAACTTAATTCTTACTCATGCAAATAATAATAATAATAATAATAATAATAATAATAATAATAATAATAATATTAATAATAATAATAACACCACAAATGCCATATAAGTAAAAATTCAACTAAGCTTTCACAAATGAAGAAACATTCCACGCCATTTCCCGAAAAAAACAAACAAAATAATTCAGCTCCCCTTTCTCTCTTCTCTCTCTCTCTCTCTCTCTCTCTCTCTCTCTCTGGGAGAAATAAACACGATTTCAGCCGTATTGTTCAACGGGCGCCAGAACAAACAATTACTAAACCCATTATCATTTCATTCCCCTGAAATTCAATGCCCCGAAAATGGAGTTGTCACAGATAATTTACATAAGTAAACAACATCAACAAATTCCTCCTATTGAAGTTGACACCAGGGGACATAGAGAGAGAGAGAGAGAGAGAGAGAGAGAGAGAGAGAGAGAGAGAGAGAGAGAGAGAGAGAGAGAGAGAGAGAGAGAGGGGAAAAATTTTATCAGTTGAAGGTATGTTTTTATATATGTTTTATATATATATATATATATATATATATATATATATATATATATATATATATATATATATATATATATATATATATATATATATATATATATATATATATATATATATATATATATATATTGAAGACAAATATATTTTCGTATATTTCATATTTTCATTAAAAAAATTATGTTTTCAAGTCTTTTAGAATACTAGTTCTTAATAATAATAATAATAATAATAATAATAATAATAATAATAATAATAATAATAATAATAATCTTATTCTGTACAAGGGGAAGACCCTTCATGACTGATTATTATTATTATTATTATTATTATTATTATTATTATTATTATTATTATTTCGGTAGAGACGAAGACTCATCCCTCTCTCTCTATCTCTCTATCTTCAGAGCTATTCGGAAAGCAATTACCAGGTGGAATATCTCCATAAAAATCACTTTATGGCAAAACTCCCGATATGATGAGACGTCCACCCGTCGTAAATCCATCTCTCTCTCTCTCTCTCTCTCTCTCTCTCTCTCTCTCTCTCTCTCTCTCTCTCTCTCTCTCTTCGGAAATGAACGTTCTAGCTTAAATAAGGAAGTAATAAAACATTCTTTTCTCTCTCTCTCTCTCTCTCTCTCTCTCTCTCTCTCTCTCTCTCTCTCTCTCTCTCTCTCGTCTAAATTGAGCGTTTTGGCTTGAATAAGGACGTAATAAAACATTCTTCTCTCTCTCTCCCTCTCTCCTAAACTGAACGTTTTGGCTTGTAATAAGGAAATAATTAATGAATTTCTCTCTCTCTCTCTCTCTCTCTCTCTCTCTCTCTCTCTCTCTCTCTCTCTCTCTCGTCTGAAATTAACATTTTAGCTTGTAATAAAGAAATAATGAAGAATTCTCTTCTCTCTCTCTCTCTCTCTCTTCTTCTTCTTCTTCTTCTTCTTCTTCTTCTTCTTCTTCTTCTTCTTCTTCTGAAAAAGAACACTTTAGTTTGTAATTAGGAAATAATGAATTAATTTCTTCTCTCTCCCTCTCTCTCACTCTGTCTCTCTGTCTCACCCCAATTTGCGGTTGTTTTGAAGTCGAACCTTAACGTTATAGAAAAGAGGTTTCCTGGAAAGCGTCGAGAAAATTACTCATTATCTTCATTCCTCAAGAAGGCGAAATTAAACCGTATATGAGATTGAGGTTTTTGGATTAAAATTTTAGTTTTTCGACTTATCATATGTTTTTGTTTGAGGATTTATTTATTTCATTTTTGCTTATCACATTTTTTATTAGTTTTTTTGTGAAAGAAAACTATTGTGCCGGCTTTTTCTGTCCGTCCGCATTTTTTTCTGACCGCACTTTTCTCTGTCCGCACTTTTTTCTGACCGCTTTTTTTTTTGTCCGTACTTTTTCTGTCAGGATTTTTTCAGTCTGTCCACACTTTTTTCACTTTTGTCCACACTTTTTGCCCACACTTTTTCCTGTCAGCACTTTTTTCTGTCCACACTTTTTTCTGTCAGCACTTTTTCTGTCCGCAGTTTATTTCTGTCTGCAATTTTTTCTGTCCGCACTTTTTCTGTCCGCACTTTTTATATCCGCACTTTTTTCTGTCCACTCTTTTTCTGTCCGCCCTCAGATCTTAAAAACCACTGAGGCTAGAGATCTGCAAATTGGTATGTTGATCATCCACCCTCCAATCATCAAACATACCAAATTGCAGCCCTCTAGCCTCAGTGATTTTATTTTATTTAAGGTTAAAGTTAACCATAATCTTGCTTCTGGCAGTTATACAAACAGGCCACCACCGGGCCTTGGTTAAAGTTTCATAGTCCGCGGCTCATACAGCATTACACCGAGACCACCGAATGATGAATCTATTTTCGGTGGCCTTGATTATGCGCTGTACAGAAAACTCGATCGCGCCGACGAAACTTCGGCTCAATTTTTACTTGTTTTATTTTTGTATTTACAATATTATGCACATCGTTCTTATTTTTAAAACCATCTAAATATTTACACAGTATTACTTATATATAAAACATCATAAACATCAAAACAGTTACAGGAAATGAACGGGAATGTAATATAACGCATATTCAAAGGAACGACAAAAGAGACATGTCTTCGTGCATATTACAAGGAAGTTCTTTGAAAGTAATGGAAATGTTTACGGAAATTAAAGCCTGACGTCAGAAGTTCATAGGCTTTGTAATATCATCGCATTTCCGACAAAAATTCCCACCCTCAGACGGAGATTGTGATTTTTAAGTCACTAAATATCAGCAGGAAACGTGAAATATGAGAAACTTGACACTCATTCTTTTAACCAAGTTGGAGGCCTCTCTCTCTCTCTCTCTCTCTCTCTCTCTCTCTCTCTCTCTCTCTTTTTAGCCTCAGAAGGAGATTTTGAAAACAGATTTTCTTTTTAGTACTTTTTTATATCAGTAGACATAACTAAATATTTTCAGTCATCTGACAAACGTTAAGTGACTTGTTTTCTGATAGTCAGAAACGTTCATTAATGACACTCATTCTTTTAAGAGAGAGTTGGAGAGTTTGTCTCATAATAATGCTCTGTATTAGGCTCTGTTTCTCTCTCTCTCTCTCTCTGTTTCTCTCTTTCCATCACCCAAGATGGATGGAAAATAATTTTTTTTGAAAGAAAACAGAAAACAAAACATAACCAAACAATAACAATAAACAAGTAAAAAATGCGCCGACGTTTCTTCGGCGCAATCGAGCTTTCTGTACAGCCGCTACATTGTATAATCAAGGCCACCGAAAATAGCTCTATCTTTCGGCGGTCTCGGTATAATGTTGTATGAGCCGCAGCCCATGAAACTTTAACCATGGCCCGATGGTGGCCTATCCTATATCGTTGCCAGAAGTACGATTATGGCTAACTTTGACCTTAAATAAAATCAAAATTACTGAGGCTAGAGGGCTGCAATTTGGTATGTTTGATGATTGGAGGGTGGGTGATCAACATACCAATTTGCAGCCCTATAGCCTTAGCAGTTTCTGAGATCTGAGGGTGGCAGAAAAAAGTGTGGTCGACAGACAAAACGTGTACAATAGTTTTCTTTTACGGAAAACTAATAAAACTGGAGTATAAATCACGCAGCTGAACCCAGAAAACAGTAAAACTTCATCAAAAAGAAATAAAGAAACAAAAAAATGCTAAAATCCATCTCGCAATGCTTTTGAAACCCAGAACAGGCAACGAGTCCCAGGGACAAGAATGAATAGGAGGGAAGGCTGCCTTAATCGAGTTGCCAGGCAGTGATATACATCGAGCTTTTGAGTGACTGGACGGAGGAACTGAATTAGTTCAGCAAATTGGTAATTGGGGAGATTCATATTAAGATGGACGTCAGGTAGGAAGGTGGGTATTATTATTCACGAAGTTTGTCTGTCTGTTTTCTTGTATATTGTCTCGGGATTTTTTGGATTGCAAATGGGGATTATTTTGGACTGAGTGTCGTCGAGGGAAATATGATGATGGTGGGTTTTGATTGTGTTGGAGAAAATGAAACGCAGATCTTTTATGTGCTTGTGTGTGTGTGTGTGTGTGTGTGTGTGTATATATTATGTGTGTGTGTGTGTGTATATTATATATATATACATACATAATTACATATATAAATATATATATATATATATATATATATATATATATATATATATATATATATATATATATATATATATATGTGTGTATACAGTGGATTGGTGAGAATGACTGGAGGAAGAATGTCTGCAGCTCAGCTGCTGCAGAGAGCCGGAAATAGAGAGGAGTGGCGAGCCATGATTGCCGACATCCTTGGGGATATGGCACCTAGGTGATGATAATGATATATACAGTGTATGTATGTATATATATATATATATATATATATATATATATATATATATATATATATATATATATATATGAATAAGTAAATATCACAAAAGATGTTTTTATATGGAGATATAAGCAATATTTCTAATATATATATATGATACATAAATAGTTCCTCTTCAAGAAGCATTAATCATATGCCCTAAAAATATCTACAATCATACATAAAAGATATTTTTTCATCTGAACAACCGCAGAAAATGGAAGCACTCATCCGAATGATGATGCTCATTCACCTTTGTTATTTCAAACCACAAACATGTTATGACATAAATAACTAATACCGAGGAAATATCGTTCTTAAGAGGATATAAAAAGCATTAATCATTTTCTTGCTTGACGAAGAGAATGAAAAACCATGGAATCTATAATCATACATAACTATCATAGAGGAAATCCCGTTACACATCATCTGAAACAACCATCACAACGTTTTTGAAAAATGGAAATACATTATCCGAATGATGATATCTTCTTCTTCTTCTTTTTTATTATTATTATTATTTCAAATTAACAAACATTTTGGAATTTATCTTATATAGTGTCTTTTCTATCCTCCTTTGATTGCTTTTCAGGCTAATATTAGTCAGTAAAACGATATTCATGAGGAAATATCGTTGCGAATATAAGAGGATTACAAAAATCAGCATCGTCAAAATACTCCGTCGAACATTTTCGTTGGTCATCCTCTGACGTGGTTGCAGGAGTCTGAAGAAAATCGGGTTGGTATTTATGGAATCGGTGCTGAATTAGAACTCAGACATGCCCTCAGACTTCATCCAAGTTCTGTTTTGTCTTGCGTGCGAGCGGCGTTGTCTGAGGATGAAGAGAAGAATTGATCCTCGGATGCCGAAATTTGCTGTACTGGGGGCCGGTTAGCCGTGGGGAGGAGAAAGGTCTCTTGCGTAATGTTGAGTGTTGGTTTCTCCTTCCCAATGTGCAAATCAGAGAACGGCGGTGGTCACAATCATTGATGTTTGATTATGTCTTTTCTTGCTATCCTCTATTTATTGTAAATATCATTGGGCGTGGCAGGAAATCCTTTTATGGTGGTCATACCGATGTGGTCGGACGGGGCATATCTTGGTTTTCTTCAAGGGGTCCTTCTTCTTCTTCTTTATTCTTTATTAGATGACCAGATTATGTTTATTATCAACAGGGCTATTATTATTGATTAGGGCGCGTTCGTCTTCTTTATATTTATTATTTTTAGAAGATTATGCGTTAGGGGCATTGAGGTTTACGGTACCATCTATCGATGTTCGCCTTGATAGATTCTTCTATATCCCGGTTTGGGTGCCCATTGTCGACGAGGGTTTGGGCTACACGTTCCATTTCTCCGTTTCGTTCCAGCTAATGACGTCTTATTGATTATTATTATTATTATTATTACATTATTATTATTCGTGTATTATTATTATTATTATCCAATCAAAAAGCGAGACTTTCTTTCTTCAATTAATTATTATTATTATTATTATCATTATTGTAATTATTATTATTATTATTATTATTATTATTATTATTATTATTATTATTATTATTATTATTATTATTATTATTATTAGCCAATCAAAAAGCGAGACTTTTCCTGAGCTAATCAAAATCTGGCAAGCATCCTGCTCCTGACGACCATTCAGTATTATTATTATTATTATTATTATTATTATTATTATTATTATTATTATTATTATTATTATTATTATTATTATCATAATTGAGCATGCTTGCAAAGCTGTAATAAATTAGACAAGCTTAAAACAAGTACGAACCATTTCATCAACTATTCCTTCTACGATAGAATTAACACGTGTTGTACATAACTGTTCCTGTGTTTCCAACTGAGTGGGTTTGCCTTAATTTCAACTCAACTCTTTTAGCAATGAAAAAAAGGTTACGGATTATGTCGCTTTGTCTGAGGGAATCTGCTTTCCATGCAGTCATGGAAAGACTGTGATGCAATATGTTGCAACAAGTCTCGTGGTTACGTTTCCTGGAACGTAATTAAATTGTCAATAAAATATCTTCTCGTGCCTGAAGTGTTTTCCTCTGATTTTGGGAGGGAATCAGATACATCATCAGCTAATTAATTCAACAAGATAATATGCTGTTGTTAGGAGTTTAGTAACTAAAACATTTGACAATGAGAGAGAGAGAGAGAGAGAGAGAGAGAGAGAGAGAGAGAATTAACTCATTATTTTCTTTTTACAAGCTAAAAGAGAGAGAGAGAGTAAGAGAGACCACTGAGCTGATTAACAGAGAGAATTAACTCATTATTTTAAGAATGATTTTACATTTGGTTACTTAGCAACGGGCTAAGCTAAAAATCGTTATCACCAGAAATAAATTCCTCTAACTCTTCATCAGCCGGCCGCGGAAGAAGCCCAGAATGGCAGTCTGAGAGAGAGAGGCTATTTCAGAGAGAGAGAGAGAGAGAGAGAGAGAGAGAGAAGGAATTAACTTATTATTATTTCCTTACAAGCTAAAACGTTCATTTCAGACGAGAGAGAGAGAGAGGGGGGAGGGGGGGGGTAAACTCATATGAATCCTAATGCCAAAATTACAAAGGACCTTGTTAGCTATCATTTATACAGGAAAATCTGTTCTAATTAAGATAACAACCACCTTTTTTTATATTCCAGTACCCTACAATTTCAGTCAGATGAATAATTACCCAAAATTATGTAGAATTATATGTATGAATGATTATATTTAGCTGTATAATCCACAACGCATGTTCATTATGAAATTCACCAGTGATATGTACAAGTAAAACATGCGCCGAAGTTTCTTCGGCGCAATCGAGTTTTCTGAACAGCATATAATCAAGGCCACCGAAAATAGATCTATCTTTAGGGGGTCTCGGTATAATGCTGTATGAGCCGCGGCCCATGAAACTTTAGCCAAGACCTGGTGGTGGCCTGTCCTATATCACTACCAGGAGCACGATTATGGCTAACTTTAAACTTAAATAAAATAAAAACTGCTGAGGTTAGAGGGCTGTAATTTGGTATGTTAGATGATTAGAGGATGGATGATCAACATACCAATTTGCAGCCCTCTAGCCTCAGTAGTTTTTAAGATCTGGGGCGGAGAGAAAAAGTGCGGACGGACAGACCAAACTGGCACAATACAGCAGTTTTCTTTTCAGAAAACTAAAAAAAAAAAAAAAAAAAAATCTTTCACCAGTATCCAATTCTGGTATTTTTCTCCAGCAGAGGAAAGGTGCAAAGGAAATAAAATAATAAATGACCGAAAGAAAGGGCTTGGACGATTGAGCGAATAAATATTGAAATATTTCAGGCGAGACGAAGAAGAACCGTTTCCGCTTCGAGAATATCGGAAAATGAAAACAGTGAACTGAAAACACGGAAGAATATAAGTGAAAATGAGAATCCGATTGTCTCTTCTAGTAAGAATTCTTTGGTGTATATATGTATGCATGTGTGTGTATATGTACGTACGTGCATGTACGTATATATATATATATATATATATATATATATATATATATATATATATATATATATATATATATATATATATATATATATATATATATATATATATATGTATATATATATATATATATATATATATATATATATATATATATATATATATATATATATATATATATATATAATCTTCATAAGTTCCTTACACTTATTTCTTTATTTCTCACCATTACCATTTATCAGCGTCCGTTCACTCCATTCTATTCCATAAAACCTGGTTTTATTATAAAACAAATTCAATTTTCATTCCATTCCTTTACTATGATCCCACATATTCCCACGATAACCAGTCAGCAGCTTTTGACTCTCATCAATTTCGATATTTGCAGATATTTCATCTGGTATCAAGATATATTCCCTGATGTTTGCTTTCCAGAGAATAGAATATTTCCCCCTCTGGGTTCCATATACCAATATTCACTATATTTTCCTTTTTTTTTTGGACGGGGGGCGACTTTCCCCTTTCACCCCCTGGTTCCGACCACACTCTCATTCCTCTGCTTTCTCTCCCCTGCCACTTTCTCTCTTTCGAAAGCGTGCAATATGTATTTTCCATTATTCCTTTCATTTCTTCTTTTTTTCTTCTTTGTTCATTGACCTCGAAAAGATTACTGTATGAATGCTTTGGGTTGTTTTATATGTTAACTTTTTTTTTTTTTTTTCTCTCTCTCTCTCTCTCTCTCTCTCTCTCTCTCTCTCTCTCTCTCTCTCTCTCTCTTTCTGAATGATAGGTTCACTTATACAGCCTCTAGTATCGCTATTTGTCGCTCAGTATATTATGAAGATATATATATATATATATATATATATATTATATATATATATATATATATATATATATATATATATATATATATATATATATATATATATATATATATATATATATATATATATATATATATATATACATATATATATATATGCATACATACATACATATTCACAAATCCATATCTCTGATATTAATTATCGATTCCTATAATATCCTACTCTTGAAACTGCATCAGTTGTTTCTGGATATTCAAATGAATTTTCAAATGGATTCCATGGAATTGTAGTGATTTTGGGTGTTTAGTGTGTGTTCAACATCATCATCCAAAAAGCCTACATCCTGTTTACCAGCCAATAAACCAATCTGTTTTTGTCTCCACCAAAATACATACCTGCAAAGGGTACTTAAAACATAGTGTTTGTATGGGTAAGTTAGCTATCATGGTAAAGCCCATAATCTATTAAAAAATAAGGCATCGTTTGATGTTCGCCTGCTTAATAACATATTGACGCTTTATCAGTCATGGAGAGGTATTAAAAATCTCTTTGAACCATTTGGGAAGGTTGACAATTGTTGAGGATTGTGGAATATTGGCTACGTAGACAAAAGGTGCTTAAAACGAAAGGTCAGATGAATATATGACTCACTTTCTCCCTCACTTTCTCTGTCACATTCTCTTGAAAACACAATCGAATGTTTCCATTCCTGATTTGGGTGAAGAAGAGATTGCCAGTTAGGAGAGAGGGCACAGGACGAACGGTTTGTTATAAAATTATATATATATATATATATATATATATATATATATATATATATATATATATATATATATATATATATATATATATATATATATATATATGTATGTATATATATGTGTGCACTTACGTATGTATTTTGTATGTATACACGCACGTACATATATATACACCAAAGAATCCCTACTAGAAAAGACGTCCTGATTCTCATTTACTTTTTCCTTCCGTGTTTTCAATTTTCTGTTTTCAGTTTTCGATATTCCGGAAGCGGAAACGCTTCTTCTCCTTCGTCTCGCCTGGAATATTTCAATACTTACCGGCAAAATCCTCACCACCATTTCTTTCGATCATTTATCATTTGATTTCCTTTTGTACGTCTCCTCTGGTGGAGAAGAATACCAGAATTGGAAACTGGTGAAAAATTATTTTTTTATTACTTTTTTTTATTTTTTACTATTTTTTTTCTTTAGTTCCGGGTTCGGTTATAAAACTTAATCTTTTACAGCGTCTACTTTAGGTAGTTCCGCGTCCCATAATCCCTTTAAAACCTTTGTGCTAAGGTCCTCGTCCTTGCCTAATATGTTCCCTATAGAAGTAATATCTTAAGATTAGACTGATTGTTTTCAAAATTAACTATGAAACTGAGTAAGAACACTCAGAGACCAGCTAACATAATTATAAAAGGCTGTGAGTTGAGAATTTTGTAAGAAAATTAAGATAAATTAAACGTGAAATGAATTGTTTTTTAAACTAAATGGTTATTGAGTGAGAAAACTCACAAACAGCAGACGTATGTCATGTACAATCACAATTAAGAAAGGCTGTTTACTGAAGAGAGATGACTTCTGCAATGGGCTAGTTAGTTCTACTTCATTTACACACACACACACACACCTATATATATATATATATATATATGTGTGTGTGTATATATATATATATATATATATATATATATATATATATATATATATATATATATATATATATATATATATATATATATATCTATATATATATATATATATATATATATATATATATATATATATATATATATATATATGTATGGATGTATATATTTATATATATATATATATATATATATATATATATATATTATATATATATATATATATTCGAATGTATGTACACTTGTGTGTGTGTGTGTGTGAGAGAGAGAGAGAGAGAGAGAGAGAGAGAGAGAGAGAGAGAGAGAGAGAGAGAGAGTGCAACTAGGAGGGTAAAAAAATGGAAACAGCAAAGTAGGTAAAATAATGAATTAATTATTCCTGCAAGGGACTAAACACAAAATAAATGGAGGTGAAAGGTAATTACGGTCGCTTGGGGAAACGGTAATTATTTACGCTGAATTAAGCCTGAATTACTTTTTTAGGATAGGATAAGAAGAGAGAGAGAGAGAGAGAGAGAGAGAGAGAGAGAGAGAGAGAGAGAGAGAGAGAGAGAGAGAGAGGGCATGAATGTATTTCGCGTGTGAGTGTGTGTATTTATGTAATTTAAAAATATAATAAGTATATATATATATATATATATATATATATATATATATATATATATATATATATATATATATATATATATATATATATATATATACATCATATACATTTATATTTTATTTTCATTTATATTTTTGAGGATTTAAATAAGTTGTATGTTTTTGTGCAAAATCTAAATTCAACTCTTTCTTCCCATTAAGAAAAAATGATCGATAATATATTGCTCACATTCTTTCATAAAAAAATAAAAAAAAAAGACTTGTTTATTTTTATGAATTTTACATTTAATGTACTTTTATTTGTAAATAAGAGAAGGGTTTTAATCTTAACTCATATCCTGTAGCTTTGAAAATTACAAAAATATTACAGCACATTTCAAACTATCGTATTTTAGGATTCTGTCAATTAAAGATCATCTCTGTCTGTCATCCAGACCAACTTCAAAAGTTCACGGAATATGAGATTAGCCGGATGGGAATGGATTGAATTAAGTTTTCCTTTTACTTTTTTGTTCTATTGAACATTCTTCAGCCTAACGCGTTCCGTCCTCGGGGATATTTCTTTCTCTCTTTTTTTTTCAGGTTCTCTCTCTCTCTCTCTCTCTCTCTCTCTCTCTCTCTCTTTGCCCTTTATTTATCCTTCTCTGTTTCTCTCTTCCTCTCTGTCTCTCTCTCTCTCTGCCTGTCTGTCTGTCTGTCTGTCTCTCTCTCTCTCTCTCTATCTGCTCTTTATTTATTTCTCTCCGCCTCACTCTCCCTCTCTCCTTTCTCTTTCTCACACGCTCCTCTCTCTCTCTCTCTCTCTCTCTCTCTCTCTCTCTCTCTCTCTCTCTCTCTCTCTCTCTCGTTACCTAACGAGTTGCTATTTCAGATTCAGAAAAGACTAAAGATTCTTGACAACACAAAAGCTGTTTTCCCGAAACGTTAAAATATCCGCCGGTTTTTTTATTTTTTTTTTCTCGTTGAAAGAAAAGTTACGGAGCTTTAGCGAGAGACCGAGAGCAGTCAGTTCATGGTACTCTGACAAAAAGGAAAGACTTTTAAAAGTAAAAAATCTAAAAAAAAAGACTTTGAAAAGTCAGAAACACGTCAGGTTAATTGATCTGTTTATTGCGGGAGTTCATGATAGCTGCCCATTACAGATCAGTTTGACTTTCTACTTCTTATCACTGTGTCTTATGATGGAATGCTGTTTGCAATGTTTATTTGTAATGTTATTTATTTCTATTTCAGAAGATATATATATATATATATATATATATATATATATATATATATATATATATATATATATATATATATATATATATATATAAATATATATATATATATATATATATATATATATATATATATATATATATATATATATATATATATATATAAATATATAATATATATATATATATATATATATATATATATATATACTATATAATATATATATATATATAATATATATATATATATATATATATATATATATATATATATATATATATATATATATATATATATACATATCAATGTTTCTTCACGAAAACACACAAATGTATAAAATTTAATAATCGAGCCTAAATGTATATGCATAATAGTCGTATTCATACGAATATAATTTGGTATTAAACTGAATTCAAAACATACACTCATATACATACTCGCCTTCCACTGTGTACGTAAATAGGTGTATTGCTTGAAAAACAATTATACAATTGACAAAGGAAAGGAATAATAATAATAATAATAATAATAATAATAATAATAATAATAATAATAATAATAATAATAATAATAATAATAATGTTGTTTGTTTTAAATTTCCTTTCGTGAAATTGCCCAAAATTTCTACCAAAAAAAATTCACGTTTCACCCGAAAGAGCATAAAATCTCTTCGTTAACTAAACCTTATTTTCTTTTATTTTTTATTCTTTCCATTACATCAAAGGAATAAAAAATGATTATACATTATGCAATTGATTATCTCCTTCAGCAAAAAAAAAATGAAAGAGTGAAAAAAGTTTTAATTCAAGCGAGGAAAAATACAGCTTTTTCGCTAATGAGAGAATTGATGATGGAATTAATTTCTATGACATTCAATACGATTGGGGAAAAAGGAGGTATATATATATATATATATATTTTAAACTCGTATTACAAAGGCCAGACATTCTCTATATTTAGGAATTTAATGGATGGATAGTAATATTTATTTCTCTTTTTATGAAATCGTTGGAGCTGTTAATTGGACGTTCTTATTTATGCAATAGGATTTTGGTGTTATAATTAAATTTCCATCCCTTTTTAAGGGGAAAAATAGATTAAACTAAAGGAGAACAGGAAGTTAATTTTTGTTCATTTATTCTTTTTTTTATTTATTGGTATTTTTAAACCGTGGAACAGCTAATTAGATGCACTTACTTATGTAGTGTCACAAGAGAATAGAAGGGACTTTGAATACGCAAGCTTCGATTTTTATTGAAAGAAAAAGATTTGGTTAAACCAAGGAACAAGTAAAAAATGCGCCGAAGTTTCTTCAGCGCAATCGAGTTTTATGTCCAGCGTATAGTCAAGGCCACCCAAAACAGCTCTATCTTTCTGTGGTCTCGGTATAATGCTGTATGAGCAGCGGCCCATGAAACTTTAACCACTGCCCGGTGGTGGCCTATCCTATATCGTTGCTAAAAGCACGATTATGGCTAAATTTAACCTTCAACAAAATAAAAACTACTGAGGCTAGAGGGCTGCAAATTGGTATGTTGATCATCCGCCCTCCTGTCATCAAACATACCAAATTGCAGCCCTCTAGCCTCAGTAGTTTTTATTTTATTTAAGGTTAAAGTTAGTCATAATCGTGCTTCTGGCAACAATAAAAGTTTCATGGATCGCGGCCCATACAATATTATACCGAGACCCCTGAAACACACATCTATTTGCTGTGGCCTTGATTATACATTGTAGTGGTTGTACAGAAAACTCGATTGCGCCGAAGAAACTTCGGCGCATTATTTGTTTTTTTTTTTAACATTTGATGGATACGTTGAAGCAAAGATAAGATTTAACATCAAGACTTTATTTAGAATGTCCTACGGAACCTCTTTTAAATCAAGTAACACCGTGAGACGAGTAGGCTCTCTCTCTCTCTCTCTCTCTCTCTCTCTCTCTCTCTCTCTCTCTCTCTCTCTCTCTCTCACTTGATGTTTGTATGATAAATAAAAACCCGTCAAGCAAACCAAGTGATTTATTTTCGGATTATGTCGACATCTCTCTCTCTCTCTCTCTCTCTCTCTCTCTCTCTCTCTCTCTCTCTCTCTCTTCACTTGCCATGACATTTGTATGTTAAAAATCCGCCAAGCGAACCAAGTGATCCCTTTTTGTACTGTGTAGGCACATCTCTCTCTCTCTCTCTCTCTCTCTCTCTCTCTCTCTCTCTCTCTCTCTGCCATGACAGTTGTATGTTAAAAATCCGCCAAACGAACCAAGTTATTCCTTTTTCGTGCTGCGAGCACATCTTTTCACAATTCTCTCTCTCTCTCTCTCTCTCTCTCTCTCTCTCTCTCTCTCTCTCTCTCTCTCTCTCTCTCTCTCTCTCACCCACTCCCTCGCCCCACCCAGCCATGAAAATTTTGACTCCATCCTCTCTCCCAAAAGCCTTTTCTACTTTTCACACTCGAATTGTTTCCAAAAGCCTTGGAGTCCCACTGCGGTATGTTTTGGCTGAAGAATTCTTTTTTGAATTATATGATATCTCAGACTTTTCTATTTGAGATATTCATGTATTTACATAAGTCTTTATATACCTTATTCCCAGATTTGAACCGAATCCCAGGTGTTTGTTTAAGTGAACCCCAGTAATGTTCTATCAGTAAACTCTAAAAAAAAAAAAATATATATATATATATATATATATATATATATATATATATATATATATATATATATATATATATATATATATAAAACTAGTAAAAAATGCGCCGAAGTTTTTTCGGCGCAATCGAGTTTCCTGTACAGCTGCTGCAGCGCATAATTAAGGCCACCGAAAATAGATCTATCTTTCGGTGGTCTCGGTATAATGCTGTATGATCCGCGGCCCATGAAACTTTAACCATGGCCCGGTGGTGGCCTATCCTATATCGTTGCCAAAAGCACGATTATGGCTAACTTTAACCTTAAATAAGATAAAAACTACAGAGGCTAGAGGGCTGCAATTTCGTATGTTTGAAGATTGGAAGGTGGATGATCAACATGCCAATTTGCAGCCCTCTAGCCTCAGCAGTTTTTAAGAGCTGAGGGCGAACAGAAAAAGTGAGGAAAGAATGAAGTGCGAACGGACAGGCAAAGCCGGCACAATAGTTTTCTTTTACAGTAAACTAAAAACTCTTTTCATAGAATCTGCAAAAAATTCAGTTCCATGAATCTACAAAGTTTTCACTCCAGTAAGTTCCAAGGTTGTTGGTTCAGTTATTCATAAAACTACAAAATTTAGGGAATACTAAAATTAAACATTTTAGTGCGTGCTTTGTCTCGTGGGCCAGGGAGTGAATAACGTCCTTACTTCCATACAGTTTCTATAAGGTCAGAAAAATTATGTGTTATCAATTTTATATAAATAGTTATAAGATACTGAAATTTTTCGCACCTGAAGTGTGGTCAATAATAATGGAATATGCATATTTTTTTATTCCCTCTATCTCTCTATCTCTCTCTCTCTCTCTCTCTCTCTCTCTCTCTCTCTCTCTCTCTCTTGCCAGACTAATAAGAACTTAAATTCTCTCTCTCTCTCTCTCTCTCTCCCCTTGCCAGGCTAACAAGAAATTTTTTGTCAGATTTAATTTCATATTTGTCTGGCAAGAGAGAGAGAGAGAGAGAGAGAGAGAGAGAGAGAGAGAGAGAGAGAGGAATATATATGACTTTCCCATGCTAACTAACCACTGTTCATATAAACACTTCATCTCTCTCTCTCTCTCTCTCTCTCTCTCTCTTGCCAGGCTAACAAGAATTATTGTGTCACAGATTTAATTTCTTATTAGTCTGACATGAGAGAGAGAGAGAGAGAGAGAGAGAGAGAGAGAGAGAGAGAGAGAGAGAGAGAGAGAGAGAGAATATAAGCACGTAAAGACTGCGAGGTATTACAAATAATTAACCTTAGATAATTATATAAGTATTATATATTGTCAATATATCGATAACTAGGGGCTTAGTACCTTCGGTGCACCTCATGTGGTGCACTGTAGGCATTACTTAAGGTTCTTCGCAGAGTGCCTTCCTTAGGTCCCTAGCTGCAACCCCTTTCATTTCTTTCACTGTACCTCCATTCATATTCTCTCTTCCACCTTACTTTCCACCCTCTCCTGACAATTGATTCATAGTGCAACTGCTTTGAGGTTTTCCTCCTGTTACACCTCTCTAACCTTTTACTGTCAATTTCCTTCTCAGCGCTGAATGACCTCACGGGTCCCAATTCAATATATTGATAACTGGAAACTTCGTAATTTTGCTCTGTGAAACTGAAGTTTTGAAATTCCTGAACAAAACTAAAATAAAAAATGGAAGGTATTCTCTATCTTTTAGAAGCAGGTTTAGCTTGATGAATACAGCAACAGACAGACAAATAAATTGACAGAGAGACGGAGAATATTCAAGCTTGGGTGATAGCAACATTCCATGTTGGAATCAGTCTTTATAAATGTTGCACGCAAGCACTCCTCCTGACCTACTCAACCTCTGCAACATTGATGAAGATACCTGGAATTTGTGTCAGGTGGGGCATGGTTGATTACCTACTGCAAAGTTTATATATGTCCTTCAATTCACCGCAGTAAACGCCCTTAATCGTCTGAACGCTTACCTCTACGAAGCTCTGAATAAAGATAATATCACCGGGTTGTCAAAAACTATTATTTTGTGTATAAAACGAACTTTATGGTTACTTAGAAAATATTATTCATTGACAGTATTCGACACAAATGGTCTAACAAGAAATGCGCCGAGTTTTCTGTACAGCCGCTACAGCATGTAATCCAGGCCGCCGAAAATGGAGCTATCTTTCGGTGGTCTCGCCGTGGTTAAAGTTTCATGGGCGAGCCGCGGCCCATGAAACTTTAACCACGGCCCAGTGGTGGCCTATCCTATATCGTTGCCAGAAGCACGATTACCGCTAACTTTAATCTTAAATAAAATTAAAACTAATGAAGCTAGAGGGCTGCAATTTGGTGTGTTTGATGGCTGGGGGGTGGGTGATCAACATACCAATTTGCAGCCCTGTAGCCTCAGCAGTTTTTAAGATATGAGGGCGGACGGAAGAAGTGCGGACTGGAAAAAGTGCGGACGGACAGACAAAGCCGGCACAATAGTTTTCTTTTACAGAAAACTAAAACCATTATTTTGTGTATAAAAAAAGCCCCTATGGTTAGTTAAGAAAGATTCATTGCTAGCATACACAATGAGCGGATAACAATTATTCCTTAAGATACTGCAGTGAGTTTCTAATATTTTTTTAAAGTTCTCTCCATCCTATTATTACACAGTTATAATAACTTCTCTCCATCCTATTACGTAGCTATAATAACCATCTTTAACCTTTATGCTCTACAAAACTCTTAATAAAGGTAATATCACCTGATTCTTCAAACCTGTTATTTTGTCAAATAAAAAATAAATTTATGGCTAGATAATGAGATTCACTGACACTTCACGCCAAGTGGATAACTATTCCTCGAAATGTTGCAATATGCGTTTAATGTTTCTACAATGTTTTCCATCCCATTACACAGCTACGACAATCATTTCAATCGTCCAGTGATTCTCAAACTGGGTGCCCCAGACAGTGCCTAGGGGTGCCACAAGATTGTCATGAATTTTTTCTTGGGTAGATCATGTCAATGAACTTTTGTAAAAAAAAAAAGTTGCATAAGTCTTCATATAATTATTATCAGTGTGTCTAATTAAGTTTATCTAATTCTTCTGCTGTACAGTATATTTCTGTATGTATAGTGTGCTGATTTTGGTTTACAGATAATAATTTTATCCATTGAATATTTCTGTATGTATAGGGTTGTGCGGTGCTGTCACTTAGGTGCCAATAAAAAGATTAAACATTTTGCAATAGAATTGTAAACATACAGCGCTGGCTGTTTAATGTATCGATGAGAGAGATATGGAAACTCTGGGGAAAGCAGGAAACACAAATGTAGAAGTTTGAGATAAGAGAGAAGTTCCTAATGAAAGTGCAATAAGTTCTACTTGTTTACAAGAGAATGATGACTGGGAATAATTTTAACAAAATTATCATGGAAGTGTGTGTATATATATATATATATATATATATATATATATATATATATATATATATATATATATATATATATATATATATATATATATATATATATATATATATATATGATATATATATGATTCATATACAATCAGAAAGCTACAAACGTCCTTTAATTCAGCCGGAAATAATATATTTTCATATATGTTTCCAATAACTCAAATCTCAAAGTAACTCAATCTAACGCAGTCGGCCACAAGAGGTTGTTATTTCCATCAACTCACCCGTCTGACATGTTGACCGTGTAGTGCGTTTTAGTTACATTACACCGTGATTATAACTGGTTTGCCAGTTGAATAGTATAAAGGAGCAAGACTCTCTCTCTCTCTCTCGATGGAAGAGGAATCAGGACTACAGTCTAACTCTCTCTCTCTCTCTCTCTCGTCCGTCTCTCTCTCTCTCTCTCTCTCTCCTTGGTTTGAAGTAACATCAAAAGAATGTTCATTTTGTCATCTCTCATGTACTACCATTATCCGGCAATTGATCTTTTTCAAATATAGTATCGTTTAAATGAATATTATTATCAAACTTGTGTGTGACAATTTTGTTACATTGTGTTGAATAGTATGTGTGTGTGTGTGTCCTTTGTTTGAAGTAACATCAAAAGAATGTTATTTGTCATTCCTTCTACCATTAGAATTGATCTTTTTCAAATATAGTATCGTACACACATCAACTTGTTTTGTGTGAAACATTACAACAAGCCTTTCAAATGATTATCTTCTCTAAAGTTTTCAATCCTTTACCTGTATTCTCTTCATTCCCACTTTGTTCAGGAAAGAGATCTTGTCTCGGAGGCCATTCTCATGAAATTAGAACCTCCTTCCTTCGACTTAAGACCTCGTAAATACTCGGTGCCGACGCGAAAACTTTTGTTTGTGTCTTTGCGACGAAAGAATTCGTGGAAGTCTTTCTCCTCTAGATCACTGTTCGGAGTCTTTCTGCAGTTCCTTGACCAGTTTCAGTAGAGAATGGAAGCCTGAGGTAAAAAAAAAAAAAAACTACTTTATTCTGTCCGAATTTTTTTTTTGTCCGCCATCAGATCTTAAAAATTACTGAGGCTAGAAGTTAAAAAGTTAAGTATACCTTAGTTTTACCAGACCACTGAGCTGATTAACAGCTCTCCTAGGGCTGGCCCGAAGGATTAGACTTATTTTGCCTGGCTAAGAACCAACTGGTTACTTAGCAACCTACAGCTTATTGTGGAATCCGAACCACATTATAGCGAGGAATGAATTTCTATCACCAGAAATAAACTCCTCTAACTCTTCATCAGCCCCCAACTGCTCTCCATCCACCATCCTCTGCCACAAGTTCTTCGCCATCACCAGCCTGGGATTTTCTCTCTCTGTTTTCAATAACAGCCTGATTCAGCTGGTGGGTCTCCATTTGTTTATTAATGGCACTGACAGAGGGAAGCCCGCCATAGCGTATTATAAGCTGTAACGGCTGTACAGAAAACTTGATTGCGCCGAAGAAACTACGGCGCATCTTCCACTTGTTTTTTTTATATCTGATTTAATTGATGTAGATTGACCAAAAGTGTGGCTTCGAATTGCATTTATAAAATGGACTGATGACTACAGTGATATTAACCTTTCAAAGTAACACGAGGAATTTTTCTTCAATATTTTCTCAGTAATATGTAAATTCTATGATAATATACCTTTAATTATTCATATTCGTCTCTTTTCATTTTCCTTTTTCCCTCTTCGTTTAATTAAAGATATATAATAAGTATACAAATTCTTCATTTCTCCTTTGCTGTCGAATACTTCAACGAGAAACAAAAATCTTTCCAATTTCCAACCGAAGCAAATCTGAGCCGGTCAAAATTCTATCATCTACAATTTCACTTCTTGATCAAAGCCTCATAACAATGCGATAACAATTGTTGCTCTCTAATTAGACCACTGTTTTTATTCGGCCTTTTTACGATAACAAAACTATGTTGATAAAAGTATAAACGATTCAATGCTTCTCAGATAACCTAAATTTATTAGGTTCAATCATAGAGCCAGAGTCTATTTCAGCCGTATCTCTTACAAACATCTTGTGTTCTCTTAATTGGGCGCCGTGTTTCACACGGGCCTAATTAACACGGAGGCCTTGCAAAGGTAAATTTCATTTAACTTTTAATTAAAAGGCTGAACATGATACTGACGCGTACAAAGACGCTTTCGTAATCGTAGGAACCAGTGATCGTTTTGTGATGCGTTTCATTTGGCAAAGTGGGTAATATGTATATGTATGTATGTATGTATGTATGTATGTATGTATGTATATATATATGTGTGTATATATATGTGTATTGTAAATATAAAATTTGTGTGTATGTTTGTGTGTGTGTGTGTGTGTGAGAGAGAGAGAGAGAGAGAGAGAGAGAGAGAGAGAGAGAGAGAGGGGGAATAGTAGAGCTCTCGATTAAGATAATAGCTTTATAGAATGTTAATTAAGGGATATTGTTTTACGTTGTATAATTTCAGAGAGAGAGAGAGAGAGAGAGAGGGGATAGAGTGCTTTTGTTCATAGGTTACGTCTCGTCCAATGAAGAATTTTTCGTCTATTGTGACCTCTCTCTCTCTCTCTCTCTCTCTCTCTCTCTCTCTCTCTCTCTCTCTCTCTCTCTCTCTCTGAAATTATATAACATAAAACAATATCCCTTAATTAACATTCTATAAAGCTATTATCTTAATCGAGAGCTCTACTATTCTCTCTCTCTCTCTCTCTCTCTCTCTCTCTCTCTCTCTCCAGTGACATCACCCAGCTTCAACTAAGCTAACGTCAAGTGGCCATCATCTGTTCAGCCTCAGATTCCCGTTTGGATATTTCTTCCTCTAGATCCCAACCATCCATCATTCAAGAGAAGCCAAGTAACTGATGGATTGCTCCATACTGCCATAACCTCCATGGCTGATTTACCAATGCCTTCATACAGGCCTTTCAACCTTATGGTATGAGGTCTTTCAAGAGCTATATTGTCCAATAGCGTCTCGTCCTTTGGGGTATTTCTTGTAGGATCGCATCCTGGCTTGCAATGTGGCCTTGACTTCAGGTCAGTGAATTCTGTGATGCTTAGGAGAGCTCAGGTTGAAGTGTTGATTACTGAAGATCCTCGCGTTTGTTTTTTGTGCAAACTCTTATTTGTTTATTGTAAAATATTTTTGAAAGGAATTAAAGAAACAACACGATTTCTTCTGATACAAAAACAATTTGGGGTCTGACTGTAAAACTGCTAATTTTGATTATGTAATCTAATATTGATATTATCTGGAATAATATGTCTTTTTAATAATCTAATCTAAAGGGGGGAAAAATAAAGAAAGATATAAGGAGAGAGAGGGCTATAGCCAGAACTCTCGATTAAGACAAAGGCATTATTGAATATTAATTAAGGAATGTTGATTTATGTTGAATAATTTCACAGAGAGAGAGAGAGAGAGAGAGAGAGAGAGAGAGAAGATTAAGATCAAGATTATTGAATATTGATTAAGATCAAGGCATTATTGAATATTAAGTAAGGAATAGAGATCTACGTTGAATAATTGAGAGAGAGAGAGAGAGAGAGAGAGAGAGAGAGAGAGAGAGAGAGAGATTGAGAGAGAGAGAGAGAGAGAGAGAGAGAGAGAGAGAGCTCTCGATTAAGATTAAGGCATTATTGAATAATAAGTAAGGAATACTGATCTATGTTGAATAATTTGAGAGAGAGAGAGAGAGAGAGAGAGAGAGAGAGAGAGAGAGAGAGAGAGAGAGAGAGAGAGAGAGAGAAGCATATTTGCTTCCAAAAAGAGACTTTCTTGGTACCTCTCCAACCCATCAAGACAGACCCAATTTTTCTTTGGCCAATTTTCTTATTTATAGCAAAATGTTTCCCACACCCCACCCCCTCCCCCTCTCCCACAACCCTTTAGCAGACCCCGTCCCAGAATGGACTTGTCTAAGATGTCCTGGGAGGCCTGATAAAAGCTTTTACGACTGATGCAAGTTCCTTTATCATCGGCCGTTTTGGTAAAGTGGTTATAGTCCGCTGGAGAAATAGCAATGTCGGTTGCTGCGACAGGGAACTTTATTCCTTCATTTTTTGTCATTTCTTTGCGCTCACTTGTACAGAAGGGAGGATATTCTTTTCCAAACAAGTCTTCCTTAATGTTATGTGTATTAGTGTTCTTAAAAACCTGTAATTCTAAACGATTAGAATTTATTAGGGTGTGGAATAGGTCAACTTATCCTCGCCATAAATAGTTCTCTCCACTATCTATATTGACAAACTGATGTGGTTTGATTTCTAGTCAATATCATTATAACATGAAATGTAAATACCATCTGTATACTTCATATATATATTAGTGGTAATGGTTAATCCTGAAATTCTGGATAAAATCAGGTAATTTGTAGTCCCAAGTAAATTTTAATATCAATATTAATATTAATTTTAATATTAATACAGATTGGAATAATTAGTCACTAACATTAATATCACATTGAGAGATCTCAGTGTATTAGCATACAAACCGCTGTTACAGGATCTTTATCAATTTCCTCACACAAACACACACACACACACACACACACACACACACATATATATATATATATATATATATATATATATATATATATATATATATATATATATATATATATATATATATATATATATATATATATATATATATATAAAATGCAAGATACACCTGCTTAGAAATCCATCACGACGCTCAGGCTTTATCAGCGTCTTCCCAGCATCCCTTTCTCTCTCTCTCTCTCTCTCTCTCTCTCTCTCTCTCTCTTGCATAACTCACTGAAAATGCTGTGGTATGCTTTGGTTACTACCTCCGATTTCCTGGTCACTGAATTTAATGATTAGTTCGGTCTATCGAACAGGATTTTTTCTTTATTAAAAATATTCATAAGCATAAAGGCAATAAATAATATGCATAAGATTTTCCAAAGTTCTCTCTCTCTCTCTCTCTCTCTCTCAATATTCACACAGTCTCAGATCTGGATAGAAGGTCGTTCACTGGATTTTTTTTTATATCATTCTGCCAAACTCTGTCGTTCTCTCTCTCTCTCTCTCTTTGAATATTCCCACTGTCTACAATCAATTAGCCAGATAAAAGGTCTCTTATTTTTCATCATTCGCTATACTCTTGAACTTGCTGAACTTCTGTCGCCTAGAATATTCAAGTCTGATCATTATTCTCTCTCTCTCTCTCTCTCTCTCTCTCTCTCTCTCTCTCTCTCTCTCTCTCTCTCTCTCTGTGAATATTCATACTGTCTAAAATCAACTGACCAGATAAAAGGTTTCGTATTTTTTTCTACATACTCTATATATTGTTGAACTTGCTAAACTTCAATCGATGAGAATATTCATGTCCTCTCTCTCTCTCTCTCTCTCTCTCTCTCTCTCTCTCTCTCTCTCTCTCTCTCTCTCTCTCTCTCTCTCTCTCTCTCTGGTTATTTCTATTAATGGGTGAAGTCTTGATACAGAAGGAAAGAGGTTATAGACAAAATTCCACGGCCTGTTTACGGACTTCCAAAAATAACTTAGGTTGGAAAGTGGTATGTGATCATTCCCCGAATAAACCATCGGTGTTTTAGGATATATCTGTTTTTATGCTTTTGTTAAAGTCTAAATCTTTATTTTTTATGTAAACATATAAAATAACAAAATATGAAATGTACCCAGGGTTTCAGGACCATTTGCTGAATACTAAACTTTTTTTTTCTGAAAACATATGTAAAATAATAAAATATAAAGGGTATTCAAACGGTAATTACAAATTTGAATTTCCAATACATTTTTCCAAGTTACTGTTTTGCTTTGAGAAAATCCATTACAAGTAATAAGCGAATGCATGCATAATGTATCCTTACATATGCATGTATATTTTTACGTGAACCTAATTTTTGTTCATGAAAATACATATGAAATAATTAGATATAAAGGGTTTCCAAACGGTAATTATATATATGAATTACGTATAAGTTTTTTCAACATATTGTTATGTTCTGTAACAACCCATTTCGAGTGATAAGCAAATTCATACATAAATGTATCCATTCCTATGAATATGTAACTTCCGAATGTATGCTTTTCTTGAACGTCTTATAAATAAAATAATCTATAAATACTATAATCCGAGTGAATCTCTCTTGTTTGCTGTCCCCAGGGTGACAGTAGAGGAGAAATAACACAGCCACCCACCCCCTGAAAACCTGTTTGTCCTCTCCGGGTGGGGCGGAGTAGGTAAAGGGAACGGGAGGGCAGGGGAGACATCCATCCTCCTCCTGCAAACATGTTTGTCCGCCAAGGGTGAGGGCGGGGTAGGTATAGGATCTGGAGGTTAGGGAAACATCAACGCCGAGTTCCAGCGCGCGTAGCGCGCACCAACAAGCTCGTTTATGAATAATGCTTTACCAAAACCTTCAAAGAACTTCTGAACGTTTGCTTTGCATGAGCAAACCAGCATACCATTAAAAAAAATAATCAAAGCACAATGCTTTACCAAAAGGCTCCCAGAAAATACCTTCCACTTCTCTGCCTGTGTCTGTCTAACTCCAGCTATTCCAGACGCCCCCCGAAAGTATTTTGCATAACAAAGATTCCCATTCCATTTACAGGAAAAGATGCGCGCTATCAGAAGCCCGGTAATTGTTCTTCCTGTTCCCGCTTCTTTGCATCGGAAGGGCTGAGGACTTTAAGACAATGTAAGATATTCGCATTCTCTTTGGCCGAATGGTGTTCGCCTTGAAGGAGCAAAATAAAGAGAATTCGAGTGAGAAGCCTTATTTGTTACTGCTTTGCATTTTGCTGGAATGTTTGTGTGATGCTCCATTACACGCACATACATACACAAGCATATATGTATGTATGTGTGTATATATATGTATGTATATATGTATATATATATATATATATATATATATATATATATATATATATATTTATATTTATATATATATATACATATATATATATATATATATATATATATATATATATATATATATATATATATAAATATATATATATATATATATATATATATATATATATATATATATATATATATTTATATATATACAGAGAGAGAGAGAGAGAGAGAGAGAGAGTTATTCACCCAAATTACTTTCCCTACCTGACAGAATCTGAGGACGGAGGCGGTAGAATGAAACAAAATGATGTGAAATTGTATCATATATTTCCCTGAGACATTTTAGGGTTAGGCATCAGGCGTGGGAGTAGTTCTGTCTACTTGAGCAATGCGTTTGTCTTCACTGTTATATAGGAGAGAGAGAGAGAGAGAGAGAGAGAGAGAGAGAGAGAGAGAGAGAGAGAGAGAGAGAGAAATTCTGTCACGTACAAATGGAAATGAATATGATATGAGGGTAGGCAAACCTGAGGTGCAAAAGAAGCTCTTACATATATATATATATATATATATATATATATATATATATATATATATATATATATATATATATATATATATATACATACATATATAGATATATATATATATATATATACATACATACATATATATGTATATATATAAATATATATATATATATATATATATATATATATATATATATATATAATGCAAAAGTAACCGAATACATAAATATAAATATATTAATATAAATACATAGAAAAAATATTATTTGATGAAATAAGTAATTAATGAGTAAAACTATATAAATATATAAAAAAATAACTAAATAAGAAAGGAGCAAATAAATAAATAAAAAAATTTATCGATAAATAAATTATATATATATATATATATATATATATATATATATATATATATATATATATATATATATATATATATATATACATGCATGCATACATATTTAAAAATCGTCTCACAATCTTTTCCATACAAGAGATGAAGAATAAGACGGAACAAATAATCCTAGAATATTTCCCCTCGTCATTCCTGTCACGACATCTCCGTTACCGATTCCAGATTCCCCAGGCGATTCCAAAACGGATTGACGAAACTAGATTCCCGAGACACTGGCTGATCGGGAGAGAATTACCATGACTGACGTTGTCAATATTATTATTATGGGCCATCTTTTATTCAGGCGGAGAAGTCGGCTATAGGATGCTGCCATATTTCTGAATAGTTTTCTTTTTATTATTATATTTTGGCGGTGGTTGTTGTGGTGAATGTTGCTATGTTTTGTTCTTGTTATTGCTCATGTATATATATGTATATATATATATGTGTGTGTGTAGTGTGTATATATATATATATATATATATATATATATATATATATATATATATATATATATATATATATATATACATATGTGTATATATATATATATATATATATATATATATATATATATATTATATAGTATATATTTATTTATATATATAATTATAGATATATATATATATATATATATATATATATATATATATATATATATATATATATATATATATATATATTCATATATAATTATACATATATATATATATATATATATATATATATATATATATATATATATATATATATATATATATATATATATATATATATATACATATATATATATATATATATATATATATATATATAAGTACAGCATTTTATTAAAAAAAAAAATAAACAAGCTAATGGCGTCCATCCGGTTATTATGTCAACCAATATTTCACCCATTTCCTGATCAAAATTTCTCTGAACAATATCCAGAAACGAAGTAAAGTATGACAAGCGAAACAAAGTTGGAGCCGAGTTGGATTAAGCTGCATCAATTTGAATAACATTTTTTTTATTCTTTATTTTTATTTTGGTTAATGAACGCTGGACTGGACCTCGCATTTCTAATTCAGGGCGATCAGGAATGCGGGTGCCAGCAGAGTTTAAAATGGCGCCTTTTTTTATAGTTTAAAATGGCGAAATCATTTTTTTTTTTTTTTTTTGCACTGGAGGTTCGTGACTGAGTTCATTCTGCTGCATTTTTTTATTTTGAAAAAAAACTCTCAGGTCAGTTTTATTTTCTGTAAAAGAAAACTATTGCGCCGGCTTTGTCTGTCCGTCCGCACTTTTTCTGTCGGCACCTTTCTCTGTCTGCACTTTTTCTGTCGGCATTTTTCTCTCCGCACTTTTTTCAGTCTGTACTTTTTCTGTCCGCCCTCAGATCTTAAAAACTACTGAGGCTAAAGGGCTGCAAATTGGTACGTTGACCATGCACCCTCCAATCATCAAATACGAAATTGCAGCCATCTAACCTCAGTAGTTTTTACTTCATTTAAGGTTAAGATTAGCAATGGTCGTGCGTCTGGCACCGATATATGTCCCAACAACACAGGCCACCACCGGGCAGTGGCTGAAAGCTTCATGTGCCGCGGCAGAGAGTTTCACGGGCCTCGGCTGAGAGTTTCATACAGCATTATACGCCGTACAGAAGACTCGATTGCGCCGAAGAAACTTCGGGGGCATTTTTTACTTGTTTTTTATAATACCCAAGCAACAGATCGCATCCTCAAAACTCTAAGCTCTTAGTCATCAGATCAGTGACTCAAAAAAAAATTAAAAATAATAATTAAACCAGAAACCAAGTTCAGAGAACGAAGCCGGATACAGGACGATCTTGGGACGAAGAAATGTCAAATGGTAAGTCTGATGGAAAGAGAGAAATAAAAAAACAAGTAAAAAAAGGGGTCGAAGTTTCTTCGGCGCAATCGATTTTTCTGTACAGCGCATAATCAAGGCCACCAAAAAGCAGATCTATCTTTAGGTGGTTTCGGTATAATGCTGTATGAGCCGCGGCCCATGAACTCTCAGCCGGCCGTGGTGGCCCGTGTTGTTGCGTTGCCAGAAGCACGATTACGGCTAACGTTAACCTTAAATGAAATGAAAACTACTGAGGCTAGAGGGCTACAATTTGGTATGTTTGATGACTGGAGGGTGGATGATCAACATACCAATTTCCAGCTCTCTAGCCTCAGTAGTTTTTAAGATCTGGGGGCGGACAGCAAAAAGTGCGGACAGAAAAAAAGTGCAGACGGACAAAGCCGGCACAACAGTTTTCTTTTCCAGGAAACTAAAAATGATGAATGATGGGGGAATGAAAAACGGACAAGGGGGCAGAAGGGACGACTTTCCTACGAACAGAAGGGGAGAGCAGCAGGAATGGAAAATCTCTGCAGGCGTACGAGAGAAGCCAAAGAATTCACGAGAGAATGAGAGCTATTTGTTTTTCAAGGATTTCACCTAAAATATGACACTTAGATTGATAAGTTTATATCCATTTTTTGTAATATATATATACATACATACATACACACACACACACACACACACACACACACACATATATATATATATATATATATATATATATATATATATATATATATATATATATATATATATATATATATATATATATATATATTTATATATATATAATTGGCCATGCTTACTTTTCTGCAACATATCTTAATCTCTAAGCACATACATTTAACTTTTAATCATACCCTAAATAGTTTTTTTTATAATTTGGTGAACCATTGACAATGCCCAGTTTAAGTCTACAAGTTTGTACCTATGAAAAGGAGACGTTATCACTTTAACACTTAAGATTATATTGCCTTGCTTTAGAAGTTAAATGAGGCCATTTGTGGACTTAGAACTGTTTAGCATAAGAAGTTAAATTTATCTTTCACTGTTAAAGTTTTTGGTTAGAATTCTTTAGGATAATTTATTTGTTACTCTTAGGCCAATAATCAAGACCTTTCTTCACCTGCTAATGCAAAGTTTTTCAATAATATATATATATATATATATATATATATATATATATATATATATATATATATATATATATATATATATATATTTCCATAGAAGTAATATGAGGCCACTTGTGGACTTAGAATTGTTTATTATAAGATGTTAAATTTATCTTTCAAAGTTAATTTTTTGGGTTGAAATTCTTCAGGGTAATATATTTATTACTCTTAGGTCAATAATCAAAACCTTTCCTCACCTGCCACAACAAAGTTTTTCAATTATATATAAAGCAACGAAGACTTCTCTTCGCGTTTATCTTCTCCCAATCTTACAACCTGTGTCCCTTTACAAATAAAATGGTTCCTCGCTCCCCCTTGTTCATCTCTTGCTCATCTATTCATTCTAAACATCTACTCTGTTCCCCCTTTATACGAGCAGTACCTCGTCGTTGCCGTTCCCGGAATATTATATATATCTATCTGTCTCCCACACTCGCGAAGGAAGTCCGCTTCGGCTGAATTCCCCTCAAAAGAGGTCATTAGAATTTGGGACAAATGAATGTCCTAATCTCTTATGATCCTTTAAGGTAGAGACTCTGTTTCAAGGACTTTGAGAACCGAATGTATTCTATCACTGATGCTGTTACCGTTAGAAGTTGATATGAGCCTGTTATGTACATGTATATATATAATATATTTATATTCGCTTCCATTCCTATCACTGTTGCTGTTACCACTGGTCAGAAGAAGAAGAAGAAGAAGAAGAAGAAGAAGAAGAAGAAGAAGAGAGAGAGAGAGAGAGAGAGAGAGAGAGAGAGAGAGAGAGAGAGAGAGTAGAATTATGAGCCTTTATGTACATGTGTATATAATATATATATATATATATATATATATATATATATATATATATATATATATATATATATATATATATATATATATATATATATATATATATATATCCACATACATATAAACATCTTTTAAGTGTATTTACTAGCTGTTTACATTACAACAAGACTTCTCAAACATGGTGGATGAGCT
Source organism: Macrobrachium rosenbergii (assembly GCF_040412425.1). NCBI lineage: Eukaryota > Metazoa > Arthropoda > Malacostraca > Decapoda > Palaemonidae > Macrobrachium > Macrobrachium rosenbergii. Next base: position 25,391,868 of record NC_089794.1, on the reverse strand, counting down.
TCAACCCCCTTCAGCCCACAGCCACCGCTTTCACGATCTCAACAACAACAACAAAGGAGATATATACTATATATCCTTTAAGCTTTCACCTCGAGTTCGGCTCAAAAACTTCCATTAGTTCCCCCCGTCGTAGGTATTGGGTCATTTCCATAAAATAAAGATACCGCGAGTTTATTGACGTCATATTCCTCGCATCATTGTTGCTAACTGGACAAAAGGACATTCGGGAGAGTTATGACAAAGGACGCTGAGGGTCAAAGTTCATATTGTTTGTTTTTTATTTGATGCAGATGATTGGGGAATTGTTTTGTTTGTGCAATTTATGGGTGTAGCTTGAAAGATGTTTAACAATTCCTTTATTTTTATTTGATGCAGATGATTGGGGATTAAGTTCCTTGTGTTTGTGTGTTATGTTTGGGCGTGCTTGTTTATAAAGCACCTTAAGTCCGCTGAGATACCAATAATCTCCATTATGTGCAACTTGAAGGAAGTTATTGTATAACAATTCCTTTTTTTATTTGATGCAAATGATTGGAGATTAGATTCCTTGTGTTTGTGCGTTGCGTTTGTGCCGTGCTTGTTTATAGAGTTTGATCACTGAATAACAATAACATCCTGTACGTTCAACTTGAAAGAAAATTATTTATATTATATTTTTTTTATTTGATGCGGATGATTGGGGATTAGATTCCTTGTGTTTGTGTGTTGTGTTTGTGCGTGATTGTTTATAGAGCAATTTATGGCCTCTGGGATAACAATTAAATATGTTCAATTTAAAACAGCATATATATTAATTTCGCTCGAGAAATGAAACTGGTTCATATCAAGGAATTTAAAGTGAAATTAAGAGAGAATTGAAATTTATCTTCTCTCTGTGATCAATGATTATTTCTCAACGAGATCAGGAGATTGGCAACCTAAATAATCAGTGCTTAAAAACTTGCTACAAACATACGAAGTCTAGTGCTGGCAGCAATCGATTTTTTTTAGTACCAGAGGGAAAAAAGTTCAATGAGTCTTTGATTCTGGCTTTCACGACTTTTTTTAAAATTGTCTAGTGTTTTTGAAGAAATTTAAGCTTTACAAAGCAGGACTTCAGAGCTAATCATTTTAGTCTGTTTTTGAAGACATTAAACTTAATAGCTAATAATTTTAGTCTGTTTATAAAGAAATTTTAGCTTTACAAAGGAGGACTTCATAGCTAATCATTTTAGTCTGTTTTGAAGAAATTTTAACTTTACAAAGCAGGACTTCTTGACTAATAATTTTAGTCTGTTTTCTAAGAAATTTTAGCTTTACAAAAGCAGGACTTCTTGATAATAATTTTAGCCTCCTTTTGAAGAAATTTTAGCTTTAAAAGCACGACTTCATAGCTGATAATTTTAGTTTGTTTTTGAAGAAACTTTAGCTTTACAAAGCAGGACTTCTTAGCTATTAACAGCAATCTGTTTGAAGAATTAACTAAACAAATATAACACCTTTTTCTCGTGTTCCTGTTTAGACTTCGAATGCTGATCTGTTGAACTTTTTTAGCATATTATTCTGCTTATTACCTTCGTTACTTGAGGATTCTTGTATTTTTTTAAAATAAAATATAAGCATTTTGAAAGATCCAATTGGTCTATATTACTAACAATCATTATCAGAAAAATTTTAAACATGTGTTGAGAAGAATATTATTATTTGCCTTTTTTAAGTTTTTTAAGAAAGTACTGGGAACCAGTGTTCAATTAAAAATCAGTGGTGAAATTCAGAGCAATCGAAAGATAACTAAAATAAAATTAAAAGTCCAAAATAATGCAAAGAATCGAAACATAACTCAAATAGAATTACAAGTCCAAAATAACGCAAGAATACCCAGCAGATAATATAAGGGCCATCTCACCCAAAACGAAATTACTTCGTGAGTGCTACATCAGTAAGAAAAAATGTCCCAATGAAAACAAAATAAAACCTGCTGCCGCACTTAGGGAAGACATGAAAAGAAAGAAAATAATACTTGGCTATTAAAACGGAACTAGACACTGTAAAACTGGCCATCATGTCTTCCAGATGTCTCGTGGTGAATGCAAAGGGTCTCCTTAGGAAAGGAAGTAAGCAGAAATATTGGGGTCCTGGACTGCATTCGCAAAAGGTTCAAAACATGACATTAAGGGCTGATAGTGCTTTTTTTTTTTTTCAAAGGAGTTGGTGTAAACGTGGGAATGTTTGATAATCATGGGGTGGGGAAGGAATGAAAGAGATTCAGGAAGAATACGAATGGAAAAAATGCACAGGCTTGCACATAACACACATTTCTCTCTCTCTCTCTCTCTCTCAAATATATATATATATATATATATATATATATATATATATATATATATATATATATATATATATATATATATATATATATATCAAATATAATGTATGCCGAAAGAAACCCAAAATGTGGAAAATAAAGGCTATATTTATAGACCAAACTGTATCTCTCCTCAGGCAAATAGTAGTGAGGAGAAGTTAAATATAAATATATATATATATATATATATATATATATATATATATATATATATATATATATATCAAATATATATGCAATTTTTATCAAAATGTGATTTATAGTGACAATCATGAAGAAAAATGTATGTAATATCAAATTATATATATATATATATATATCCCCGATGGGGACTTATCACCGAATATATTATATAAGTGATAAATGAATTTTTTTCATAACACTGTGACCAATCCATTCATCACTTATAAAATAAATTCCCTTCGGTGATAATTCCCCATCGGGGAATATTCCCGAGATGGGGAATTTGATATTAAGGGACAGTTGTAGTGATAAATGATATATTGACCCGGCATATAATATTTATATTATATAAATATATATATATATGATGATTATATATATTCTATGGCGTGAATTTATATGTATGTATAGTTAATATAGAGAGAGAGAGAGAGAGAGAGAGAGAGAGATAGAGACAAAGAGAGAGAATCCCTTACCTGACAATTCAGTATGCCAGACCGAAAACGCCAAATCTTTGCGCTCATCTTCCAGACTTCCTGAATTAGAAGAAGAAGAAGAAGAAGACTTGTGAGCTCAGGCTGAAAATCTTCGTTCTCCTCTCCCAGGTAAGACGATTGTTTTTCCCCGGGCCAGAACTGAATATTTAACATATATATATATATATATTTGTTTGCGGTTTTCTCTCGGGCCTCTAAGTAGCTTTGGAACAATCCGTCCATTAGGCAAATGCCGCGTTATGTCTAGACCTCCGGGATTATTTGCTAAAAGCCTGCCAACATCCGTCTTCCTTTGTTCCAGGAACATTTGATTACGTCTGGGTAACAGAGGGAAAATCTGTTATACTGCAGTTCTACATCTTGTTGAGTCATTTTTAGTTTTCTCTAAGAGAAAACATGTACCGGCTTTGTCTGTCCGTCCGCACTTTTTCCTGTCCGCCCTCAGATCTTAAAAACTACTGAGGCTAAAGTGCTGTAAATTGGTGTGTTGATCATCCACCCTCCAGTCATCAAACATACCAAATTGCAGCCCTCTAGCCTCATTAGTTTTCATTTTATTTAAGGATAAAGTTGGCTATGATCGTGCGTCTGGCAACTATATAGGACAGGCCACCACCGGGCCGTGGCTGAAAGTTTCATGGGCCCAGCTCATACAGCATTAAACGCTGTGCGGAAAAATCGATTGCGCCGAAGAAACAGGCTAAGAAAAGAAAATGTTAAAAACTGAATATAAGAAATAATAGATGAAAATTAGTTGAATAAGAAAATAACATAATAAACTATAAGCCTCAGTAAAAAAAAAAAATTAAAACTGAATATATAAAATAATATAAGAAAATTAAAATAAAAAACTAGAATCTACAATCTGAGAGATCTAAAAGTCTCAAAAACTAAAAAAAAAAAAAAAATAGAATAATATGCAATCTGAGAGATCTGAAAGTCTCGAAAAAATATTAAAAACTTAAAATAATATAAAATCTGAGAGATCTGAAAATCTAAAAAAATTAAAAATATACAATCTGAGAGATCTGAAAGCCTCAAACAAATATAAAAATATACAATCTGAGTGATCTGAAAGTCTCAAAAAAAATTTAGAATAATATACAATCACAGAGATCTTAAAGTCTTAAAAAGGAATAAAAAGTCTTAGAAAAAATAAAAAAAAAGCAATCCTCGATCTGAAATTTCTCCAGGGACTCTTCATAAAAAAATTAATATATAAGATAATATACGAACATAAATTCAAACAGAAATGATTATGAATAATCTACAGTCTGATCGACATCAGTCTCAAAAATAAATATAACAAGTAAAAAATGAGCCAAAGTTTCTTCGGTGCAATCGAGTTTTCTGTAGAGCGTATAATCAAGGCTACCGAAAATAGACCTGTCTTTCGGTGGTCTCGGTATAAAGCTGTATGAGCCGCGGCCCATGAAATTTTAACTACGTCCCGGTGGTGGTCTATCCTATATCGTTGCCAGAAGCACGATTATGGCTAATTTTAACTTTAAGTCTAATAAAAACTACCGAGGCTAGAGGGCTGCAATTTGGTATGTTTGATGATTGGAGGATGGATGATCAACATACTAATTTGTAGCCCTCGAGCCTCGGTAGTTTTCAAGATCTGAGGGCGGACAAAAAAAGTGCCGACAGAATAAAGTGCGGACGGACAGCCAAAGCCATCTCAATCGTTTTCTTTTACACAAAACGAAAAAAAGGCCCCCCAAAAATAAATAAAAAACTGAAAAACTCGTCTTCGAACAGAAATTTCTCCAGGGACTCCTCATGAGAATCGTCAGACAAAAAAAAAAAAACACTTCAGAGTTCAGATCAATCGTCCGGATGAGACTTTCCTCGACCAAGGCCACCTGTGAGAACGCCTGGAAAGCTTCCCATGGAACTTTTACTTTTCAAGTGAGACTCCTAAACGCCTGTCTATCTATACCCTTCCCCCACTTTCTCCTTCCTCATACCTTCCCCCACCCTTAAATTTAGCCGTCCTCCTCCTCCTCCTCCTCCTCCTCCTCCTCCTCCTCCTCCTCCTCCTCCTCCTCCTCCTCCTCCTCCTCCTCCTCCTCCTCCTCCTCCTCAGGAGATGTCTTGGGAGTGAGACAATTTCTGGTTCTTTGAGGGGAAAGAAAGGCACAAGAAAGTGGAATATATCTGAGGGGGCGAAAGTCTGAAGTAGCCAATTTAAAATAGGAATAAAGTATCTAAATAATTTGATTAATCCAAAGGGGAAATTTATATTCAGATTAAAACAAAAATCTCCTAATCCTCTATCAATATACGAAAAAAAATTAAATAAATTCATATTCTGAAAATTTTCAGAAAATAAACATACAGAATAGTTTGAAGTAGCTAATTTAAAATCAAAATGAAGAATCTAAATAATTAGATTAATGCAAAGGGGAAATTTGTGTGCAGATTTAAAAAAAACTTCTAATCCTCTCCCAATATATCAACAAAAAATAAATTCATCTAAAAATTCTCAGAAAATAAACAAATATGCAGTATAGTTTAAAGTAGCTAACTGAAAATAAAAATAATTTAAATAATAGGGTTAATGTGAAAAGAGAACTTACCTGTTGAATTTATAAAATATTCTAAGCTCTTCCCAGTATAAAAAAATAAATTCTTAAGAAACGAATTTGAAATAGAAATAAGAACTTCAAACGATTAGAGAAACATAAAAGGAGAATTTACCCTCAGAATTTTTTAAAATATTCTGATTTCTAATATACAGTTATTATTATTATTATTATTATTATTATTATTATTATTATTATTATTATTATTATTATTATTATTATTATTATTATTATTATTATTATTATTATTATTATTATTATTATTATTATTAGACAATAATACAAATTAGTCAAACATGTTTTAAATTCCACAGAAAGCAAATAGGAAGAATTTCTTCCACGGAATTTCTCGAATTCAACCACAATTCATTGTAAAAAATTCTGTTGTAACTCGATCGGTTTTTTCTGTTATACGTTGAGTGGTGCTTTCAGAATTTTTCTATTCTGTTTTTTGGCTTCAACAAAAGAATATGTATCTTTTTTTGAATCTGTGCAGAGCTATTGGATTTCAAGCAATCTGGTATCTTTGTGATATAATACGTTCTTTGTCATGCTGGTAGGTCAGTCAAAAAAGTTTAGGCTTCATCAGGGGTCAGGTCTTGCGTGTTGACCACTAGAAATATATATATATATATATATATATATATATATATATATATATATATATATATATATATATATATAGATTTCATTATTTATATATATTTTAAGATGATAGGTTGTGTTTTGATTTTTTTAGAGAGAGAGAGAGAGAGAGAGAGAGAGAGAGAGAGAGAGTGAGATATATATATATATATATATATATATATATATCTCTCTTACTAAAATCAAAACACAACCTCATCTTAAAATGAAAGTATTAATAAGTATCAATGAAATCTCTTGCATAGGAAATGGGCAAAATAAACTATGACCTGTTTCAATGTAATTTTTTTAAGACATTCAAAGCTTATCTCAATGACCAATGCGTATACCGGGTCTAGCTGTGAGGAAGAAGGCTTCTATTACCATTTCCATAAAAGTCCATTACATGCTAAATTGGAGTTGGTGATTTTTGCCGTTTTCAGCTAATTGCTCTAACACACACACACACACACACACACACACACACACACACACAATAAAACCACCATCAAAGAGCTAGGGCACTACTGAGAATGGAAATAAAAGTCCATTTCCCTGGAGTCTGAAGTGAAAAACACAAAAATATAAATATGTTATATTTATAGCACTTGAGAAAGTTTTCTGAAATGAAAATAAAATGTAAAATGTAAAATAAAGATAAAAGTTGTATTTTACTTTTCCCTTTGTTGAGCAGATTTATTGTAAAATTCTCAAGTAAAGAAAAGTGGAGAGTCTTTGTGTTAAGTTGTTGTGTGTGTGTGAGAGAGAGAGAGAGAGAGAGAGAGAGAGAGAGAGAGAGAGAGAGAGAGAGAGAGAGAGAGATTGTGTTTGTGTGTGTGTGTGTGTGTGTGAGAGAGAGAGAGAGAGAGAGAGAGAGAGAGAGAGAGAGAGAGAGAGAGAGAGAGAGAGAGAGAGAGAGAGAGAGATTTTGTTTGTGTGTGCGTGTGTGTGTGTGTGTGAGAGAGAGAGAGAGGGGGGAGATTGTGAGAGAGAGAGAGTGGGGGTGGAGGGAGAGAGTGTGTTTGAGTGTGAGAGTGTGTTTGTGTGTGTGTGTGTGTGTGTGTGTGTTTGTGTGTGTGTGAGAGAGAGAGAGAGAGAGAGAGAAATTGCGTTTGTATGTGTGTGTGTGTGTAAGAGAGAAAGAGGGAGAGATGCTTGTTTGTATGTGTGTGAGAGAGAGAGAGAGAGAGAGAGAGAGAGAGAGAGAGAGAGAGAGAGAGAGAGAGACAAAGTGAAGGAGAGAGATATCAAACTAGTTTTCTTTTCCATAAATCTAGTATTATTTAAGATTGTTAGTCATTTTCATTTTAAGAGTTAAAACCTCACTGCTTTCTTCCATCATTTAATATTGTTGTGGATTGTTATCTCTTTTGATTACAAGAATGAAAACATTTTTATGAAGCCATTTCATAATTCTTTGCTTAATTCCTTTTCAAGAACTTTTTTCCTTTAAAAATAATATTGTTGATGCATTTGGCTTTTTTTCATTTATATATAGTTTTTTTTTTTTACGTAAAATACATCACAGAATAAAACAGTGTTTCTGACATATATGAATCATTGTCTCTACAAAATTCTGTGAAAAGCTGAATACAAGGTAAGCGCTCCATATCTCTCTCTCTCTCTCTCTCTCTCTCTCTCTCTCTCTCTCTCTCTCTCTCACTCTTGCACACACACACAAACACAATCTCTCTCTCTCTCTCTCTCTTACATGCACACATAAACAGAATCTCTCTCTGTTCCACACACACACACCCACAACCACAATCTCTCTCTCTCTCTCTCTCTCTCTCTCTCTCTCTCTCTCTCTCTCTCTCTCTCTCTCAACACACCCTCTTCCTAAGGCCATCCGCCCATTTGCTCACTCGGAGGGGAATGAATAAGGCAAAAAAAAAAAAACCATCCCGACATCCCGCGGTCGTGTCTGTGACAGAATTCTTCCAGAAGAAAGCTCTTCCTGGATACTGGATCCCTTTCCAGGGGTCTGGCTGGAAGGGAGGAGGAAATATTAAGGGTAGAAGGAATGTTTAGAGGAGGAAGAACTTATGGAGGCTTAGGAGGAAGATCTGGGAGTGGAAAAAGATTGTGTGAGGCGTATTTAGTTTGGTTTCTCTACTACTGGAATGGTGTGGACATATTTTTGCAAATGGGGAGGTGCTATAATTATCTATTTGGGCAGCAATGACCCACTAAACAATATTATTCAAATTCTAGAGTATACTTTGCTACATGTGGTTTTTACCATTTGATATTTTTAAGAATTTTATTTAGATTTTATTGATTAATTAACATCAGCTTAAGTTCGCAAGTGTGGAACTTTTAGCAATCTTTATTTTTGCAGCAATGACCCAGAGCAATATTCAAATTCCTCAAATATACTTTCCTGCATGTGGTTCCTATAATTTGATGCTTTCAGGAAAGGGGTTCGTTTTTATTAGTTTTCTGTAAAAGAAAACTGTTGTGCCGGCTTTGTCCGTCCGTCCGCACTTTATTCTGTCCGCACTTTTTTTGTCCGCCCTCAAATCTTAAAAACAACTGAGGCTAAAAATAGATCTACCCTTCAGTGGTCTCGGTATAATGCTGTATGAGCCCGCGGCCCATGAAACTTTAACCACGGCCCGGTGGTGGCCTATCCTATATCGTTGCCATAAGCACGATTATGGCTAACTTTAACCTTAAATAAAATAAAAACTACTGAGGCTAGAGGGCTGCAATTTGGTATGTTTCATGGTTGGAGGGTGGATGATCAACATACGAATTTGCAGCCATCTAGCCTCAGTAGTTTTTAAGATCTGAGGGCGGACAGAAAAAGTGCGGACGGACAGACAAAGCCGGCACAATAGTTTTCTTGTACAGAATACGAAAAATGCATTTCTCCTAAACTGACAATTTATGAAAAATAGGAATAATGATTGTTAGTAAAAAATAATGACGATAAAACGGAGAATATATAAAATACAGAAACAATCGTCAAAAAAAAAAAAACAAGATCGCCAAAACGCGAAAAAGAGAAAAAAATTCACTAATAGAAATAATCCAACAGAAAAGAGAGAAGGAATTGGCTGACGAAGCATTGTTCCCAAAATCCTTTTCGCGGGCTCCCCTTTGAAGGAGTTCCAATCCTTTTCGAGAAACGCCGGCGATTGGCTTTATAAAGAGGATCCAATGACCTCATTAATCCCCTTGTCACCTTTTCCTAATTTCGTTTCCGACTTGGTCAGCTATATAAGCCGCGGCGGGAGAGACTTGCTTCTCTTGGAATTTTCCGATGCTTTGTTCTTAATTTTGTGCGTGACTGGTTGTACGTGTGTGTGTGTGTGTGTGTGTGTGTGTGTGTGAATGTTTGTTTGCGTGTGTGTGTGTGTGCGTGTGTGTGTGTGTGTGGAGGGTAGATATCATGTGGTTAAGATGTGATGACCATAATATATATATATATGTATGTATGTATGTGTGTGCATGTACATGTATATGTATATATGTATATATACACATATGTATGTATATATATATATATATATATATATATATATATATATATATATATATATATATATGTGTATATATATATATATATATATTTATATATATATATACTATATATATATATATATATATATATATATATATATATATATATATATATATATATATATATATATATATATATATATATATATATATATATATAAATATATAATATATATATATATATATATATATATATATATATATATATATATATATATATATATATATATATACATACATAATATATATATAACCAAATATCTAACCGCCGCCTTCCAAACGCTACACGCATCTAACGGCTTTAGTCACAAGATAAAAACATTCCAATAAACTTCAGTATTCCCTAAACTGAGCACTACAGAGCCGTAGCAAATACATGACAGCAGAGCCCAAACACAGACTGAAGTGCAAGCGAAAACTTCATTACAGCACAAGGAATTGAGGAAAGCGGAGCAGAGATGCACCAGAATTACGAAGTGGTCGACAGACATTTTTATCGCCAGCCAAATGGACGGTGTTGACCTAAAACCTGGTGGAAGACAGTTTTTTCCCTTGGTCAGAATTGCAGGGCGTCCGCGGTCCTCTGAAATATTCAAGGGACAGAGAGAGATAGAGAGAGAGAGAGAGAGAGAGAGAGAGAGAGAGAGAGAGAGAGAGATAAATAATGCCTGACAAAACTCTTGGCGTCAGATCTTCTGAAATGTTGAATAGAGAGAGAGAGGAGAGAGAGAGAGAGTGAGAGATAATGCCTGACAAAACTCTTGGCGTCAGATCTTCTGAAACGTTGAATAGAGAGAGAGAGATGGAGTGAGTGAGAGATAATGCCTGACAAAACCTTGTCAGTGGAAATGTTGAATCGAGAGAGAGAGAGAGAGAGAGAGAGAGAGAGAGAGAGAGAGAGAGAGAGAGAGAGAGATTAATGTCTGACAAAACTCAAGGTCAGATCTTCTGAAATGTTGAAGAGAGAGAGAGAGAGATTAATGTCTGACAAAACTCTTGTCGTCAGATCTTCTGAAATGTTGAATATATATTGAGAGAGAGAGAGAGAGAGAGAGAGAGAGAGAGAGAGAGAGAGAGAGAGAGAGAGAGACAGACAGACAGACAGACAGACAGACAGAGATTAATGTCTGACAAAACTCTTGGCATCATATCTTCTGAAATGTTAAATAGAGAGAGAGAGAGAGAGAGATTCATGTCTGACAAAATATAGGCGTTAGATCTGAAATATGAGAGAGAGAGAGAGAGAGAGAGAGAGAGAGAGAGAGAGAGAGAGAGAGAGAGAGCTAAATAATGTCTGACAAAACTCTTGGCTAAAAACTGCTCAGGCTAGAGGGGCACAATTTGGTATTTTGGTGACTGGGGCGTGAATGATTAATATACCAATTTGCAGCCCTCTAGCCTCAGCAGTTTTCGAGACCTGAGAATGGACAGAAAAAGTGCGGACAGAAAAAAGTGCGGACGGACAGACAAAGCCAGCACACTAGCTTTCATTTACAGAAAACTAAAAATCATTAAACAGTGTCTATGGCAGAAATTCTTTGAAGAGATCACAGTGAGATTTCTGTCAAGAAACATCTTTCTCCAGGACTGTATCTCTGTGTATTCTTGTGTTGAAACACAAAAAACATCTTGGTGGGGAAAAGGCCTTCTGCCCAGCCTTAGGAAATGTAGGTAGAAGATTGGGTTTGGCGAGGGGGCTTCGGGGATTACTCTTTTTTCCTTCCGTAGGACCATATGAAGAGAGCGTGGGGACGCAAGATGCCTACAAATGGGGAGAGAGCCTTGTATACCTTGCATCTGTGTGAATGTTGTGAGGGAAAAAATGTATGGCTTGTCAGCCAGATTGGAACCTGACGTTAGGCTACCTATAGTGCCAACCACTGGCTAGTCCCTTTTTGGTGGGATGGTAAACTTGCTCTGGTAAGATAAATTTTGTTTTATATTTCAAAACCAATGACTTCTGAACTCTCTTTATAATTGCCATAACTGCACAGAAATCAATAAACTTCAAAGACAGAAAGATTTATCTTTATATCTAGAACTGAGATATTTCTATCAACAAACATTAAAGTATTATCAATGCTGGTTATGTTAAATTTTGACTTCTATTTCAACAAGTAAAAAATTCGCCGAAGATTCTTCAGCGCAATCGAGTTTTCTGCACGGCCGCTAAAGCGTATAATCGAGGCCACCGAAAATAGACCTATCTTTCGGTGGTCTTGGACTAATGCTGTATAAGCCGCGACCCATGAAACTTTAACTACGGGCCGGTGGTAGCCTGGCCTATGTCGTTGTCAAAAACGCGATTACAGCCAAATTTAACCTTAAATAAAATAAAAACTACTGAGGCTAGAGGGCTGCAATTTGGCATGTTTGATGATTGGAGGGTGGATGATCAACATACCAATTTGCAGCGCCCTAGCCTCAGTAGTTTTTAAGATCTGAGGGCGGACAGAAAAGGTGCGGACGGACAGACAAAGCCGGCACAATAGTTTTCTTTTACGGAAAACTAAAAATCACTTCTTCAGAAGCTGGCCCCTTAAACATCAGTAGGGAATGTGCTTTGTACCTTATAATAACAAAAAAAAAAAACATACAAATGTAAAAAGAAATAATATTATCCATCCCCTAAATAGCATAATACCACCTAAATACGTAATTTACACTGCATTTAATCCCACATATATTTTCCTTTTATCACTGAATACCTCACTTCAATGAACCATAACAATTACAATTTAACCTAATTAACGATGCATCTAATTAATCATTTTAACCCTGAAATAACATGTTTCATAACGGCATTACGGACTGACATATTCAGACCTGAATAATTACATTTTCGAATTACAGCAAGAACGTTCCATTGCAGTTGATTATTTTTCAAAGCCTGAGGGTCCAGAATATTCTGATGTAATTCGAGGTGGCTATCGCATGAACATTCAGCTGTGAATGTTTGGCTCTCTGACATGAATGTCGATGCTGGATAAAACGAGTACCGTCGGTGCACATTTTAATGTCCAGTGTCCACTTAATAATGTGAACTAAAATTACGGGGGATTAAAATATAAATATGGAATGAGACGATCACACTATAGATTACACAATTTATTATTATTATTATTATTATTATTATTATTATTATTATTATTATTATTATTATTATTATTATTCAGAAAATAAACCCCAATTCATATGCAGCGAGCCCACAGGGGCCACTGACTTGAAATTCAAGCTTCCAAAGAATATGGTGTTCATTTGAAAGAATTAACAGAAAGTAATGGGAAATACAGAAAAAAGAGATCTATGGGCGTAGTCCATATGAATAGGGTTCATCTTCTGAATGATAACGATAATCTATGTCAACAATGATAAAATTCATCGCTAATGTCTCATGAAACTTAATACTTTCATTTTGACCTCCCCAATCTAAGCTCCGAGCCAAATCATGAGTCGAGATTTTCAAAATATTCAGAATTTTTATCATAATCTCGCGTTTTATTGAAGCCAACACTGATATACAGTAATTTCACCATATCATTGCCTCACCAATTTTGACTTCCCAAATCTACTCTTCGAACCAATCTTAGGTTTAAGGTTTAAGATATATAACATTTGTATCATAATTAAGCGTTTTATCAAGTCAACACTGATATAGTGTGACCATAACGTTGCCCCAAATCTAATTTACGATTCAATCATACACCTAGGTTTTCCAAATTTGCACTATTTTTACAATAATCTTGCGTTTTATGATGTCAACACTGATAAAAATTCACCATACCGTGTCCTCAGCAAAAAACCACAATCATTTCGACTCCCCAGATCTAACCTAATGATATAATCTTAAGTTTAAGTTTTTAAGATATATAACATTTGTATAATTTCACCATACCATTGGCTCACCAAGTTGAATACAATCATTTCGACTCCCCAGATCTAAGCTAACGATATAATCTCACCACCTCATTGCCTCGTCCAGTTTATAATACTTTCATTTCAGCTCCCCAAATCTAAGCTCTGCACCAACCACAGGTTTCAGTTTTCTCTCCGGGCCGCTTATTATTGCGTGGAAGTCAGCAGACAGAAATCTGGGAGGAGGGAGCCTTTACCAGACCACGCAACATCATATCTGCAATTGGATATCGTCAGGGCAGGTCGAGCAAGGTCGTGAGATCTGTAGCAATCGCGCAATAAGACCTGATTGCATGGCGTTTATCCGAAATCCGTGCTGGATCGAAGCGAGAATTCCGCCTGCCTGCCTGCTTCTTCTCTCTCTCTCTCTCTCTCTCTCTCTCTCTCTCTCTCTCTCTCTCTCTCTACATTATAGACACATATGCCTACACACACACCTTCTCATATCAGAGGCCTCTCTCTCTCTCTCTCTCTCTCTCTCTCTCTCTCTCTCTCTCTCTCTCTCTCTCTATTACAGACACACATATGCCTACACACACACACCTTCTCATATCAGAGGAGCTCTCTCTCTCTCTCTCTCTCACACTCTCACACTCTCTCAGTATATTCTCTCTCTCTCTTACATCAAACACGTGTATGCACACACACAACACACACACACACCTCCAGATGATTAGAGATTTCTTCGCCTTTTCTCTCTACCAGAGTCTTATCTTCTCTCTCTCTCTCTCTCTCTCTCTCTCTCTCTCTCTCTCTCTCTCTCTCTCTCTCTCATATAAACACCTCCACCTATATATCTCGTACAGTATATATGCCAGGAATACTTCTAACATCTAAAACTATGCCTCAGAGTCTCTCTCTCTCTCTCTCTCTCTCTCTCTCTCTCTCTCTCTTACAGATCACATACCAGGAAAATAACTAACATCTAATAACCTTGCCTCAAATTAGAGCCTCGTCTTTCTGAATTTCAAACTTCGTAAACAATTTGTATCAAACTTCCGAAAACTCCTTTTTTTAGACAACTAGACAATTGCTCTTCTATAATTCTCTACTTCCATTAGAAACTTCCTCGCGTCTACAATTTCCATTCCTAAGAGGTTGTATAACGAAGCCTTGTGTTGCCTGATGAGATAACTATATTCATTATTCTTAATTTGGTACAGTATGTGAGGTAAACTTGTATATTCACCGTTTTTAATTTTGTGAAAACACTCATTTCATTTGAGGTCGCTTCCTGTTAAAGGAATTATAAATTGCTATAAACTGGGATGTCTATTTATACTATATCGTTTTTTGTACTGTTACAGCTTTGTAATGATCACCATATTCTTTGGAAGATTGAATTTCAAGTCAACGGCTCCTGTGGTAAGTAAATAAGTATACCTTATTTTAACCAGACCACTGAGCTGATTAACAGCTGGGATTGTTCGATATAAATAGGGTTCATCTTCTGAATCATAACAATAATCTTAAATTCACAGAGTAGGTCAACTGCTAATATAATGCAAAATATCAGTCCAACAGAAATATATCTTTGGTAATGAATTACATAATTCATTAGCTTTGACAGTTCATTTTAAAATGAGTCACTAAGGTGTAGCAAAGTTCAAGAATTCTTGTTAGCTTAAATGGTAATACAGAGGGATATTTTAGAACCATGGCGAAGGTATTACATTGAACTGAATAAGAACTTAGGCCAAAAGCCAAGCACTGGGACGAATGAGGTCATTCAGCGCTGAAACGGAAATTGACAGAAAGTTTAAAAGGTGTAACAGGAGGAAAACCTCAAAGCAGTTGCACTATGAATCAGTTGTTAGGAGAGGGTAGAAAGTAAGATGGAAGAAAGAGAATATGAAAGGAGGCACAGTAAAAGAACCTGAAGTAATGTCTACAGAGCCCCGCCCTCATATCTTAAAAACTACTGAGGCTAGAGGGCTGCAAATTGGTACGTTAATCATCCACCCTCCACTCATCAAACATACCAAATCGCAGCCATCTAGCCCTAGTAGTTTTTATCATATGCAAGGTTAAAGTTAGCCATAATCGTGCGTCGAGCAACGATGTAGACCATGCCACCACGGGCCGTGGTTAAATTTTCATGGGCCATTATACCGAGACCACCGAAAGACAGATCTGTTTTCGGTGGCCTTGATTATACGCTGTACAGAAAACTCGATTGCGCCGAAGAAACTTCGCCACATTTGTTAACTTGTTTTATTAGCTCTCATTATTTCTTAATCGTTTTTATCATTTTTTATCTCTATTTCCATTCCCCTTCCCTCCTTGATTTATCTTTAATAAACTATCAACTCCTGTTGCCATTTGATCATCATTAAGATATTTCAATTAAACCTTAATTAACTTTCTCAGAACGGGAAGTAAGGCAGCGCAGCCCTACAAATTGTTTCTAATTAAGAATCAGGTTATTATGAGATATTTTTTCCTCAGGTGTGTAATTGGAAACTACTGGCAATTATCATAATGAAGCA
>NC_089794.1:25360697-25370697 GCF_040412425.1 Macrobrachium rosenbergii | reverse complement strand
CAAAATGTAGAAAGTTAAAGCTATATTTCAGAGACCAACTGTGTCTCTCCTCAGGCAGGTAATAAATCTGCCTGAAGAGAAAGACAGTTGGTTTCTGAAATATAGCATTAACTTTCTACATTCTGGCGTTTTTATGGCTCGTTGTATTAGACGGAATTCTGCTTTAACAGAAAATATTTCACAGTCATGTATATATATATATATATATATATATATATATATATATATATATATATATATATATATATATATATATATATATATATATATATATATATATATATATATATATATATATATATATATATATATATATATATATATTCGTTACTAGTGCATAAGAGAATATATCAGAATAATATCTGTGAAAACGAAGGAGAAGAACGTGAGTAAATATCCAGAGATGGAACTAATCTAAATGCAAATTGGTCGTATAAAAGATTCTCCCAATCTTTATTCTTTCTTATTACTGGTTTTTTATTCTGACTTCTCAATTCACGTATTTTCATCGATGCTTTTTACATCTGTTAATCAGGAGGTTTAAATCACTGGTATTTGTAAGGTATCTTAAGTCATTTCCCTGGAAATTTATGACCTAAGAAAAACACAGGTTCATACACCCCCTTATTTGTAGATATATATATATATATATATATATATATATATATATATATATATATATATATATATATATATATATATATATATATATATATATATATATATATATATATATATATATATATATATACATACATATATATATATATATATATATATATATATATATATATATATATATATATATATATATATATATATATATATATATATATTTATATATATGCATACATACAGACATATATATATATATAGATATATATATACTGATATGTATGAAACAAAATAAACTGAATTCAGAAACAAAATAAACATTCAGCAATAATAACTACCCTGCCATATAAACAGTTAAAACCATCCGTCTCAAAAAAAAAAAGCATCTTATACTGCTGTAACAAGAATGCAAGGAATTTAAACTGTAAATACTCTCCCTCTAACCGCCCCCCCCCCAAGCAAGTAATTAGGACCTCGCAAAATACGATTTCCAATTAAGAGAACAAAGAGCCTTCGTTAGCAAAGAGAACTGGAATAAATGCAACGATATATTCTGTTGCTGAGCTTTGTAGCTTGTGTTAATGCTGCCTTGCTGTCCTAAGCATCCTTTCAGAGGAAGACGGGATTTTCGCTAATACAAAAGTCTTTGGAAAAAACTCTACATAAATCGATGTCTATAAACACTATTGCTGTTGTATGAACGACACAAGTATCAAGATGCATATCTGTTATAACAATTGCAATCATTGACGTTAAATTTAGCTTAATCTCCAATGGGGAATTATGCAAAAATCTCCTCCGATTATCCAAGAACCTGAATTGAAATTTTTTTAATATAAAAGTCTTCAAAAAAACTATACAAAAATGGATGTCTATAAACATTGCTGTATGAAAGACACAAATATCAAGATGTATATCTGTTAAAACAATTACAATCTCTGACGTTAAATTTAGCTTATTCACTGATAAATTAAATGAATTAATTTTAGGATAGGAGTGCCATCTAAATGTATAATCTTTGTGTCATTTCTACAGCCCCAAAAATATAGTCTCCCTACTATTATAACTGTCTCGTAACTCACACTAAACTGCAAGCAAAATCCAAACATATTTCCTTTCCAGTAAACTGGAACAATATGCCTTGTTTGAACCTGTGGATTCGGTCCTACCAACCAAGAATGCAAATATATACTATTTCTGGAATTTCTACAGTCCCAAAAATTCAGGATCATTAATATATCCTAACCCATATAAAATTACACACAAAATCCAAACATATTTCCTTACCAGTGAACTGGAAGACTTCTCAGGCAAATTTCCAGACTTTTGAAGTGACAGGAGCGACGCATTTCAGCTCTGCTGGTCTTTTGCTGTCTGCTGGAGCCACATAATTTCCATGGAATCCTGGAATCTTCACGCTGGAATCCCTGGAATGTGAGCATTTGTTATACATTGCTGGTGAAAGCAGGAATATGTAAATGGACTCGCCTACGTTCTGCATAGATTAAAAATAAACTCGGTAATTTATTGAAAAGAATAATAATAATAATAATAATAATAATAATAATAATAATAATAATAATAATAATAATAATAATAATAATGTTTGAAAATAGGATTTTTAAAGCTCTGATGTAATATTGTGGACTGAGATACAGTATTAATAATAATATTAATAATAATAATAATAATAATAATAATAATAATAATAATAATAATAATAATAATAATAATAATAATAATAATACCATTATTATTATTATTATTATTATTATTATTATTATTATTATTATTATTATTATTATTATATCACAATCTACAATATTAAATCAGAGCTTTAAAAATCCTATTTTTAACATACCCGGATATTTAACTCAAATATATTAACATATTATAACAAAACATAAATATATTAACACATTATAATGAAGGCATAAAATTGTAACACTGCACAGTCATGAAGACACCATGAGTGTTTCCCCACACTCTACGACAAAAAATAAATGAATAAATATTTAGCTAAAAAAAAAAAAAACTACAAAACTACACAGAATAAAACGAAGGATCTCCAAGGACCTGACATATCCTGTAGTCAACGTAACCAAAGAAGACGTCTCTATAGGCGATACCTCAAGCGCCAACTTTCATTCCATTTCCCAAATTTGCATAGATAAGGTGTTCCCTTTCAGACGCGCGGATAAGAGAGAAAGCGGATACTTGAGAAGAGGCAGGAGAAGAGATAGGTAGAGGCGTGGCTTGATAAAAGGGAAATTGAAGGAAAACCACAATTAGGGGGAAAATCGGGCAACGTATGAAATGTAAAACAAGAAATATCTAATTCTTGATAATCACGAGGGCTGTCATGAAGACGTTTTAGGATGTAAATCATTTTTTTTTTATTTCCATTTCTTAAATAGAAAGCGGTGTCTATATTCAAAGTTAGATAATTTATGATAATGAAACGGAGGAGTGATATAATTCTTTTTTTATTTTCTCTCCTCAAATACAAAGTGGTTTTCTAGCATGCTAGTTTTAAGCATGCTAATGTGCCTGTGGCTATTCAAAAATATATAATTTATGATACGGAGAGGATGCCTGTTACTACCATTAATATATTAAAAACACAGACATTAAATGCTATATTCAAAAATATATAATTTATGATGGGTAATATATTTTTTATCTAGTACCATTAAAAATATGAAAATAACTTTCATTTTCAAGCGTTAATTCACGAACAAAAGGGATGTTCTTCATTTTGCAAAGTACATCTTAGATACTACAAAATAAAACGGTTTCCAGTTATTGACAAAGCTGTTTCGGTCATGCAAAAAAAAAATCATAAGTAAATTTGATGGCTAACCCAATCATGCTACTCAGTAAATAGATTTGGCATTTTTGTCGACGTGTGTCTTTTTGTTTTTGCGACTGACAGAAAACAAAATATAAAAGTGAAATTCATTGTCAAGGGTTAATTCATGAACAAAAGTAATGTTCTTCGTTTCTGCTAAGCACATCAAAGGTGCTACGAGCAAAAAAAAAAGTTTTCTAATTATGGAAAAAACTAGAAAATCCCTTTTCAAGTGAAATGAACTCATCACGCTACTCAGTAAATAGTTAGAAAAACTAGAAAATCACACATGTTGTCTTCGTTTAGGGGACGCAATCTGCAGTTCTAGGAATAGTTAGTAACGGCCTTACAGGGATTTGTTCTTTCCTATTAAGCAAAGGACAATGCGAGAATTCCTTTGCTTTCGTCTCTTATATCCTATGGACCTGTTGTTTACGCAGTCTAGAGTGATCGCACCAGAAATTATGGTTTTATGGTTTTCCAAGGCCTTTGGAATTAGAGAGGAACAATAGATATTTACGGTTAAAATTAGTCTTAGAACTTAGTCCTATATACCTATTGTTTACGCAGTCTGGTAATATCAAATAAGGAATTCCGGTCTTCTATAACCGTGGAACTAAAGAAATACAATAGATATCTTAGAAAAAAAAGAGATTTAGCGGTTGGTCTTATATAGATACTGTTTACGCAACATAGAATGCTCATACCAAGAATTCCTGTCTTCTATAACCGTGGAACAAAAGAGAAACATTAGATATTTTAACCAAAATGAAAAGAATGAATAAAGGGATTTAGCGTTTGGTGAAAAATTATCAGTACAAAGGTACAACGCTTCCTCATGAAAATTTGCGTAAAGAAACATAGATATTTAAGCCACAAAAAATGAAGAAAGGAAGTTTTAGCCTTTTTAAAAAAGGATCAAAACAAGGGTAAACTCTTCCTCGTGAAAATTGTGTGTGTTTTAGTTTTCTGTAAAAGAAATCTATTGTGCCGGCTTTGTCTGTCCGTTCACACTTTTTTCTGTCCGCACTTTTTTCTATCCGCCCTCAGATCTTAAAAACTATGGAGGCTAGAGGGCTGCAAATTGGTATGTTGATCATCCACCCTCAAATCACCAAACATACCAAATTGCAGCCCTCTAGCCTCAGTAGTTTGTATTTTATTTAAAGTTAAAGTTAGCCATAATCTTGCTTCTGGCAACGATAGAGGGTAGACCACCACCGAGCCGTGGTTAAAGATCCATAGACCGCGGCTCGTACAGCATTATACCGAGACCACCGAAAGATAGGTCTATTTTCGGTTGCCTTGATTATGAGCTGTACAGAAAACTCGATCGCGCTGAAGAAGAAACTTCGGCGTATTTTTTACTTTTTTTTTTTACCATTTCGTAGAAATGGAAGTTTTTCGTGATTCTCCCCAACTGTGGAAAGGAAGGAAAAATTTGCCTTCTCGTGAATTACGCGGCTTTCCGCTAATCACTCCGGGCTATTACGAGCAGAAACGGCCTCTAATTATGATCAAGACGTTCCAGGAGTTTTGTTTAATCAACCTGGAATATCCTATTAAGCCTCGTTTTACAATGCAACCATTTTGAATCGTTCTTCCTTTAACTATTTTGCTTTGTGTTCGTTTAATTGGAAGCTTGAATTTCAAGTCAGTGGCCCATCTGATTACTTGTTAATGAATAGGGTTAATAATAATAATAATAATAATAATAATAATAATAATAATAATAATAATAATAATAATTATGTAATAAAAATCACAATTATATAGTAAATATAACTGTGGATTTTCATTGCACAGATTGTGAATTTCTTAATAATAATAATAATAATAATAATAATAATAATAATAATAATAATAATAATAATAATAATAATAATAATAATAATAATTGGGGTAATAAAAATCCACAATTATATAGTAAATATAACTGTGGATTTTTATTACACAGATTGTGAATTTCTTAGCAATAATAATAATAATAATAATAATAATAATAATAATAATAATAATAATAATAATAATAATAATAATAATAATTTTGGGGTAATAAAAATTCACAATTATATAGTAAATATAACTGTGGATTTTTATTACACAGATTGTGAATTTCTTAGCAATAATAATAATAATAATAATAATAATAATAATAATAATAATAATAATAATAATAATTTTTGTAATAAAATCCACAATTATATAATAAATATAGTTGTGGATTTTTATTGCACAGATTGTGAATTTCTTAGCATTAATAATAATAATAATAATAATAATAATAATAATAATAATAATAATAATAATAATAATAATAATAATAATAATAATAATAATAATAAATTATAATAGTAAAATATAATTTGTGTATTTTTAAATATAATTGCAGATTTTTATTGCACAATTATCAATTTCTTAGCAATAATAATAATAATAATAATAATAATAATAATAATAATAATAATAATAATAATAATAATAATAATAATAATAATAATAATAATAATAAGACAAATGATTTTTATAGTTATTTCTAAACCAAAACGAAGTATTACAAGTAGTTCTAATGGATTAGGCAAAATCTGAGATGATTTAATTTCAAAATCAAGGGGAAAAACATTGAACTGCTCCGAACTAACTAAAACTAAAGGGTAGGCAACAAAACCCCTTGTGGGAATCAGGATTTGCAGGAGAGATTCGATCCTTAGATGAAGCTATATTTCGTTGAAATCAAACAAAGGAACCCAATCCCTTCTGGCAAACTCCAGTTCTTATTTCATTCCATCTCCAGCGCAGAAGAAGAAGAAGTTAAAACGAACTCGGGATTGACAACAATGGTAGAAAGGTTTCATGTTGATTTCATTCGACCATAAAATACGTACTGACATTCCTTTTGCCAACTGCAGCAGGGAACAGAGTGTACGGATTCCCTGGTTCAGGATTACTCCCAGTTAAACGTATATTGAAAAGGAAATTTTATTCCTTCGAACGAAACAATGCACACCACAGCTCACCTTCGATTCTCTTCCTTGTGAAAAAGAGGCGGTTCTCAATATTTCTGCAATGTTGGATATCTCCTGTGTGTGTACATTGGCAAAGTTGAACAACCAGACTTGTTTGTTTTCGGTTAAAGATTTTTGGTTACAGACGACTATGAAATGGAGAGAGGAGGCGAAAAGGGGTGCATAAATAAGAGAGAGAGAGAGAGAGAGAGAGAGAGAGAGAGAGAGAGAGAGAGAGAGAGAGAGAGAGAGAGAGAGAGAAAGTATAAGAGTCGCCTTCAATCGAAAGATATATAAGTGGAAAAATAAAAATAGTACCTAAGTTATATTTGTTTTACCAAAAAAATAACAGACAAAGAAAACTGAAATCTGTATAACTGTTACAGTTAGAGAGAGAGAGAGAGAGAGAGAGAGAGAGAGAGAGAGAGAGAGAGAGAGAGAGAGAGAGAGACTGGTTCATAAATAAGTCAGTTTCTCAAAAGAAAAGTAAAAACAAAAAATAAAGAGAGAGAGAGAGAGAGAGAGAGAGAGAGAGAGAGAGAGACTGATTCATAAATAAGTCAGCAAAACTCCAAAAAAAAAGCAAAACATAAAAAAGAGAGAGAGAGAGAGAGAGAGAGAGAGAGACTGGTTCATAACTTCTCCAAAGAAAAGTAAAAACAAAAAAATGAAGGAAGAAAGAGAGAGAGAGAGAGAGAGAGAGACTGGTTCATAACTTCTCCAAAAAAGTAAAAACAAAAATGAGAGAGAGAGAGAGAGAGAGAGAGAGAGAGAGAGAGAGGACTGGTTCATAAATTCTCCAAAGAAAAGTAAAACAAAATGAAAGAGAGAGAGAGAGAGAGAGAGAGAGAGAGAGAGAGAGAGAGAGAGAGAGAGACTGGTTCATAAATAAGTCAGCTTTTCAAAAGAAAAGTAAAAACAAAAAGAAACAAAAAGGTTGGAAAAATGTTTATCAGCTCAGTAATTCTCTCTCGTGATTTATAGCAAAACCTGATGAGGAAGAAGAAGAAGAAAGATTAATTTTCAGATCAAAGGAAGAAAAAAAGATGGATATCAAATAATTCACCTTCGGTCATTATGGAGGTGGATTTAAATGACTGATTTGCTTTAAAATAACCTTTTTTTTTTTTGTTAATGCTGATGAGATCGAGTCAGGGAATGGAGGTCACACACATTATTTGGGTCTGCTTCTGCGAGAGAGAGAGAGAGAGAGAGAGAGATGAGGCAAGGAATCACATTCTAAATGATTTCACTGTCACTGAGTGAGAGAGAGAGAGAGAGAGAGAGAGAGAGAGAGAGAGAGAAAATAATCTTAACTAAATAAAACGAGTATCTTTAACATCCAGTACTTTTAGCTTTAACTCGAGAGAGAGAGAGAGAGAGAGAGAGAGAGAGAGAGAGAGAGAAGAGTAAATAACCCCTCTTCTTTCACGAAGAACAGAATTATTAAAATGCAGAGTAAGGAAAACGAAAAACATAAAAACTTTATTTTCAAGAGAGAGAGAGAGAGAGAGAGAGAGAGAGAGAGAGAGAGAGAGAGAGAGAGAGGGAATGTCCTGTTTTCATAAATGTAAAGAAAAGCGTGTTTTAAGATGAATGACATTATTGAGTTCGTAGTAATAGTAAGATGAATAATAGTATTTATAGTATTAGTACCCTTTCATTCATTCAGTTCTCTGACCCTAAGCTTCAACTCACGTTGATAAATTCATTCAACATTAGTTAAAAATGCGCCGAAGTTTCTTCTTCGGAGCAATCGAGTTTTCCGTACAGCCGCTACAGCGTATAATCAAGGCCATCGAAAAGAGAGCTATCTTTCGGTGGTCACGGGATAATGCTGTATGAGCCGCGGCCCATGAAACTTTAACCAAGGCCAGGTGGTGGCCTAT
This sequence comes from Macrobrachium rosenbergii, assembly GCF_040412425.1. Taxonomy (NCBI): domain Eukaryota; kingdom Metazoa; phylum Arthropoda; class Malacostraca; order Decapoda; family Palaemonidae; genus Macrobrachium; species Macrobrachium rosenbergii. The sequence goes on along the minus strand of NC_089794.1, from coordinate 25,362,337 downwards.
CCTATTTCGTTGCCAGAGGGACGATCATGGCTAAATTTAACCTTAAATAAAATCAAAACTACCGAGGCTAGAGGGCTGCAATTTGGTATGTTTGCTGATTGGAGGGTGGATGATCAACATACCAATTTGCAGCCCTCTAGCCTCACTACGTTTTAAGATCTGTGGTCGGGCAGAAAAAGTGCGGACAGAACGAAATGCAGACAGAATGAAGTGCGGACGGACAGACAAAGCCGGCACAATAGTTTTCTTTAACAGAAAACTAAAAACTGAAAAATTTCATATATGCACATATTATGTTTTCACATTCAATCATTTAATCGAACTTGGAATAAAAATAGACTTTTGGAGTGACACATTTCAGAATGCTTAATGATAACTGTATATAATTCTCTTCTTATCTTCTCATTCATTCTCTATTATTCACTCATTCTTTTCACCTACACCATATACTTAATCCAAAATATAATCATCGAAATATGTAAACCTGAAATATATAGTTCTTGAAAGATTTCATTTGCTGAATTATTGACAGAAAGATAACTCTGAAGTTTAAAAAAGCAAGGCTGACAATAATGAGGTGTGACATGAGACTGATGAGGCTCATAAACCCATATTCCTCCCTAGCATTATTGAGAGAGAGAGAGAGAGAGAGAGAGAGAGAGAGAGAGAGAGTTAACATTTTTGTCTTTTTAATTGCAACAAATTTCCTACAACTACTTAGGGGTTTGCATCATGATGATTCGTTCCCTAATATTAATGAGAGAGAGAGAGAGAGAGAGAGAGAGAGAGAGAGAGAGAGAGAGTAAAATTTCCTATTTTTCCAATTTCATTCAACTTCTTCCCACTAAATAAATGATTTGTATAGCGGTGATTCTCATCCCGGAATCGAAACCAGTCTCATTTATTGAATCATCCCAATTGTATTTCAATAACTTATCGAATTTCTGCAAAGACTAATCATATCACATGCACGGAAATACATCCCAGCGCGACAGAGACCACAGGACTCTATTTTAAGGAGGATCAACTCTACAGAAACTACAGAACCCTATTTTAAGAAGGAACTACCGTCCACAATCCAGTGGACCTTCCGTTTTCTTGGAAGGGACTCAGGAGGATTAGAGAGAGGCGGGGGGAAACAAATGGTGTGAACGAGGTGCGTATACAAAGCAGGATTATTTGATTTGTTGAGTTATCTGTTTTAAATCCTTTTAAATCCTACTCGCTCAGGGAATTTGTTTACTGATGCAAGGTTCCTCTCCAGAGACTCTATACATATATATTTTTAAATCGTTGGATTTTGTAAAGAGACACCATAATGTTTTTGTAGAAGTAACTTGTAAGTAATTTCAACTCTTTGAATTCAAAATATTTTTTTCATAGGTGTGTAATCAGAAAATTATTAGAGAATTCAACTCCTTGAATTCAAAATATGTTTTGCATAGATACGTAATCAGAAAAATGATCCGAGAATTTAACTGCATTTCAAGGCGACGTCACGACTAATATTCCTATATATATCTAAATCAAAAATACATTAGGAATTTTCTTGAGAATGAATTTTAAATACATATGTCATTTCAGAAACATGAAGCCAAATCACTTATGCATAAATATCAACTCATAAAATTATTGGGGAA
>NC_089794.1:25345697-25355697 GCF_040412425.1 Macrobrachium rosenbergii | reverse complement strand
GGGTGACTAGTAATATCCCTTCTTTCTGAGTCCGTAAAAGACAGAGAGGAGACTCGTGCAATTACAGCTAGGAAGATATATGTAAAAGAAAATCATTTACAACTTACTGAAATCTATCCCACGCAAACGACAGCACAAAAGCAACTCGCGCATGCGTGCAAGATCATATCTCTTTATGGATAATCTATCACCATGCAAAAACTAGAACTGCACACAATTCAGAATCAGTTTAAACGCGCAGAAATAAAACTTCACGCAATCCAGGAACGAGTTGCGATTCGAGCGCAATAAAAGAAAATTGTAAATACCAGAATGATCAAACACACGTCATCTGAAGCACCTGTGCATGGTATTGTCTAGATGCACACCTGTCGGCTCCGACATAAACAATGCCTTTCAATTTGTTGACATTTACCTGAGAGGTGCTCACGCACAAAGCAAAAAATCCCACAAAGAAGTTAGAGACAATATTCAATTGCCTGTCACGTCATCATTTGTTGCATGACAATGAGAGGCAATGAGTAATGGTGATAAATGGGTCTCTGGCATTAAGACAAAACAAATGGTGCGTCCAGCAGAAAGGTCAAAAGAATGCTTGTCTTAAACAGTCCCGCAATATAATTCTATTTCTGGGTTAGGGAGATAGAGCGGTTATTAAGATATCAACGAGTCGGGGAGGAGAATATTCTGAGCTAAATAGAGCATAAGGTAGTGGTTCTTAAACTGGGGTGCTAAAATAAACTTAGGGGTACTGAAAATCTAGTATGAATGAAAAATTAAATCTACATCAAAATCAAAATATAATAATAATAATAATAATAATAATAATAATAATAATAATAATAATAATAATAATAATAAGAAGAAGAAGAAGAAGAAGAAGAAGAAGAAGAAGAAGAAGAAGAAGAAGAAAGATTATTATTACTTTTCTTATTATTATCATTATTATTATTACTATTACTATTTTTTATTAATATATATATATATATATATATATATATATATATATATATATATATATATATATATATATATATAAATAAATATATATATATATATATATATATATATATATATATATATATATATATATATATATATATATATATATATATATATATATATATATATATATATATATATATATAATCCCAATAACCAGATATATAGGGTGCTGGACTGTAAAGCCTTCTGACAGGGGTTGCTGAGGCCAGAAAAGTTTAAGAAACACTGGTACAAGGGAATATGATGAAAGGATTTAAACTGAGTCTCATTTTAGAATATTCTGAAGTACGAATTTATCAAGGACAGAGAATGATTAATACGACAGTTCTTGATCTTGGATATGTGGTCGTGACAATGTTAGAATGAGGTTTGGTTAAGTTTAATATTAAGTAAAACATCTCAATGTTATTTTATTGTATTATTTATTTACTTATTTTTTTTTTTTTTTGTTCCAAATCTTTTAAGCGTGATCCTCAGCCCCGTTTGTCTACAGACAATTCTGGAGAACGTTGCATTTCTTTAGGAATCTGAAAATCATATTAAATAGCAACTGCTATATATATATATATATATATATATATATATATATATATATATATATATATATATATATATATATATATATATAAATATAAAATAAAAACCCACTGAGGCTGGAGGGCTGAAATTTGGCTATGTTTGATGATTGGAAAGTGGATGATCAACATACCAATTTGCAGCCGTCTAACCTCAGTAGTTTTTAAGATCTGAGGGCGGACAGAAAAAGTGCGGACAGAAAAAGTGTTTGCACAATCCATTGTGTCAATAAACATATAACTATTAACAGGACCACCCAAACTTATTCATTGCAAATAGGTCTCGTCAAGTTAATATAACACAACCAATACACTACAATATTTGACTGAACCAAGTGGACAAATATGAATTATGACAACGGGGATTATCCGCTGAAGTTAAGTTTTTGGTTGGTTAAATTCTCTCTCTCTCTCTCTCTCTCTCTCTCTCTCTCTCTCTCTCTCTCTCTCTCTCTCTCTCGGGACATGTTTAATTCCATGGCAACTGGATAATTCTCCATCAAACATATACGGGAGGTTCCATCTGCTAAGTTTAATCCGGCAAGAAATGGATGACGTTAGTCAGTGTTGAGTTGCATGGTTATTTTAGCGAGTTTAAGCAATAATTCAGGGTTTGTAAGACTGCTTTGCAATATGTATGTATGTATGTATGTATGTATGTATGTATGTATGTATGTATGTATGTATGTATGTATGTATATATATATATATATATATTATATATATATATATATATATATATATATATATATATATATATATATATATATATATATATATATATATATATATATATATATATATATATATATATATTTATATATATATATATATATATATATATATATATATATATAATATTTATATATATATACACACATACATACATACATAAACATCTTCTCTTATTACTTATAGCTTATCAACTTCCATGAAAGCAAATTGCCACTTACTGTTTATATATAGTAGCAGGCAACTCACTCAACTGAGCCAACTTGAATGGGAAGTGGTCTGAGAGTTTCCTGAAGTTGGAAACCAGTTCGAGTCTCTCTCTCTCTCTCTCTCTCTCTCTCTCTCTCTCTCTCTCTCTCGACTGTGCTAATTGCCGGAGTTGCCACTAGGTGTCGCATAATCTCCAAGGGGGCGGGGGGCGGTTGGTCCTCCTCGAGAAAGTTAGGCGTGATACACAACTCCTACAAGTAGTTGGCTAATGATGGTGATTCTGGAATATAGGAATTATGGGCGAGGTGAAATCGGTGGGTTGGATATCAACGGGGAAATTCTGTCTGTGTTATGTTTATGAAAAGTAAAGTACCTACTTATACTGTATGTATGTATATATATATATATATATATATATATATATATATATATATATATATATATATATATATACACACATATATGTATGTATGTATATACATACATATATATATATATATATATATATATATATATATATATATATATATATATATATATATATATATATATATATATATATATATATATATATATATATATATATATATATATATATATATATATGTATATGTGTTTGTGTATGTATGTATATTCAAGCCAGTCTTAAACTCAGACATAACAGTGAACATAACACCATCAGTTTATGGAAATGTTCATTAACCTCTTTTCCGCACTCCTTTCCCCCCTCCAAACACCCCCTCCCCAACTCAAAAAAGAAAGCTTATTATTATCTGTGATTAAAATAACAAAATATATTTTTTTATTTAAATTTTTTTTCAAATATTATTAATAAATAGGACAACATTGAATTCTTTTTTAAATCAGTAATGAAAAAAAGTAAAAAATGCGCCTAAGTTCCTTCGGCGCAGTCGAGTTTTCTGTGCATCGTGTAATCAAGGCCAGCGAAAATAGTTCTATCTTAGAGTCTCGGTATAGTGCTGTGTGAGCCGCGGCCCATGAAACTTTAACCACGGCCCGGTGGTGGTCTGGCCTATATCGTTACCAGATGCACGAGTATGGCTAACTTTAACCTTAAATAAAATCAAAAGTACTGAGGCTAGAGGGCTGCAATTTGGTATGCTGGATGATTGGAGGGTGGATGACCAACATACCAATTTGCAGCCCTCTAGCCTCAGTAGTTTTTAAGATTTGAGGACGGACAGAATAAGGTGCGGACGGACAGACAAAGCTGGCATAATAGTTGTCTTTCCAGAAACTAAAATGACAGAAAATACGACACCATACATCACTGTAGTATTTTTTAAGGATCGTAATATCAGCAAAGACAAATTAATGACATATTTCACAGCTGACGGCAAGTCAATTAGACGAGAAATTATCTAGACATTATATAACAGTAATAATTTCCCAAGATACCTCCTGATAGATTAACAGACCAGTTTGAAACAGGTATAATCGATTCATTAATCTTATATACCTGTTGGATCCACGGCATATTAAAGAAAATTCTATGTGGGATTCATACCTTCGTAAATGTTAATGACTAATGAGAGCTAGATATTAACATGTTAATTTGACAGACGAGAATTGAATATTTACCAATGTTCACGTGTAATTCGGCGTCTCTTTGTGATATCGTTTTATCAAAATGACAAACCAAATATTAGTTGATGAAAAGATGATTGCTTTTATTAATCCAAATGTGACATCAACAGGTCAGTTCACATGCTGAATGTGGCTCTCAGTAAAACGAAATGTGGAATCATGTGAATTTTATGTAAATATTCTTATGTTTTTTTATTCAAGATATCTGATTCTGGTAAAAAAATAGGAGAGTGTAATGTATACCAGACTCTTGTTTAATTATTTCAAGTTATATTTTATATATATATATATATATATATATATATATATATATATATATATATATATATATATATATATATATATATATATACTGTACACATATATGTGTTTGTGAGTGTTATGTTTTGAGACAGTAATGATTAATTAGTAGAGCAACGTTGGCTGACTGCACAGAAATAATTTCCAGACCCCAATTACTGTAGTATAAATACTTTTGAAAGCCAAGAGAGGTAATGAGGCCTGGACAAGAAAATAAAATTAAAATGTATAACATGAAAAATTAATCTATTCATTTATATTTCAATATTCCGCCGCGAACGCTCAGTCATATATATAAAGTATTGGTTATGTCTAGGGACATAGAATTATTAATTGAACTCAAACACCCCGGTGAAAATGGACTTGTTAACTCAGAATGTAATGACTTTTAGATTGCAATGAACCAAGCTCTCTCTCTCTCTCTCTCTCTCTCTCTCTCTCTCTCTCTCTCTCTCTCTCTCTCTCTCTCTCTACCTATGTGTCTGTCCATCTATATATCTCTCTTTGATGTTCCCCACAAATATATTTATTCTTTCTCTCTCTCTCTCTCTCTCTCTCTCTCTCTCTCTCTCTCTCTCTCTCTCTCTCCATCTCATCTATATCTCTCTCTCATACTCCCCACGAATATCTACTTATTTTTTATCTCTTTGCCTATCCATCTCTCTATCTGTTTCTATTATTCCCTCATACGCAATGTTAAAACCTGGAACATTGACTTTCTCAACATCTATCTATCTATGTCTATCCATCTCTCTTTGGTATTCCCCACGAATATCTATTTCTCTATCTATCTGTCTATCTTTCTCTCTGTCTGTTTCTAATATTCCGCCATAACAAAAGATTAAAAGCTGGTACATTGACTGAATCTGAAAAAATTACAGAAAATTGTTCAACACTCCAACGCCACTTCAATTAACAGGAACTGTTTGGCAATTCCAGCTCTTCCGAAAGGTCGTGTCTCAACTAATCAAACGAAGTCCTGCCTTACATACTTAACTAAGTTTCCACTTTTAGCGACAAGTTTCCCCCCCCATCGGATTACGAAGCCAGCGTGTAAAATCTTGTCCATTTATTCTTACCGGGAGAATTGATATTTTTATTTTGATCTGAGGCCAGTGGCGTCGCTGTGGGGGATAGGGGGGGTGACACCCCGCCGTCAGATGCTTGACCCGCCCAGTTGAAATTCCCTTTGTAGCTAAACTTTAACCCTTACAGTATTTGATACATTTGCATATAATAATAAAGAGTTAAAAATTAACTGAAAATTGAGCTCTACAATTTCAAATACAAGTTTACTCATTACTAATACTGTTGTTTTCCTTCATTCACATGGATATATATATATATATATATATATATATATATATATATATATATATATATATATATATGTGTGTGTGTGTGTGTGTGTGTGTGTGTGTGTGTGTTTGTTTGAATGAAGGAACACAATAGTATTAGTAATGAGTAAACCTGTATCTGAAACTGTAGAGCTCAATTTTCAGTTAATTTTCAACACTTTATTATTGAATTGGTACATTAGTTTTGTGAAATTTTCTTTGACACCCCCAAAAATATCTTGGCCCCATCTAGGCCCCCCCAACTGATGGAATGACAGCCAAACCACTGCCTGAGGAATGTCCTTTTGTTATTGGAGATTTGGGGAAAATTGAGAAAAAATAGGGATTGTCATTAACTGGACAATTACAAAGACACTGTGTTGAATTCTGTTAACTTAATCTCACCAGGAGAATTGATATGTTCATTCAGACCTGAACTATGTTTTTTTATCACAAGAGACTCCAGGAAAATTGAGTCAAAGCGAGAATTGTCATACACTGGACGTATGGGAAGGCGAAGGGTATTCCTTCATTATTCATGACTTCCCCAGGGGCTTTTAAAATGATTCTTCAGGGTAGTGTGGAGTAATTGGTGAGCCGTTATAAAGGGATGTAAAAGCAGGGCGTGCTTCCGCGGTCTCAAGGTGAGAGAAAATACTAAGCGAAGAGGCTCTGCATTACTACCCAAAAGAAATTTTCCTTTCATCATAATTAACTTATATTTTTATCTATTCATTTATTGATTTGTTGATTTGTTTTATTTCCTTTCTAATAAGTGATCTCTTCTTTCTATATTTCCTATTTCTTCTGATACTTCTTTCAAATGAACATATTTTTGGAAGGTTGATTTTCAAATCAATGGCCCCTGTGGGCTTGTTCCATATGAATAGGGTTCATCTTCTGAATAATAACAATAATCTTGTAAATGAGGACTTTTCTTGACTTATGGTCCATTGAGAGAGAGAGAGAGAGAGAGAGAGAGAGAGAGAGAGAGAGAGAGAGAGAGAGAGAGAGAGAGAGAAACAAATTGGAGAATATGTTATAATGTAGAGAAAGCGGTCTTGCAAATAAGGACTTTTCTTGACTGATGGTTACTTCTGATGGAGAGAGAGAGAGAGAGAGAGAGAGAGAGAGAGAGAGAGAGAGAGAGAGAGAGAGAGAGAGAGAGAGAGAGAGAGGACTTCAGCTGCTGATATTTTCCGGAGTGTCTTAGGAGAGAGAGAGAGAAAGAGAGAGACAGGACTTCAGCTGCCATTATTTTCCGGAATATCTTGAGAGAGAGAGAGAGAGAGAGAGAGAGAGAGAGAGAGAGAGAGAGAAGGATAAGAGGGGGAGGGGGAAGCAAAATCCAAACGAATAGAGATCGCCAGAAACGATAGCATTTCAACTCGAACCGTTTTCCCAACTTCTGCGATATCAAGAAAATGAAAGTTTGAGATAAAACCAACACTCGGAGCTAAAACGTATCGGGAGTTTTTCTTCCCAAACTGCTCGCTGATAAAGAGTTGGATACGATTTTTCTGAATTAATCTGAAGTTTTCAAGATAAACGCCCTCCCCACCCCCCCACCCCAAAAAAATAAAAAAAACATCAGCTTAACGCTACTTTGTTTTCTTAGGTTTTCAATCGTGAATTCCTGGCTTAGAAGATATTTTATGTTGGGGGGGATTATTATTATTATATTTTTTTTATTTTTTAGAGCCAGACGCATTCAGGTTCCTGAATGTCAATGATTCTTGATAATATCATTCTTTTTAATCTGATTTTTGAAAACCTGATGAAAACACTGTCTCCTTTCTAATAACCAAACGCATTCAGGTTCCTGAATATCAGTAGTTTTAGATAATATCATTCTTTTTAATCTGGTTTTGAAAGGTTGATGAAAACACTGTCTCCTCTTTGGTAACCAGACTCATTCAGGTTCCTGAACTGAACGCTCAGTGAATACCCAGTTATGCTGATTTACGTGTAAGTGTGAGGGGCATTGTATTGAAAATGGGCCAAGGATGTATATGTCCATGTATTTATGTATGTGTATATATGTATGTGCATATATATATATATATATATATATATATATATATATATATATATATATATATATATATATATATATATATATATATATATATATATATATATATATATATATATATATATATATATATATATATATATATATATATATATATATATATATATATATATAAATTTATATAAGTGTGTGTGTCCGTACACAAACATAATACATACATATATACACATACATACATACATACACCCTTGCCCCAGCTTTCAATACAAGATCCCTTACACTTTCGCGCAAATTAGCATAACCGGATATTCACGGCGCGTTCATAAACACCTTCAGGAAACGGTTTTCCGCCAGCATAAATAAACCCGACTAAGAGAACGGACGTACCCAGGAATATCTCACGGAACAATGATACCCCAGAGGTTCAATGCGTCGTACAATGAAATCTCCAGCGAAGCAGTTCATACGTCTCCTTTCCCTGGTGTGTTTTGGGTCTGAAATCAGGTCACCGGTTTCGTCTTACTGGTGTAAAGGATTTTCTTTGTATAATGATATTCATTTTGCGTCTTAAATAGTTTCTTGATTTTACTGAAATGTTCTTGACAATTTTTCATGGTTTTAGTTTTCTGTAAAAGGAAACTATTGCGCCGGCTTTGTCTGTCCGTCCGCACTTTTTCTGTCCGCCCTCACATCTTAAAAACTGCTGAGGCTAGGGGGCTGCAAATTGGTATGTTGATCATCTACCTTCCAATCATCGAACATACCAAATTGCAGCCCTCTAGCCTCAGTAGTTTTTATTTTATTTAAGGTTAAAGTTAGCCATAATCGTGCTTCTGGCAACCGATATAGGATAAGCCACCACCGACCCGTGGTTAAAGTTTCATGGGCCGCGGATCATACAGCATTATACCGAGACCAGGGAAAGATATTTAATCATCTGCCCCCATTCCCTTTCCTCTCCCAACCAGAGGGAGAAAGTTTTTTATATTAAAATAAACCAAGTTTTTATATTAAGAAACCAAGTTTTTTATATTAAAATAAACCAAGTTTTTATATTAAGATAAAAAAGGTTTTTATAATAAACCAAGTTTTCATGTTAAAATAAACTAAGTTTTTATATTATTTTAAACCAAGTTTTTATGTTAAGATAAACCAAGATTTTATACTAAGATAAACCAAGTCTTTATATTAAGATAAACCAAGTCTTTATATTAGGATGAACCAATCATTTATATTAAGATAAACCAAGTCTTTATATTAAGATAAACCAAGAGTTAATATTAAGATAAACCAAATTTTTATATTAAAATAAACCAAGTTTTTTATTCAGATAAACCAAGCTTTAAATATTTATCCTCTCCTCGTATGTATAAAAAAATCCTTCGAAGTATTAAAGAAAAACTTTTATATTTTTTTATGAGTCCTGGTGAGTTGTACGAAAATAAACGCAAGAAAAAACGAAAATAAACATTAAAAAAACGAAAATAAATATAAATAAAAAAGAGAGAAAAAGAAAGTCTAAATATTTGCATCCGACCTTCAAAGGAAAACTTTTATGGGTGATAAGTTTTTTTTTTTTTTACTTGCTCGTTTTCCGCAATGAGTTTGGGATATACAGGTAGAAATTTCCTTTTTAAATGATATGTACATTTTTTTTCTTAGTTCTATAATTGAGGTATATATATATATATATATATATATATATATATATATATATATATATATATATATATATATATATATATATATATATATATATATATAATTCTATGTATGCATGTATATTATTCTGGGAAATACTGAGTGAAATGTTTTCTCTCAGATTGTATGTCAATTTTTCTTTCTTACTTCTAAAATTCAAAATACACACACACACACACACACACACACACATACATATATATATATATATATATATATATATATATATATATATATATATATATATATATATATATACATATACATATATATATATAATTATATATATAGCGTCGTGTGTCTACATGTATGTATATATACATACGTTTACATTTATAAGATTTTTATGTATTTTTTGTAGGCAGTTAAACCACAGAATTTTCCTAGGACATGCAACTCATTACCTACATGACACCTAAAAATAAACATTACACAAAGCAATTCATGCTAATACCCCCTAACTCTCAGGTAACGATTGCCATCCAAATGATTATTAT
>NC_089794.1:25335697-25340697 GCF_040412425.1 Macrobrachium rosenbergii | reverse complement strand
TATACATTCAATACTTTGCATTATATAAATTTTATATATTTGTCTGTTTGTGTCTGTGCAGAGAGAGAGAGAGAGAGAGAGAGAGAGAGAGAGAGAGAGAGAGAGAGAGAGAGAGAGAGAGAGAGAGAGAGCTGGCAGTGAGCTATGCGAAATGGAAATAAAAACTACCGAAATAACATTGATATGCTCAGAACTTAACTTTATAAATATATGAAAACTCTCTCTACACTTCTTTTCCTAATTATACTAAAACACACTCATCATTATCATTGCAAACTGCATCCATTACCCAAAATGACGTCTCATCAACCATAATTCAGTCACACAAACACAATTTGATCATTCCTGTCTTCACCACGATCGACATTAATACAATCAACTACATTCTGACAGTCTCATTAACATTCCATTATGAAAATGTCCAGGAATCACAGACCTCTATGCTAATCTCCCTCTAATGGATTTATTGGCCTCTGTTTTTGCAACAGAGTGATGTAGAGGCCTGGTGTTGGTTTGTGGATTAATGCTATTTTGATTGGGATGGCAGTAGTCCATTAGGATGAATATAATTCTGTTATTTTTTTATGTGTCCACTTTCTGATTTCTTTTCTCTGTCCCCACTTTATTCTGTTAGCTTAGATCTTAAAAACTACTGAGGCTAGAGGGCTGCAAATTGGTATGTTCATCATCCACCCTCCACTCATCAAACATACCAAATTCCAGCCCTCTGGTCTCAGTAGTTTTTATTTGATCTAAGGTTAAAGTTAGCCATAATCGTGCTTCTGGCAACGATATAGTCTAGGCCACCACCTGTATGGGCCGTGGCTCATACAGCATTATACCGAGACCACCGAACGATAGATCTGTTTTCGGTGGCCTTGATTATAGGCTGTAGCGGCTGTACAGAAAACGCTTGAATCAAAAAACTGTTCATCTTTTGTCTAGAGGAGAAAAAAATCTTATTTAATACAAACTGAGCTTTTATTTAACACGACAGGATAAATTCAGACCCCGTTACAGAGTATCTGATAATTAAAAATTCATAATTATGTGCCTATATTTAGTTATTCCAATTACCAAACCAGTACTTACTGCGGCCATTAAATAAGCTTAGGTGTGTTATTTAGCAAGAACATTATTATGCATATAAGGCCTCTAATAGGCATCGCTACCGTATATATCAAGTGAATGTTTCACATTAAGGGACATGAACACAGTACCTATTGTGATTATGAGCATTATAATTATCAAAATAAATTTTGTAAATTATCCACCTGCTTCAGGTTTTAGTACAGTTCGTATGTATAACACCTACCGTGATATTAATATTATACCTTATATATATACAGTATATATATATATATATATATATATATATATATATATATATATATATATATATATATATATATATATATATATATTTATATATTTATATATTCCATTCAAGTTACGATAAACTTAATCCAAAAAAATAAAAGTATGAATAAACTTCCTAAAATGCACAGAATATTTCTTTAATCACAATTCCTTTATAATACCAAAAATTAACATATCCAGCACTTGAACAATGAACTGTCCGTTCCTCACTATCATTTATTTTAATTGACCTCTTTTTATCACTTTCATTCCCGTTTATTCTTTCTTACTCATTCGCTAATACATTCCATCTATTTATTTATCTATCCATTCATATAACATTTGATATATATATATCTTATCACCAAGAATATTCCAGTCCAGTGCTTCTCTCCGTCACACCTCTTACTCTCTTCTTCTCTCCCATTCCCATTCCCATTTCGCAATTCCTACTCGTGTCTGCCTTCATCACCTTCTATTTTTATGCCTTCACCCCTCTTCATCCACTTCTCCCCTTATCCTTCAATATTTCCCTAATTCCTTTTTCCAAGAAATGTCCCAGACCTACTTTCTCTGGCATTCTGGAATTCTCTGTGAGCATCTAAGAAAGGTGAGGACACATTTGGAAAGGTAAGCAGAATCTTGAGAGAGAGAGAGAGAGAGAGAGAGAGAGAGAGAGAGAGAGAGAGAGAGAGAGAGAGAATTTAGGCAGTAGTGTCTGAGAAAGGTGGGGACATATTTGGAAAGGTAAGCAGAATCTTGAATGAGTAAGAGAGAGAGAGAGAGAGAGAGAGAGAGAGAGAGAGAGAGAGAACTCTTGATTAAGATCAAGGCATTATTGAATATTAAGTAAGGAATACCGATCTATGTTGAATAATTTGAGAGAGAGAGAGAGAGAGAGAGAGAGAGAGAGAGAGAGAGAGAGAGAGAGAGAGAGAGAGAATTTAGGCAGTAGTCTCTGAGAAAGGTGAGGACATATTTGGAAAGATAAGCAGAATCTTGAATGAGTGGGAGAGAGAGAGAGAGACGGAGGGTGGGGGATTTAGGCAGTAATCTCTGAGAAAGGTGAGGACATATTTGGAAAGGTAAGAAGAATCTTGAGAGAGAGAGAGAGAGAGAGAGAAAATTTAGGTAGTAGTCTCTGAGAAAGGTGAGGACATATTTGGAAAGGTAAGAAGAATCTTGAGAAGGTAAGAGAGAGAGAGAGAGAGAGAGAGAGAGAGAGAGAGAATTTAGGCAGCAAAGTCTAAGAAAGGTGAAGACATATAGTGAAATGCAAGCAGAATCTGGGATGAGAGAGAGAGAGAGAGAGAGAGAGAGAGAGAGAGAGAGAGAGAGAGAGAGAGAGAGAGAGAGAGAGAGAGAATTTAGGCAGCAACGTCCAATAAAAGTGAGGACATATTTGAAAAGGTAAGTAGAATCGAAAGAGAGAGAGAGATTCCTCTATCTCCTCATAGTCATGCAGGCTTCAATAGTGTTGACTGATAGAACTGTATCTAATTTTCTAAGTAATTAGGCACTCGTAGAATTATTCATGGTCAGTACTTAAAGAGTAACTTAAAATTCACTTAGAAGATTGGGTCAAACAATCTCTCTCTCTCTCTCTCTCTCTCTCTCTCTCTCTCTCTCTCTATAGTTACCAAACCCCCAGAGAAGACCCACCTTTGTGGTTTTGTTTATATACCTTCATAATTCAACCTAAAACACCAGCGGAGGCTATTTTCCAAAAGCTCATCTTTTGAATGCACCTCATTACGAGAGAGAGAGGTTTTTTCCCTTCGCCTCAGAAGAGCCGCCGGAACCTGACTTATCTAGAGGGTTTCGAGATGAAGAGATTTCTTAGGTGTTTCCTGAACTATAAGGAATCTCCAGTCTTGCCCTTATTGAAGACACACGGGGCTTCTGGTGCCACAAGAAACTGCGTTTTAATTTTCTGTAAAAGAAAAATGATGTGCTGACTTTGTCCGTCCGCGCTTTATTCTGTCAGCACTTTTTCTGTCCGCCCTCAGATCTTAAAAACTACTTAGGCTAGAGGGTTGCAAATTAGCATGTTGATCATCCACCCTCCATTCATCAAACATACCAAATTGCAGCCGTCTAGCCTCAGTAGTTTCAATTTTATTGAAGGTTAAAGTTAGCCATAACCGTGCGTCTGGCAATGATATAGGCCAGGCAACCACCGGGCAGTGGTTAAAGTTTCATGGGCCGCGGCTCATACAGCATTATACCGAGACCACCGAAAAATAGACCTATTTTCGGTGGCCTTGATTATACGCTGTAGGGGCTGTACAGAAAACTCGATTGCGCCGAAGAAACTTCGGCGCATATTTTACTTTTTTTTTTCTGCTATAAAGAGCTGAGTTTCCTTTCTTGCCCTACAGAACAAGAGAGCCCCAGTTAATTAGAGTTTCATAAATTTATTATTATTATTATTATTATTATTATTATTATTATTATTATTATTATTATTATTATTATTATTATTATTATTACTAACTATGGATTTCAAGTCTTGCCCTTATTGAAGACACAGGGATTCTGGTATTAAAAACTTATTTTTTCTCCCTTTTCTTCAGAACAGGATAACACCATTTCAGTGACTCGTGTGATTATCAAAAGTTTATTATTATTATTATTATTATTATTATTATTATTATTATTATTATTATTATTATTATTATTATTATTATTATTATTATTATTATTAAGGAACTACGTTTGTCTTCTTTCATTCAGACAAGGATAACCTCATTTCTAGGCTATATATATGTATATATATTATATATATATAAAATCAAACTAGCAAATGTTTTCATTTCTAAGGTATTAAGGGTCCTGTTTGAATTTCTCTCTCTCTCTCTCTCTCTCTCTCTCTCTAATATATATAAATATATATATATATATATATATATATATATATATATATATATATATATATATATATATATATATATATATATATATATATATATATATATATATATATGTATATATATATATATATAATCAAACTGGCAAATGTTTTAATTTCTAAGGTACTGAGGATCCTCTCTCTCTCTCTCTCTCTCTCTCTCTCTCTCTCTCTCTCTTCTCATCTCATCTAATTAGCCAATGGCAGGCATTATCCACCAGCCTTCCGGAGCTGCAAATGTCCGAACAAGGAAGAAACGCAGACACAGAAAATTCCGTCTTTGGGAACATCGGGAATCTTTGGAACAGCATTCCAGCCCGCCTTTCTGCAGCTCATTAGGAATATGGTCCCGCCAAGGTGATCTCGCGCTTATGTACCCGTGGCGCAAGGTCTGATTCGCCTTGGCCTATCTCCAGAGGGAACGGAATGCTATTGATGGATTCTGATCCTTACGCCAACTAACCTTAAGGCTTATTTCTGTTTACCAAATGGCGAATCCATTGATGGGGAAACAGAATTCGGCTCTAACGTCAATAGAACTGGAATAGAAAATTACTTGTCATTAGAGGCTTGACTATAAATGGCACCGCATTGAATTAATGCACATTTCCGAATTGATGCGTCTTAATTATCTGAGAATTTTGATGTTCTGGATAATTATCCGATGGTGGGGATTGTAGGTTGACCGAATACCAGGAAGAGGATTTTTTTGAAAGTATGTATGTTATGT
>NC_089794.1:25300697-25325697 GCF_040412425.1 Macrobrachium rosenbergii | reverse complement strand
ACAGATTCAACGACCTGACCTTTGCAAGTTCTGCATCCGCTTTCGAAGGGAGACATAAATCTCTCCTTTCTTTTTAGCGTTTCGTTGTTTTGTTTTCATTTCGTCCGCGAGAGGAAAAGAGGGAAGGAGAAACGACTGATTTTTCTCCGCTCTAAATCATACCTGTCTAATGGGATGGTTGCGTTCGTTTGGTACGTGAAAAAGACGAAAGACGAAAGAAGGCTTCTTGCGCATCTTCATTTCTCAAGTTAGTGGTGTCTTTGACATCCAGTGGTCTTCATTCTCTCTCTCTCTCTCTCTCTCTCTCTCTCTCTCTCTCTCTCTCTCTCTCTATATATATATATATATATATATATATATATTATATATATATTATATATATTATATATATATATATATATATATATATATATATATTGAATGCTGATTTTCTTTTCCATTTTTCTTTCTCTAGTTGTGTTTACCATATCTCTCTCTCTCTCTCTCTCTCTCTCTCTCTCTCTCTCTCCATTTTGACTACTAAATTTTTTCCATTTTTTCTCTAGTTAGTGGTGTTTTCTCTCTCTCTCTCTCTCTCTCTCTCTCTCTCTCTCTCTCTCTCTCTCTCTCTCTCCATTTTGACTACTGGATTTTTTCCCATTTTTTCTCTCTGTAGTTAGTGGCGTTTACTCTCTCTCTCTCTCTCTCTCTCTCTCTCTCTCTCTCTCTCTCTCTCTCTCTCTCTCTCTCTCTCTCCATTATTGACTACTGAATTTCTTTTCCATTTTTCTTTCTATGGTTATTGGCGCTTACCATCTCTCTCTCTCTCTCTCTCTCTCTCTCTCTCTCTCTCTCTCTCTCATTTTGATAACTCTCTCTCTCATTTTAACACTGAATTTTTCCCATTTTTCCTTCTCTAGTTATTGGCGACGACCTCTCTCTCTCTCTCTCTCTCTCTCTCTCTCGATATGGAAGTAAATATAAATCAGTGTGCCAGCAATTAAATCATTAATACAAAAGATAGACAAATTTAATCTTTTATTGAGGAGAGAAACCAAACCCAAGGCTAGACAGAATTCAGGTTCACAGGCTTTGGATAATGCCCAGTTTTGATAACACTACTAAAGGACGAGTTTTGATAACACTGCTATGGAAAAGGGCGAGTTTTGATAACACTGCTACGGATAAGGACGAGTTTTGATAACACTGCTACGGATAAGGACAAGTTTTGATAACACTGCTACGGAAAAGGACGAGTTTTGATAACACTGCTACGGATAGGGACGAGTTTTGATAACACGGCTATGGAAAAGGACGAGTTTTGATAACACTGCTACGGATAAGGACGAGTTTTGATAACACTGCTACGGATAGGGACGAGTTTTGATAACACGGCTACGGAAAAGGACGAGTTTTGATAACACTGCTACGGATAGGGACGAGTTTTGATAACACGGCTATGGAAAAGGACGAGTTTTGATAACACTGGAAAAAGACGAGTTTTGATAACACTGCTATGGAAAAGGACGAGTTTTGATAACACTGCTATGGAAAAGGACGAGTTTTGATAACACTGCTACGGATAAGGACGAGTTTTGATAACACTGCTACGGATAGGGACGAGTTTTGATAACACGGCTACGGAAAAGGACGAGTTTTGATAACACTGCTACGGATAGGGACGAGTTTTGATAACACGGCTATGGAAAAGGACGAGTTTTGGAAAAGGACGAGTTTTGATAACACGGCTATGGAAAAGGACGAGTTTTGATAACACTGGAAAAAGACGAGTTTTGATAACACTGCTATGGAAAAGGACGAGTTTTGATAACACTACTATGGAAAAGGGCGAGTTTTGATAACACTACTATGGAAAAGGACGAGTTTTGATAACACTACTATGACAAATGCCGAGTTTTGATAACAATGGCTGCCTGAGGTGACTATTTATGACATGAGAAACGAACTAACTAAACCTAAACAGTGAAGCATTTCACGCTCACACTTTTATGTATAATGAAATGAAAGGAATATTATCAATCTTCCAAGAACTCGCCATTAAAGTTACTGAAAATCTGTACAACTTATTCCTCTCACCGTTGGACTGTGGAACAGCCTCCCAAAGGAAGTCGTGCAATTGGAACTTCAGAAGTTCAAAAGTTCAAGCGAAGGTGCAATGCATTACTACCCTAATACTATTCTCTTTCCATTTACTTCCTCTTAATTCTTCCTGATGAACACCATTTTTTTCTTTGGAAGCTTGAATTTCAAGTCAGTGGCCCCTGTGGTGGGCTTGTTCCATATGAATAGGTTTTATCTTCTGGATAATAATAATAATAATAATAATAATAATAATAATAATAATAATAATAATAATAATAATAATAATAATAATAATAATAATAATATTATTATTATTATTATTATTATTATTATTATTATTATCATTATTATTATTATTATTATTATTATTATTATTATTATATTAAAATACACTGTCAAGTAAATAGACAGGCCATATTAAATCAAAATCAAGATTCTTCCACAGACATATCTCTCTCTCTCTCTCTCTCTCTCTCTCTCTCTCTCTCTCTCTCTCTCTCTCTCTCTCTCTCTCTCTCTCTCTCTCTCTCGTGATATGACACGAAAATAATTCCCAAGAAAGCGAGAAACTTTCCACAGCAAGTAACCAGAACTGAATGATTTTATCTTCCTCATCACTTGCTTCCTGACCTAATGAAAAGTAAATATCAATGACTTGTATTTTAATTGCAGAGAAAGGTCACAAAAGGTCACTCCAATGTCAATTCAAAAGCCGAGCCGAGTCACGAGCGAAGCAATTAATTTGTAGGACTCTTCCGAGGTTAAGTGCCTGGTTGTATTGTCACGTCATTAAAGGTTTCTGAATATCAGGTCTCTTGGTTTCTGGATAATTAATATTCCTTTTCACTCATGCTTTGCCCTTGAAGCTTCTGTTTATATATATATATATATATATATATATATATATATATATATATATATATATATATATATATATATATATATATATATATATATATATATACAATGAAATATTTTCTGTTAAAACAGAACTCCATCAAATATAAGGGATCCCACATATATATAAATATATGAAACGTGGAAAAATACAGGCTATATTTCCAGAGACCAAACTCTCTCTCTCCTCAGGCAAATAGTGAATCACTATTTGCCTGAGGAGAGAGACAGTTTGATCTCTGAAATGTAGCCTTTATTTTCCACATTTTGGTGCTTCTATGGGCTCCTTATATGTGATATATATATATATATATATATATATATATATATATATACACAATATATATATACACACATACACACACACACACACACACACACATATATATATATATATATATATATATATATATATATATATATATATATATATATATATATATATATAGACAGAGAGAGAGAGAGAGAGAGAGAGAGAGAGAGAGAGAGAGAGAGAGAGAGCTCTAAAATTTATATTACAAAAGTAGCAACACTTTCATTTATATTCATCAGGTATAAGCAGAGAGGAAGCTAAATATTTATCCCCCACATAAATTTCGAAGAAAAATGCTCCAGAAAATGTATGCGCTTAATAAATCAAGAGAAAACAGAGTTATCGAGGCAGTCTAGCTGAAAGCTTCCTGAGCACAGTTTAAGATTATTATCCTTAAAAACAGTGTTTATTTTGGCCTCATTTCTTTCAGGGAATACTTAATATTACTTTAATTTATTAGTTGCCTGTAAAAGAAAACTGTTGTGCCGATTTATTCTGTCCGCCTTCAGATCTTGAAAACTACTGAGGCTAGAGGGCTGCAAATTGGTATGTTGATCATCCACTCTCCAATCATCAAATACACCAAATTGCAGCCCTCTAGCCTCAGCAGTTTTTATTTTATTTAAGGTTATTAAAGTTAGCCATAACCGTGCTTCTGGCAACGATATAGGATAGGCCACTACCGGGCCATGGTTAAAGTTTCATGGGACGCGCCTCATACGGCATTATACAGAGACCACCGAAAGATATGTAGAGCTATTTTCGGTGGCCTTGATTATACGCTGTAGCGGCTGTACAGCAAACTCGATTGTGACAAAGACACTTCGGCGCATTTTTTTACTTGTTTCTCCTGAACCCATCGAAAATAGTCCAGCGCAATTTAAGTGTTTTAAAACTATATTACGAAGTTCCCTCAAACTCCTAAAAAGTTAATTTTGTTCTCTCAAACAATCGCTCTGCGAGGTATATACAACAGAGAGAGGGAGAGAGAGAGAGAGAGAGAGAGAGAGAGAGAGAGAGAGAGAGAGAGAGAGAGAGAGAGAATCTACTGCTTTTAGCGTATTGCCAGGAATAATAATAGCCTTCGGAATACATTCAAGAATGCAGACAATGGAAAACAATCACTTTCTTTAAAGATGAGAGAGAGAGAGAGAGAGAGAGAGAGAGAGAGAGAGAGAGAGAGAGAGAGAGAGAATCTGATGCTTTTAAGGTATTGCCATTAAAGATACCAGTATTCTGAACACATTCAAGAATAAAGGCAATAAAAAACTATTACTCTCTTTCAAGATATGAGAGAGAGAGAGAGAGAGAGAGAGAGAGAGAGAGAGAGAGAGAGAGAGAGAGAGAGAGAGAGAGAGAATATTTTATTGCAGCATAATTCCATAAAAAAAAACACCAGCATTTTAAACACATTCAACAATGAAGGTTGTGAAGAACAATCAATTTCTTGGAAGATGATATAATTTTCTCCTCAAATTCGAGAATTATATGAATCATGTATTACCACCATTAAAAATCATCGCTGATAACCATTCGAAATTATCTTCAAAATGAGTGTATGAAAGCAGTTTCGTATTCATGAATAATCTGAAAGACAAACATTCCAAAATACCTGGAGGGCCATTAATTGAGATTCAGCATTCAATCTGCAATCACTGTTGCTTTAATATTGCATAATGAGAGCTTATGACTCAAACGGATTATACTTGATCGTTATTTTTGTTTTGAGATACTAAATGAAACAGAAGGTTATCGTAGTTGAGTTTTCTGTAAAGGAAAACTATTGTGCCGGCTTTGTCTGTCCGCCCGCACTTTTTCCGCCTGCCCTCAGATCTTGAAAACTACTGAGGCTAGAGGGCTGCAAATTGGTACGTTGATCATCCACCCTCCAATCATCAAACGTACCAAATTGCAGCCTTCTAGCCTCAGTAGTTTTTATTTTATTGAAAGTTGAAGTTAGCCATAATCGGTCGTCAGGCAACGATATAGGCCAGGCCACCAACGAGTCGTGGTTCTACCGAGACCACCGAAAGATAGATCTATTTTGGGTGGCCTTGATTATACGCTGTAGCTGCTGTGCAGAAAACTCGACTGCGCCGAAGAAAATTCTGTGTTTCTTTCACCAATAGAGGGGCAAAGGGAGTGAGAGTGTTCTTTGCTAATGTATCAAATAAAATGTATCATATACCTCTCCATATCCACTTTGCTTTTAGTGATAATAATAAAAATATTACCATAAAAAAGTATTGTCTTTCTTATTTTTTATTCTGTTTCTGTATAATAGACGAATAGAGAGAGTGGGAGTGTCACTACACTGTTCGTTCAAATAAAATTCATCATATATCCCTAAATAGCAACCCAGCTTTCAGAGACAAATAAAAATTGATATAAGCATAAAACACATATAGTCTTTCTTGCTTTCTTTCTCTTTCCTTCACTAAAAGACAGAGAGAGAGAGAGAGAGAGAGAGAGAGAGAGAGAGAGAGAGAGAGAGAGAGAGAGAGAGAGAGAGAGAGAGAATGTCTACACTAATTGTTCAAATAAAATTCCTGATAACTCCACATATCCACTCTGCTTTTAGTGACAAATAAAAATTGATATAAGCATAAAACACTTATTGTCTTTCTTTTTTTTCTTGTTTCCTTCACTAAAAGACGAACAGAGAGAGAGAGAGAGAGAGAGAGAGAGAGAGAGAGAGAGAGAGAGAGAGAGAGTGTTCTGCACAAATTGTTCAAATACAATGCATCATATATACTTCTCCATATTAACCCTGCTTTTAGTGACAAATTAAAATTAATATAAGCATAAAACACATTTATCTTTCTTACTTTTTTTCCGTTCCTCCTTCACTAAAAGACGAACAGAGAGAGAGAGAGAGAGAGAGAGAGAGAGAGAGAGAGAGAGAGAGAGAGTGTGTGTGTGTTCTGCACAATTTGTTCAAATACAATGCATCATATATACTTCTACATATTAACCGTGCTTCTAATGACAAATAAAAATTATTATAAGTATAAAACACATTATTTTCTTACTTTTTACCTTATCTCCTTCACTAAAAGACAAACAGAGAGAGAGAGAGAGAGAGAGAGAGAGAGAGAGAGAGAGAGAGAGAGAGAGAGAGAGAGAGAGAGTGAGAATGTCTACACTAATTATTCAAATAAAATCCCTGATAACTCCACATATCAACCCTGCTTTTAGTGACAAATAAAAATATGAACACTAAGCATTTATCGATCTTCCTCAAGGAACACTGGACATGGAAGAATGATCAAAGATAATGGAATGTTATGTTGCAAAGACTGCTATTGGTATTTGTCCAATAAAAAAAATGATTACCTCCTCCAAATATCCTATCAGAAAGGAAAATGCTTGAAGTAAAGGTGCTTTCACCATTGCCAATATTGTCTAGACGAGAGGAATGCATTTTGAGACATTTGGAGTAAATGGAATAAAACTTGATAATATGAACAGGAAAGGAAGGTAACAAAATAAGTTAATGATATATTGCTGGCTAGTTTTGGGGTATTCAAATGGAATTCTGGATTTATAGAATAATATAATATCAGGGATTCGACTGGATTTGTGGATTTGTAGAATAATCGCGTGCTATCATGAATGCTGAATAATTTTTTTTTCTTTTTGTTTATGATTATTCTCATTTTCCTTTGAACATGGGTGTTACCATCTAGCTTTAGTTTGACTGGGAGAGAGAGAGAGAGAGAGAGAGAGAGAGAGAGAGAGAGAGAGAGAGAGAGAGAGAGAGAGAGAGAATCAGTTTGTATTTATTATAGAAACGTCTCTTACTTAAATATATAAAAATAAAACGAAAAATTGGTATTTTGCGAAGGGTGAGAGAGAGAGAGAGAGAGAGAGAGAGAGAGAGAGAGAGAGAGAGAGAGAGAGAGAGAGAGAGAGATAATAGGTAATGTTATTTCTTTTTAGTTTTATTTCATCAAAATAAAATATCTGGTGTTTCAGTAATGAACGGTTACTAAAATATAAAAACCTAAATATGTGTCTGAAATTAGAAGAATTTTGTGTGTGTATAAACCTAAACACGTGTTTTGTGGAATTGCCACTCGGATGGATAAACTCATATTTTGTATAAAAAACAATCCAAAAGAATTTGATGTAGTGAGCTCATTTGGCAGAATAAATTCATATTATATACATAAAAAATTAAAATGAATTTGATGCAATAAGCTGACGTGGCAGAATAAATTTATATATTATAAAAAGATATTAAAAATGAATTTGATGCAATAAGCTTTCATGGCAGAATAAATTCATGTTATATATATATATATATATATATATATATATATATATATATATATATATATATATATACATATATATATATATATATATATATATATATATATATATATATATATATATATATATATATATATATATATATATATATATATATAAGTTAAAATTAATTTGACGCAATAAGCTCAGAATGAAGAATAAATTCATATTTTATACATAAAACAACAGAAAGGAATTTTATGAAATCAGAACATGTACCTAACTCTCACATTCCCGTAGGCGTTTATAGTTTGCTTTGAATTAAAAGAAAAAAAAACACACTGATATTTTATTCTCTATTCATGATGGCGTGTCAAGTTCCTGTGCAAACAAAAAAAAAAATAATCCATTGCAAAGAGACATAAAACAATGAGAAGGTTTCGTTGGACCCACATATTTTTGTTATGTAATTCCGATGTGTCAACACCGGTCCGCACTTTGGGGATTAAATTTTCAAACACGGCGAGTTATTTCCGGGAATTTTACGCAGCAGACTGCTTTGCCACAAGGCCTTGCTGGGAAGCGGATTTACCTCGGGTATGATAAACAAATCGTCGAGTTGGGAATATAGAAAATGATGAGAAAATATGATAAACAAATTGTCGAGTTGAGAATATAGCAAATGTGATAAATTGTAGAATTCAGAATATAGAAAATTATGAGAAAATAAGATAAACAAATTGTGGAATTGAGAATACAGAAAATTATGAGAAAATACGATAAACAAATTGTCGAATCGAGAATATAGAAAACGATGAGAAAATATGATAAACAAATTGTCGAATCGAGAATATAGAAAATGATGGGAAAATATGATAAATAAATTGTCGAATTGAGAATGTTGAAAATTATGAGAAAATATGATAAATTGTCGAACTGAGAATATAGAAAATGATGAGAAAATATGATAAACAAATTGTCGAGTTGAGAATATAGCAAATGTGATAAATTGTCGAACTGAGAATATAGAAAATGCTGAGAAAATATGATAAACAAATTGTCTAGTTGAGAATATAGAAAATTATGGGAAAATAAGATAAACAAATTGTCGAACTGAGAATATAGAAAATGATGAGAAAATATGATAAATTGTCGAATCGAAAATATAGAAAATGATGAGAAAATATGATAAACAAATTGTCGAATTGAGAATATGGAAAATGAGAAAATATGATGAACAAATTGTCGAGTTGGGAATATACAAAATGATGAGAAAAGATGATAAACAAATTGTCGAGTTGAGGATATACAAAATTATGAGAAAATATGATAAACAAATTGTCGCGTTGAGAATATAGAAAATGATGAGAAAATATGATAAACAAATTGTCGCGTTGAGAATATAGAAAATGATGAGAAAATATGATAAACAAATTGTCGAATTGAGAATATAGAAAATTATGAGAAATATGATAAACAAATTGTCGAACTGAGAATATAAAAAATGATGAGAAAATATGATAAACAAATTGTCGAACTGAGAATATAAAAAATGATGAGAAAATATGATAAACAAATTGTCGAATTGAGAATACAGAAAATGATGAGAAAATGTGATAAACAAATCGTCGAATTGAGAATATGGAAAATGATGAGAAAATACGATTATTTATTTTGTAAGCCTAGATATGCCTCTCAATTATAAGAATGCATCACGGGTATGAATCTAAATTAATTTAATTTAATTGAATATAGAATTTAGGCCAAAGGCCAAGCACTGGGACCTATGAGATCATTCAGCGCTGATACGGAAATTGACAGTAAAAGGTTCAAAAAGTGTAACATTAGGAAAACATTAATTGTTAGAAGGTGGAAAGTAAGGTGGAAGAAAGAGAATATGAAAGGAGGTACAGTAAAAGGAACGAAAGGGGTTGTAGCTAGGGGCCGAAGGCACACTGCAAAGAACCTTAAGTAGTGCCTACAGTGCACCGCACGAGGTGCATTGACGGCACTAACCCCATACCGGGACCAGGGTTATGATAAATTGTCGAACTAGAAATACTGAAAAGTATGAGACAGTATTAAGATCCTTTATTTTACAAGCCTAGATGAGTTCCATATTGAAAAGAAAGTGCCAGAGGTACGATAAACATATCGTCGAATTAAAAAAAATACAAGAAAACAATTAAAAAGTGAGCCGAAGTTTCTTCGGCGCAATCGAGTTTTCTGTACAGCCGCTACAGCGTATAATCAAGGTCACCGAAAACAGATCTATCTTTCGGTGGTCTCGCTATAATGCTGTATAAGCCTCGACCCATGAAACTTTAAGAACGGCCCGGTGGTGGCCTATCCAATATCGTTGCCAGAAGCACGATTATGGCTAACTTTATAACCTTAAATGAAATAAAAACTACTGAGGCTAGAGGGCTGCAATTTGGTATGCTTGATGACTGGAGGGTGGATGATCAACATACCAATTTGCAGCCCTCTAGCCTCAGTAGTTTTAAAGATCTGAGGGCGGACAGAAAAAAGTGCGGACAGAATAAAGTGCGGACGGACAGACAAACCCGGTACAATCATTTTCTTTTACAGAAAACTTAAAATGAAATAAAAGCAAAAATTAGGAGGTACTGCAACGTTAGAAATTCATTAAATAGATTAAAAAAAAATAGAGCGTTTTTCCTCTATGAGAAAGCTCTAAAAGTATATTCATTCCTAAGTGTACACAACTCTTAAAAGAGCATGAATATTTCAAAGAGGCTTTTAGGAATATGTTTATAATTATGCCGGAGGCTGTAAATGCTTTCATAGTTACTTTGATTACGGATGTAATGAGTTAATTTGGTTAATGCGTTTTTTTTTTCTCTGGGAAAATGATCTATGTTTATTTCTGCTTGCTCGGATGTGTAGCGGTATGATAAGCCTACACAAGCGTGTGTGCGCGCGTACATACATACACACACAGACACAATATATATATATATATATATATATATATATATATATATATATATATATATATATATATATATATATATATATTATATATTTATATATTTTATATATATACATATAATATACTTGTGTGTATATATATACATAAATATGTTTATTCATATCTTTATATATTTTAATATATAAATGTATATCTATATGTATATATATAAATATATATATATATAAATATATATATATATATATATATATATATATATATAGATATATATATATATATATATATATATATATATATATATATATATATATATATATATATATATATATATATATATATAGAGAGAGAGAGAGAGAGAGAGAGAGAGAGAGAGAGAGAGAGAGAGAGAACTGAAAAGTATCAATAACCATCTGAACTAAAACAACTTCCTGTTTTTTGATAAACAGTAACAGAAGAATCGACTGAATCTTCTACGAAAGAAACAAATATCAAAATATCAACCTACAACAACCCGAATAACAAAAAAAAGTTAAAAACAACAAAGTAGAACAACAAAACAACAACAGCTGTTTACCCGCGACCCGGAAAGACGAAGTGCTTCTGGTATTGCTTTTATTCAAGCTGATAGTGGGATCGGATTTCTTATGGAATTTCGGACCCGCCTTCTTCTCTTTTCTTTTAGGAAATTGAATTCCCCATAAACAGGTCACTGTTGATAATTTAAGCCGTCTGGGTTCGTGCTTTTAGGTTTTAGGGTCATCGCTCTATATGGCGCAATTACTGTGTACCCTGAGCTGAACATTTTTTTATTTCTTTATTTATTTCTATCCTACTATTTTTTTTTATTGGTACGTTTTGTACTGACACTTATATTACAGCATGTCTTTTTTTTCTAAGGAATATATTTTTTTATGGTGAAAATCTGCTCCAAAACACAAAATATTAAATTAGTTGATAAAATGAAAATATGACTAGACAATTGATATAATAAAAATATGAATTGATAATTGATAAAATAAAAATATGAATTGATAACTAATAAAGTAAAATATGAATTGATAATTGATAAAATAAAAATATGAATTGATAATAGATAAAATAAAAATATGATTTGGTAATTGATAAAATAAAAATATGAATTGATAATTGGAAAAATAAAAATATGAATTCATAATTGATATCATGAAAATATGACTTGATAACTGATAAAATAAAAATATGAATTGATAACTGATATTAAAAAAATGATTGAAAGAGGGAGAGATACAGAGATTCAGGCTAAGACACAGGCAGAGAGAGAGAGAGAGAGAGAGAGAGAGAGAGAATCTTAGAAGGGAATTAAGAGAGAGAGTAAACAAGCAAGCAGAGAGAGAGAGAGAGAGAGAGAGAGAGAGAGAGAGAGAGAGACAGACTGAAATACACACACACACAGACTGAAACACACACAGAGAGAGAGAGAGAGAGAGAGAGAGAGAGAGAGAGAGAGACTAAAACAGAGAGAGAGAGACAGACAGACTGAAACGGAGACAGAGAGAGAGACAGAGAGAGAGAGAGAGAGAGAGAGAGAGACTGAAACAGAGAGAGAGACAGACAGAGAAACGGAGACAGAGAGAGAGAGAGAGAGAGAGAGAGAGAGAGAGAGAGAGAAACCCAAACTCTTTGTTTCCCTTTGGTCAGACAGTTTAAAACTCCCGTCAAAAAAAAAAAAAAAAAAAAAAACAACTGGACAACGAGGAAGCGTAACGACTTCCAGCCGTGGAAAAGATGGCTTCCACACTGGACAGAAGTCTGGAAACTCCTTTTATTTTTACTTCTCTCTTAAAAAAGGGGGTTGGGGGGAAGGGAAACTGGAACCTACAAACTTCCCCCAACTTCTCTTTTTGGAGATAAAAGGAGGCATTGAACCAATGTCTGGATCACTCTCTCCTCAATCTCTCTAGTTTCTAAGGAAACTTGCTGGACTGTGAGTTGTCCCAGCCCAGACGTTTCTCTGTTCCAGATGGGAGGTTGTTACGTGTCTCAAGAGAGAGAGAGAGAGAGATTACGTGGGATAATGGTTCTGTCTCAATAGGGCATTAGGTGGTGCAGGACTGTACGAGATTAGAGGAAATGGGTATAGGGTTTCGTAAGGGTTTTATCTGAAGACCAGCATTACGTCGATGTAATGGCTATTGGAAAGAAGGATCTGCGCTAAATTTCAATTATTATTTACTGTAATTGTAAGTAATGAATGAGTAATTTAATTTAATTTCTTGTAGTATAAAAAAAATATCAGTAAAATTAATAACGTGTACATGAGTTGGAATATATTTTTGTTTCAGAATAACTGAGATATATATATATATATATATATATATATATATATATAGTATATATATATATATATATATATATATATATAGATTATAGATAATATATATATATATATATATATATATATATATATATATATATATATATATATATATTTATATATATATATATATAATATATATATATATATATATATATATATATATATATATATATATATATATATATATATATATATATATATATATATATATATACATATATATATATATACATATATAATTTTTAGGTAAAGGACCAAACTACTTTTCTGCCTTTCAACTGTCTACCTTGTCAAAATTACTAGACAGGTAGAAAATATGCACAATCAGCAAAAACGTGCATAAAATACATACTCACCAAGTAAACAATAGTCCTGTCGATGTACTCAACCTAAGTAAAAAAATAAATAAATAGAAAATAAAAATAGAAAAATAATCTTTTTTTATTAATTTCCAAGAAGTGAAACTAATCTGCATAAAAGCTTCTTACGTGGAAAGAATCCCTTTCATGTTTCTCATATTTTTGTAGCAGGAAAAATAATATCAAAAACAATATCAAATACTGCACAATACTTTTCTATCCTTCTCAGCTGAATGTGAAGTGTGATAGTTTTCGAAAAACAAATATGAATATATATATATATATATATATATATATATATATATATATATATATATATATATATTATATATATATATTCTAAAATAATATATATTGTTTGAATATTCTTTGAAAAATAAATATTTGTTTGAATACTGATAATAATAATAATAATAATAATAATAATAATAATAATAATAATAATAATAATAATAATAAAAATTTTTGAAAAACAAGTATTTCTTTATTACTGATTTGCATACAGTAATAATAATAATAATAATAATAATAATAATAATAATAATAATAATAATAATAATAATAATAATAATAATTTACAATTATCATTTTCGTTATTCATAAAAATGCCACAATAGCACGAGTCACTAAAATGGTGAAGGAATCCAAAACTGAGTAAGTGTAAATTTATATTAAAAATATATACTTTCTAATGTATATTTACGCTTACACAATGTCGATTTCTTCACCATTCTCATTATTAAAAAAAAATACTATATATCATTTCCTAAGCAAAGTCAACCAAGAACCTTCAAATATTACCCACAAATAAGAGGGAAAAATGCCAATCACTGTTACACGACCACACACAAGGTATAAATAAATACAAAAATATATTATATATATAACTTTCTAAGGAAAATCAACTCAGAACCTTCAAACAGGGCTCACAAATAATAGGGGAAATCCCACCTGACTACAGAACCACCAAAAGGGAGTTTCACTCGCCTTTCTAACAAGCTCCCAGGCGCCCTTTCGTCAGATATTAGCAATGCAAATTGGGGATAGTTCTGGCCCTCCCAGCTGGACCTTCCGGTTGGCCCTGGGGGGATTTCTAAAGAGAGAGGATAAGGCAGGAAAGGATATGAT
This sequence comes from Macrobrachium rosenbergii, assembly GCF_040412425.1. Lineage (NCBI taxonomy): Eukaryota > Metazoa > Arthropoda > Malacostraca > Decapoda > Palaemonidae > Macrobrachium > Macrobrachium rosenbergii. The sequence goes on along the minus strand of NC_089794.1, from coordinate 25,311,349 downwards.
CCTATGGTAAAGGATGGCGAGTGTTGAGATGGGAAAATGTTCAAAGAAGAATAAAGAAAGAATTGAGAGGATAATTTTTAGGTGTTATGAAAAGGAATTTGGTCTGAAATTATGTTGAGTGTTGAAATGTTTTTTTAATTGGGAATTTCTTCGTTTTTATATTCAGCTCTAATTTATTTCTTGTATATCTTTAGTAAATGAAAAGAAAATATTGTGAATTTCAGTAACATATTTCTGATGATTTTTGTTTTTGAGTTTTGATTTTGAGATCATTTCATTACTATTATTTTTTTAATCATTTCATAATTAATACTCATGTATTTTCAATGATTCATCATAATGTATATATATATATATATATATATATATATATATATATATATATATATATATATATATATATATATATATATATATATATATATATATATATATATATATATATATATATATATATATATATATATATATATATTTAACAACCTGAAGTCAAGACTTCAGAAACCTAAACTAATCTCTCTCTCTCTCTCTCTCTCTCTCTCTCTCTCTCTCTCTCTCTCTCTCTCTCTCTCTCTCTCTCTCTCTCTCTCTGTCCAATAGGCACTTCACTCCCTAAGCCCCATGCCACTCCCCATTTATAGAAAGGGAGTCATAAGCCAAATGGGCATCTACAAACATGCCTGTGTTCGTGTCAGGGAAAGATGCCTTTTGGGAGAACAAGATTCTCTTTTTTTTTTCCAGTGACTGGACAACTGGACTGGAAATGTAGAGAGATGAACACACACCTCTGGAAGGAGTTGGGGGGATTTGGAAGTGGTTTCAAGCAGAGAAGAGTTTATATGTATATGTATGTGTATATGTATGCATATATATATATATATATATATATGTATGTATATATATATATATATATATATATATATATATATATATATATATGTATATGTGTGTTAGATAGCATATACAAAGATATTTGTGATTCATACAAATAAGTATTTATAAAATAAAAAAAAAAGTAATTACACAACAAGCATTTTCTCTTAATTCATACAAACAAGAGAGAGATAAAGAATAAAAAGAGAGAGATTAGAGAGACAAGAATGTTCACAATTTTATTCTACTCTGAAGGAATTTCAGTTTTAAATATAGACAAGTTTTGAAGAGAGAGAGAGAGAGAGAGAGAGAGAGAGAGAGAGAGAGAGAGAGAGAGAGAGAGAGAGAAAATGATCACCATTCTGTTCTACTATGAAGGAATTTCGGTTTTCAATACAGACACTTTTTACGTTGGTGAGAGAGAGAGAGGGAGAGAGAGAGAGAGAGAGAGAGAGAGAGAGAGAGAGAGAGAGAGAGAGAGAGAGATCCATTCAATTTCCTTTTCATCTATAACTCGACTAAACCATATAGACTAACTTTTGACAACACTTAGATTCCTCAAGTCAGAATAACTGTTTCCAATAAGCATCTTTCTAAAAATGCCTTTCCTCAAAAGCATGAAACACCTTATTCTTTACCTTATGCTTTCACTCTTTGATTGACTGTTTATGCTTGCAAATATGTGCCTGCTTTTGAAGTGCAAAAGATGAAGCCTTTTTGCCTGATGTGCTTTTTGCAAACTTTTTTTTTTACAGTTCAGAGAATGAATACTGCTTTAGTGTTTAGCAAGCATGCAATAGAAGGGGTGATTGTAAACGGCAAAATCAATTAGGAAAACAAATAAAATTTCGATGGAAATATTCGTGGATAAATAGAGAGAGAGAGAGAGAGAGAGAGAGAGAGAGAGAGAGAGAGAGAGAGAGAGAGAGAGAGAGAGGGGTTAATTAAGTGATATAATACTTTAAAAAAATATGTCCACATAATTAATATGAAATGTTATATCATTCATAGTCTTGGAAAATTAATCCATATTTATATTATATTGAGCACATCTTTCCTTATAAGAGTAATATGTAAAACTAAACAAGTAAAAAATTTCCAAAGTTTCTTCGGCGCAATCGATTTTTCTGTACAGCCGCTACAGCGTATAATCGAGGCCACCGAAAACAGATCTATCTTTCGGTGGTCTCGATATAATGCTCTATGAGCCGCGGACCGTGAAACTTCAACCTTAAATAAAATAAAAATTACTGAGGCTAGAGGGCTGCAATTTGGTATGTTTGATGGTTGGAGGGTGGATGACCAACATACCAATTTGCAGCCCTCTAGCCTCAGTAGTTTTTAAGATTTGAGGGCGGAGAGAAAAAGATCGGACAGAAAAAAGAGCGAACGAACAGACAAAACCGGCACAATAGTTTTCTTTTACAGAAAACTACAGAAACTAAATGTAAGAATATATATCTTCATCTCTTCTCTAAACTCCTTTAATTTCAACTTCCCAAACAATCATTAGAATCCGCTGTAGCGAGATAATGAACATCCGAATAAGGAAGAGGTACTCTGATCAATCTCCTTAACCGAACCTTTATCTCTTGTGGAAATACGTCTCCTATCCCAATCACAAAGGATTCGAATCCTATTCGAAGCTCGAGTAGAGAATCTTATAGATGGGAGGCGAGGAGCTTAATCCTCTTATTTCGAGTACAGGAAATTCATTGAGTTTATTGAAGAAAGAAAAGCTTCTCAAATTTGTCTTCTGTTCAGCCGATGGTATTGAAATTCAGATCTGGGTCTTAGTCGTATTTCGAGGCGTGATTTTAGGGGAGAGAGAGAGAGAGAGAGAGAGAGAGAGAGAGAGAGAGAGAGAAGACAGACAGACAGACAGATATATATATATATATATATATATATATATATATATATATATATATATATATATATATATATATATATATATATATATATATATATATATATATATATATATATATATGAGTGTGTGTATATATATATATATATATATATATATATATATATATATATATATATATATATATATATATATATATATATATATATATATATATATATATAATATATATATATATATATATATATATATATATATATATATATATATGAGTGTGTGTATATATATATATATATATATATATATATATATATATATATATATATATATATATTATATATAATCAGATATTTCCTCTAGGCGAATATCATGTCTCAACCATCACAATCTATAAATCACTTCCGACTTTCAAAGAGATTAACATACATAAACAAAAACTCCTTTGACAAAAAAAATAACAAAGAAACTTTCCCAAACAGATTTTCTGCCCTACGAAACAAAAAGAAAACTCCCTAAAGAAATAAACAAAAAATAAAGCAACAGCATGCAAATTCGCCTCTCACCTAGGGACACTTTGTCCCAATTTGTTTCGTCAGACTTATACAGTAGTTGGGGGAAAATCGCGAGAGAAATGGAAGGTCTTTTAAGGATTTCCCTGATGTTAGGGGGGGAAAAAAAGTCCCTGAATAGGAAAGAGGTGTGATTTTTTTCCCTACATTTCCCGGTGCTACTAGGAAGGGATTTGTACGATGAGGTTTGTCGTGGTACTTTTTATTCTGTTTCTTTTAGGAGGCCTTTGTATAACCTCTCTCTCTCTCTCTCTCTCTCTCTCTCTCTCTCTCTCTCTCTCTCTCTCTCTCTCTCTCTCTCTATATATATATATATATATATATATATATATATATATATATATATATATATATATATATATATATATATATACAGTAAATCCTCAATAAAATGAAGAGTCTATTTCATCTTCGCGGAAAAGAACATTTGAAGGATCCCCAAATTCCTTTGATGTCCTCCAACAATGGCCATAGTTGTTTAATTAGTTTGTCTTCTATTAAAATTCCTTTTCATTCCCCTTTCACTGAATTTCCTGCCTGTTAACCCCCCTTTCCTGCCCCCCCATCCCTCCTACTTCCTCAGTTTGTATGCGAAAGCTCTCTCTCTCTCTCTCTCTCTCTCTCTCTCTCTCTCTCTCTCTTAATCAAACAAGACTATTGAAAGTTGAACATCTATGAAGAGATACCAGCTTACTTATACTTTAGATATCTCTCTCTCTCTCTCTCTCTCTCTCTCTCTCTCTCTCTCTCTCTCTCTCTCTCTCTCTCACAGACAGAAAAATTCAGTACATATTCCTTTGTAAGTAATCCATAAATAGCCGAATTATAATGAAATATTCTCATTATAAAATTGAAAATTTAGAATAAGTGAATAAAATGGAAACCACAAATGGTGGTCGCTGCAGTGAAAAATAAAAATAAACAAGTAAAAAATGCGCCAAAGTTTCTTCGGCGCAATCGAGTTTTCTGTACAGCCGCTAAAATGTATAATCAATGCCACCGGAAATAGATCTATCTTTCGGTGGTCTCGGTATAATGCTCTATGAGCAGCGGCCCATGAAACTTTAACCACGGCCCCGTGGTGGCCTATCCTATATAGTTGCTAGAAGTATGGTTATAGCTAATTTGAACCTTAAATAAAATAAAAACTACTGAGGCTAGAGGGCTGTAAATTGGTATGTTTGATGACTGGACGGTGGATGAACAACATAACAATTTGCAGCCCTCTAGCCTCAGTAGTTTTTAAGATCTGAGGGCGGACAGAAAAAGTGCGGACGGACAGACAAAGCCGGCACAATAGTTTTCTTTTACAGAAAACTAAAAAGACACATGATAAACAACAAGTATCATTAACGAATATTACTGCTGTCAGATATTGGAAAACCAAATCTTTCTCGGAAATCAAGAAATAAATAAAAACAAAATCTTATCTTTACCTGTAAAGAAAACTACAAGGAGGAGAAGCTAGCCTAGATTACCCCAGACGCCTAGGTACTAAGGGAAACATGGAAAGGGAAATAGGGACAAATGTAGGGAGAAATGGCTTTCCTATCTGTAGGGAGAACACTGCGCTAGGGACGAAAATCACATTTTTAGGGGGAGATGTGATGTGGAGTCAAATAAAGGAAGAAATAAGATAAAGAGAGAGAGAGAGAGAGAGAGAGAGAGAGAGAGAGAGAGAGAGAGAGAGAGAGATGTTTTCTGTAAAGTAAGAGAAAGATAAGTGAGAGAAATTGAGCAAAATCAAATACTTATCTTTTCTTCATTGACTCCTTAATGGTCAAGTTAATATCTCTCTCTCTCTCTCTCTCTCTCTCTCTCTCTCTCTCTCTCTCTCTCTCTCTCTATATATATATATATATATATATATATATATATATATATATATATATATATATATATATATATATATATATATATATATATATATATATATATATATATATATATATATATATATATATATATATATATATATATATATATATATATATATATATATATATATATATATATATATATATATATATATATATATATATATATATATATATATATACATACATATATATATATATATATATATATATATATATATATATATATATATATATATATATATATATATATATTATGCAGTGGAAATCCTCTGTGCAAATAAATCCCGCCATTTCCCAATTACCCCAGAGTATGCCAACTGTCTCCTGTAATTTCTGAGACTTGGGACAGAGAGCTTTGTCCAAGCATTGCTTCGAAGAAAACTCCAGAACTTCGTCGAGTTCGCCAGAGTTATTCGCCAAGTTCAGCATTCAAGAGAGGAGGTTCCTGGGTTGTAATTTTTGCCTCTTAATTTTCCGAAGCTTAATGAGAATGGCGACATGCAGCTTTGGAGAGAGAGAGAGAGAGAGAGAGAGAGAGAGAGAAGGGTGGGTGGGCTCCTCAGCTAAGAAAAACTACTGAAGAGGAAGAACTAGTGGGGGAAAACGAGATGATTGGAGACTGTAATTTTGGAAATCTCTCTCTCTCTCTCTCTCTCTCTCTCTCTCTCTCTCTCTCTCTCTCTCTCTGTATATATATATATATATATATATATATATATATATATATATATATATATATATATATATATATATATATATATATATATATATATATGTATATATGTATATATACATATATATATACATATATATATATATATATATATAATATATATACATACATATATACATACATTTATATATGTATACCCACAAAGATCATAACTACATTAGCTCATTTAAAAATATAAATGAAACATGTGTCATTTCCACAGTTGATCGATTATGTAATATTTCAATGGAACAGGATTACTAAAACGCTGGATTCATTGCAGTAATTGTAAATCATTTGTATCATGTCATGCAGATATAATTCTGCCTGAATACATGATGGGGATATTTTACAGAGTTTATTTTTTATTTATTTGGTTTTTATTTAGAATTTGGGTCCAAAGTGATTAACAGATTTGTTTCAAGTTAATGAACTGATCTTTATGGCATACACTCAGGCTTATCGTTGGCTGTGAATACTCCTCTGTGTATGCAAACACTTATATACACAGTCTCAGGCACATATACACAGGTTTATGTGAATCCTATTACTGTGATACACAAACACAACACACCAACACACACACACACACACAAACACACATTTGTTTCTGTGTATCAAAGTACTAAGATACATATGCATTCAAACACACATGCACACATATATTTTTTATGCCTATCTAAGGACTTGTACACACATACTCAAATACACATACACATATATACACATATATTTCTGTCTATCCAAACATTTACAGAGAGACTCAAATACACATACACACACATATACACATATGTGTCTGTCTATTCAAAGACAACTGTGTGTGAAATATATATATATATATATATATATATATATATATATATATATATATATATATATATATATATATATATATATATAATATAATATAATATAATGTATATATACATTTACATACATACATACATATATATATATATATATATATATATATATATATATATATATATATATATATATATATATATATATATATATATATATATATATATATATATATATATATATATATATAAATATATATATATATATATATATATATATATATATATAATATAATATAATGTATATATACATTTACATATACATACATACATATATATATATATATATATATATATATATATATATATATATATGTATATATATATAAAATGTCTGTCAATTCAAGTACAATGATACACACAAACATACTCAGATGCACTCAGATATATACACTCACATATGCATTAACAATGCCATCAAACACACGCACAAAAACACATACACAAAAATACACATTCACACACACACAAACTGACACTCCCATACATTAATATCCCTAACGCTCATTCTCCCTCCTCTCTCTCTCTCTCTCTCTCTCTCTCTCTCTCTCTCTCTCTCTCTCTCTCTCTCTCTCTCTCTCTGCAGCCACAGGAGGAGAAAATAGATTCAGGCACACCATTTTTTCAGAACGTTCCTTTTCCACCAGAGTCTGATGCATCTTGTTTCATCAATCAGTTCCCGGAATCAGTCAGGGCGGAAAAGGGGCAGACGCTTGGGAATACTTGACTAACGGGGATAAAAGGATTTTTTTTTTTATTATTTCAACGTTTAGTAGTTGTCTGTGGATGGTGCAATTTACTGAGGACTGGCACACAGAAATATATATATATATATATATATATATATATATATATATATATATATATATATATATATATATATATATATATATATATATATATATATTGATTCAGAACAACATTTACCCTTTATTCGTTATCTTCTCTTCATTTTCCATAGTAATCTTATTCAGAAAGCTTTCACAAAAAAGACTTTCGCTTCCTATGGACAAAATCCCGCTCGGGAAAAATGGTTTATGAAAGGCATTGGTCATACGGAGTTCCCATGATTGCATTTGTAGCTGGAAATTATGGGTAGTCTCTCTCTCTCTCTCTCTCTCTCTCTCTCTCTCTCTCTCTCTCTCTCTCTCTCTTGCTCAACTATGCTATGACTTTAAATTGCCCCTCTCTCTCTCTCTCTCTCTCTCTCTCTCTCTCTCTCTCTCTCTCTCTCTCTCTCTCTCCTGCGCACTTTTGATATGATTTAGATTTCTCTCTCTCTCTCTCTCTCTCTCTCTCTCTCTCTCTCTCTCTCTTGCGCACTTACGCAATTACTAATTTTCTTTCTATCTTCCTCTCTCTCTCTTGCTCAATTATGCTGTGACTTTAAATTGCCTCTCTCTCTCTCTCTCTCTCTCTCTCTCTCTCCTACGCACTATTGTTGTGATTTAAATTTCTCTCTCTCTCTCTCTCTCTCTCTCTCTCTCTCTCTCGTATGCACTTACTAAGATATACTTACTTTTATTTACTATCTCTCTCTCTCTCTCTCTCTCTCTCTCTCTCTCTCTCTCTCTCTCTCTCTGTGTGTGTGTGTGTGTGTGTGTGTGTGCCCCGCTCCCCGACGAGCAATATAAAGCGGACAACGAATCATGCGAACTAAAATGGACCATTGGAGCCCTGTTATTGTCAATGGCCCATTCGCTTCCTGTCCTATTTTGATATGAATACGGCAAAGTGATCACGGTTTTTTTCCGAAGTTCATTCTCTTTACTATTTTTATAATCTGTTCGTTTTATCTCGTTTTTTTTTATTTTAAAGCTTTATTTGAAAACCTATTCAGAAGAGATGTAAAGAGAATGGTAGATATAAAGATCATTAGGCATCAGGCTGGACAATACCATAAAATTACTGGTTGGGTAAGTTACGTTTTTTTTTTCACGAAGTTCGTTTTTATGTATTGGGTACAAAAGTTTGAAGCTCAGCTGGAAAAAGGTGCTTGGATATGCACACACACACACACACACACACAAAAATTTATATATATACATATATAATCTCAATTCACTCTACCTCGGAAATAATATATTTTCATAATGTTACCGAAGGGGAATTTTTGTTGATAATGTCCACCGTCCCGTGGGGTCGGACCAGCGACGGACGAGGAATCAGGACTACAGTGACACTAACGATCACCAGCGACGGACAGTCAGGACAGTGACACTAACGAAATCGTTAGTGCGTATAGTCCTGATTCCTCGTCCGTCGCTATTGACCCCACGGGACGGTGGACTTATTATCAACAAAAAAAAAAAATATATGAAAATATATTATTTAGGTAGAGTGAATTATATATAGCTTTTCTGATTATATATGAATCACGGTGATGTGATAAAAGTCATATATATATATATATATATATATATATATATATATATATATATATATATATATATATATATATATATATATATATATATATATATACACATATATATGTACATAATTATATATATATATATAAGTATATATGTGTGTGTGTGTATGAATAAGTCTCTGTGTCTCTCCCCTCATTAATTCTGACTGAATTAACAGTAAGACTCATTTAAGACTCTTGTATAGCATATTTTCAAATTCAAAATCAAAACTTTATCCATATGAATACAAATAGTAAGCATATAGAAAAAAATATAAGTAATGGTAAAAAAAAAAAGAAGAAACAAAAATCAAAGATGCAAAATTATCACATCCCACTCTTCTCATCTCTCTCTCTCTCTCTCTCTCTCTCTCTCTCTCTCTCTCTCTCTCTCTCTCTCTCTGTTAATTTTGGACTGAATTAACAGAAAGCCTCATTTACCACTTTAATATTAGTATGATATTTTCAGTTTTCAATAATTGTCAAAGAAGTATTACCAGATCCCACTTTCTCTCTCTCTCTCTCTCTCTCTCTCTCTCTCAATTCTGTCTTCCGCACACGCATGTCGCTGAAAGTCCACAGGGCCTCCGCGAAGTCCCAAACCAAACGCGAAGTTATATTCTCAATACGAGCAAAGATAACCTGAGGCAGCAAATACCCAGACCGACATCATTCGACAAAGCGAAACATGAACTGGGGTCCCATCAGTGATGTTTACATTTCACGGAAGCAGAATTCCCTTGGCAGGAATTTCTCTCGAGAGAGGACAAAGATCTTCGTATACTCTTCCATTCGATGCTATATTTTCACACCAGAACTGCATTATTTCGTAGGAGAACTGCATTGTCTTGACTTTTCCTATCAGGTGAAAAGTGTGTGTGTGAGAGAGAGAGAGAGAGAGAGAGAGAGAGAGAGAGAGAGAGAGAGAGAGAGAGAGAGAGAGAGAGAGAGTGAGAGAGAAATATTTAAAGTCATAACATATTTTCATTGACACGAACACATTTCATTAATTGTTTTTTTTATTTACACAAAAGAATTTTCATGGAAAATTATATATGTATATATATATATATATATATATATATATATATATATATATATATATATATATATATATATATATATATATATACAAAGCTTCAAATACTCTGGGCTTCATTCATTCACAAGATTCAGTCGCTCAGAGATATTCCTTTATTTCGTAAAGGAATATTTCTGAGTAACTGAATCATGTGACTGAACCTTTAATGGCGCGTGAAAAATATTCAGAACTTGTCAAAATATTTTTATTTAATTATAATGAAAATCTATGAAATAAACGCAATGAGAGCAATAGAAATGAAGGCTCTTATTGTACTTTGTTATAATGGTTATGGGTATAAATGAAATATTTGTCTAATAAAATATAATGAAAGACTGCTAGTCATTTATACTTTGGCCCATTATAGGTGATGGCCTATTATTGCAAC